>NC_090756.1:14589900-14607400 GCF_036898095.1 Palaemon carinicauda | reverse complement strand
ACAATACCTAGTGTTTAAATAAAAGTCTCATGAATGGCAAGGGCAAGGGACAGTAACATCGCCCTATCGAGCAGGACAATGCCCTAGAGAATGACCATATATACATATGATCAGCGCTCAAGCCCCCTCTTCACCCAAGCTAAGACCTGGGATGGCCAAGCAATGGCTGCTGATGACTCAGCAGATAGACCCATAGGCTCCCCCAAATCACCCATCTTTAGCTCACAAGGATGGTAAGGTTGCAGCGATAGAAGAAACTAACGAGTTTGAGCGGAACTCGAACATCAATACATCAATATAAAAGTGACTTTTTGAAAGTAAAGGAATATTGCGTAAAAGTTTTGTTGTATACATAACTATAAACACTTAAAAATTTGCAGTAAAAAACTGAAAAAAAAAATCCTGGAATCAATACTGCCAGGTATTTACCGTTTTAAAAACGAATATATTGACGTAAAGGAGTGATATTACGGTCACAAACCCGTAAAAGACATAAGCAAAATATGGTAAAAATTACGGTCGCCTGTATCTTACTGATATACGGCTGAGAACTGTATAGCCTTCCGGAGAATTTGCGATTAAAATGACAGTTTTTAACACTGTATATAATAAATCATTATTTATCTAAATGTTAAAGGTGTGGTTTCAGTTCCAGTTTCATCAGAAGAGATGCTCGCCAGAACATCAGTCGGGCAAGCGGAACCCACCACTGTAGTACCCAATCATAGCAGTGGCCTCCCCAGTAAACAAACCTCAGGGTCCTAGCCTGGAATCGATCTGCTGCCATGCGAACGCTAGGCATACACGTTACCACAGTACTAGCCAGGAGGCTAGTCTTTGAATAAAAAAAAGGATAAAAGTAAAATTGCATCATTAGGAAATGTGATTAGATTCACTCTTTAAATACTGTCTTTATTTAATGTTTGTGCATCTGCATGATATTTACAGAAGTTGTAGATGAATTTATACAAATACAAATATGCATCGGCTGGTTTACACAAAAAAAAAAAAAAAAAAAAAAAAAAAAAAAAAAAAAAAAAAAAGTCTTCTTAATCTAGTATAGGAGAGAATAGAAAAATTACGAGAATAAAATTTGGCACCCTTGCTCTACAAGTCATACTAATTAAATGTGGCCAATTGGCTTATTGAAAATCAAAGATGGAGAGCCTTTTTCAAGATGGCTGCCAAATTAGCTGTTCGAGGTTGACGTTTTGCTTAGAAGTATTTGTATTTTTCCTAGTTGCATGATGTAGATATGAATTCCTATGTTTTCAAAGCTAGGGAAGTAGATTTTAATTTGTATAAAGCACACTGGCCAATTTTCTCCAAGAATTTACTGTTTATAAAGTAAACAGATACACATGCTTCAAGATTTTACAGATTTTAAGTCACACCAATATTTTTCTCGTTAATTTTATCATTTGAGACCTGTGGTATACTGCATTTTCTTGCAGGCTAAAATAGATGAGGGTAGCATGTGACGGAGTATGTCTGCTCCAAAACTTTCAAGTGAATGATGTTTATAAAGTTCTTGAAGGAGTTATTGTCAGGGACTGCACAGGCATATTTGTAACCTCGCTGCTGTGAAACTCGGCAAGGGATTGAGTGTCAGCTAAGTTAGACTTGTATGTCTACATTATACTGCAACAACCTATTAGTATCCCAAATGCGGCCTAACTAACACCAAATCTGATATACAGCCGCACTTCAATAGACAGGACGTGCCAATGGGGGAAAGCCGAGCCAAGGATAATGGTGTTTTAGTTATCTGAATGGTGTACAGTTTGCACGGGACTTGTGTCACTGGATGAATGATCAGATTAAGCATAGGGCACAGTGCAATAACCTAGTAGTATTCCCTACAGGAAAGGGTTTAATAAACATGTACAGTGCGACCAAATGATCAACCCTGAATGTCACACTAGCCATGAACGCTAGTTATGCTGGAAAATTTTGGGACACTGATTGGACCAAGTGTTGTCTATGTCAGGACGTTAAGAAAGAAGATTAAAGTCCTCCAAGAACAATCCTGCCAGGAGAAGGGTTGGTGGATATATGAACTTGTAAAATAATATTCCTCTCTTTCACTCACTCAATGCACTCCCAATCAAGCTAGACCTTGCAAGACTTGATCAAGGTGGTGGTATCAAAGAAACCTCGAGACAAATAACACTAAGTTTTGAAAATAATGTAAGCTCAATCTTCACACAAGCATCCAAGTATGGCGAATCAATCAATCTAGCAACATCGGCTGAGACAATAAGACTACACATTCTCCACCATAAGTAAAATTTTGTCTACACCTTTCACGAAACGGACCTACAACAGGCTACTTCATCATCACTGCTGCAATTTGTATGCATGATTGCACACGGTGCAGACATCAAGCGCCAAATCCAGCATCAAATCTTACCTTTATACATCACAACTCCTACAGTACAACTGCTTTGCAAGGTACAAAGATGAAGTGGATGTCTACAGACAATCCAAGGACCGTGAAACACTTTGTAGTCTACATGGGCCTGAACGTGTTTGTCAATATGAGGGAGCTACAAATGATTGAAATCCTTCGGGAGGATGAGCTCGGTATATCATCAACAGGATCCTATAAATATTATCACATCTAGGAGAAGCAGTTGTTCCACAGTACGTTTAAGACTGAGTAATCTGTCTCCCAGGGTTGAGCAAACAGTCATTCATAATTGCAGCAGTGGACAATATCGATGATGCATAATCTGACTGTGACCACAGCTAAAACATTTTAATTTTCCAACACCCAAACACTATAAATGCTGCTGATGAATGCAAGCCTCTTAAACTGATGCGTTGGTGAGTAAGTTATGAAAGTACCAGAGCTTCCAAAAGCATATACCAATATTCGATAAAATCTCCAATTCTTTTCCAGTAGGAAGCCAATTCTTACCAGGAAGTTTTCCTAACTGAAGATGTCGGTGACACAGTCAGCATGACATGGTCAGGCCACCATTCAATGCAGAGGCAGAGCCAACCATTTGAAGCAAGCATTTCAGCAACAATGAATCTGGGGCAAGACCAAATTTACTCTGTTGCAACAATGAAGCATGCCATGGCAAAAGTTTCTTAATACAGTGAATTTCCTTAAGACAGACATCTGTAAATGTTGTGGTACATTTGAGCAAAGAAATACTATGAACATGGCCCAAGTATGTAGAGGACAAATTTGTGATTATGTTCTGTGGACTGCATATAGAAATAGCTGCAGAGAGATGAATAGAACAGAAAGAGAGGCAGCCTCATTTGGTACATGATTCTTACCTGTCTGCAACCAGCGTCAGTAGAACACAACAAGCACCCCAGATCACTGCATGCAGCTTGTACAGCCTTATGAAAAGGCATACCATGATTACTGCTCTGGAGAGTCTGGCATATCAAATAAAACCTTCAAGGATTGGTGTGACAAACAAAAGAAACAGAGACTGTAGTTCCAGTTCTAGAATCTGGTGCTGCATAGGGAGCTCACCTCACCCTGATCTACTCCTTCAGGGATAGTGACTCCAACATGTACTGTTAAGTACTTTTAGAATTAGTGAACTACTACTTTGCAGATAATGTCAATTGTATACAATAGATCCAAATTAAACTCAGATATAATGTCAACTCACTGCATCATCTAAATATAGCCAAGGAGTTTCAGAATTTTAACTTCATCATCCTCAAGTCTGGAAGAGAATTCTCTGCCCTAGCTATAAATCAAGCACATAAGCAAAATAACGCAGTGAACGTGACAGAGGAGCAATTGTGTTGACAGAAGATGCTTTGTAACTGGAAGATCGCTGGAACCAAAGTCTGTGGTCTAGTAGTTATATGCGATGTCATATCTGGTATGAAATATACCATCTTTAGCAGCAGACACTGAGTACCCAAAAAAGTTTCTTTGAAAAGGGGAAATCTCACTTTTCAGTGATGCAGGAGATGGGGACCCATTCTGAAAGGAATCGGCAGACCTGCAGGTGCTAGAGACTAAGAATATTGAGGACCTAAATCAAAACTGAAATCATAGCTACACATCCCTGGCAGGATAAAAAGCAGTTCAAATCATTCATGGAAGGTCTAGAGAATGAAGGCGATAGGCCTTCCTATTACCCAATCAAGAAAACTCCATTTCTTTCTTCACACAAGAACAGGCCGAGATAATTTCCAAGAAAAAAGTCCTCAGACATCTGTCAGTTATTCTCACGACTGCTCAACTCCTGCCAGAATAGGCAGTATGTCTGGCAAAAATTCCTCAAGCATGAGAAGTAGTTACACCCTGCATCTCTCAAGTGTCAGAAATAGCAGCTAGTCAAAATTATTGAATCGCAAGTGAACATCCTAGACAGAGAAACAAAAGCAGATGCAATCATCATTGATTGATCAGCACTTATCAATGCATAACCTTCACATGTTATGACTGTTAAAGAAGACTTCATCCCAAAAGTGAAGTGCTATGGAGCCAGGTACAAGCTGGGTGGACTGTCTTTGATGTATACATTAAGTAAAAGTTGAAATCCTAGATGTCGAAAAGGGGGTGAGGAAAGCAGAATAAGAGTGAGAGGAACAAGTAAGACACCAGGTCATTGTCAAAGCTTCCTTTGTAATGCAAGTAACCAGACTGAGCTATTTCACTTCCTTGTGGAGAAAAGGTGTGGAGCATAGACAAGAAAGCAGTCATCGTCATAAAAGGAGAAGATGCCATTAGCAACCCAATGAAGTCTGTGGATGCAATGTCCCAATGTTATTGTGAGGGAGGTGACACTAATATATGCATACGCCAGGGATGCAACAACTAAAGGAGAAAGTCAATCATTAAGGCCAATGAAACGGACATGCTAGTCATAGAAATATCTGTGCTGCTATCCTTACAGTAAGTAGGTCTTGAGAGAATGTGGAAAACCTTTGGCCAAAGAGCCAAGATTCGATGGATTCCCAACCATGAGATAAGTTTCTGCAAGAGGGATCCCATACTTTCATGTGTTCACTCGATGTCATGTTGTGTCTGCCTTCCGCTGTAAAGGGAAGAAAGCTGAATGGCAGACTTGGAATGTATTTGACGATTTTTCTGAAACATTCACTTAGCTCAGCCAGCATCCAACATTGATTTGTGATCTTGACCTGCAGAGGCTAGAGAGATTCATTGTCCACGTGTACCGCTGATTATGTGTAGCTGCTAGTGCGGGTAAAGCAAGCCTAGATCACTTAACCAGCAAGTAGAGGCCATAAAACTCAATCCCACCAACACCGACAGCCCTCAGAGAACGTGCGAAGTATATTTGGCAGCCATCATATTGAGCTAGGCAGTCTTTTCCAATTCAGACTCGAACTGACAAGGTTCATGAAAAAAAAAAAGATTAAAAAGGAATAAGTAAGTTCTTACAGCTTAAGTTCCCATCGCATGATTCTGTAGCTGTGTATGTGAGCAGTAGCAGCAGAAGGACCAGTGGCATGGTTTTGAACATTTACACGCTCGTACACAGTAACGGTTTTGATTTTTTTATCTTATAACTCGTTCTTCCCTGCACTGTTAATGGATCAACCGGTTATCATGCCAGTGCAAGTTTTTGAATTTTTGCGACGTTCTTCCTCGCAAGTGGCTGTATATAAACTCTATCATTGTTTAAAGAAGTTTAGTTACATTCGTCTCGCATCTCAGTTATCACCTAACTGGCGCCTCGTACAATTGTGGTGCAAAGATTATGAAATGAAAAATAGAAACTGGTGGCCATACTAAAAAAAAAAAAAAAGTAAAATCTTGAAAAGTGTAATTTTGCTTTATAAACTTCAGTAGGTTTAAAACACAGGAATGCGTATCTATATCATGCAAGTCGAAGCATAACTAAATCTTCGAAACAAAACAATCTTCAGGTGACTAATTTAGTGATCAATTTGAAAAGAATTACCGCCATCTTGGATTTTCAATTGACCAATCAGCCAGATTGATTAGTATCACTTGGAGAGTGTCAAATTTTATGCTTGTATCATTGTTACTATTCCTCTAAAAAATGGATATCTTCTGTTCAATACTTGTGTACATTTTTTAATCTTTAAAAGAAGGATAAAAGGAAAGAGAAATAACGTCAATATAGGTAGAAATAGAGGAAGAACCAATAGGATGACTGAAGAGGAAGAGAAGAAGGTAAAAGTCAAGAAGAGAGAAGGGGAAAATAGAAGCATATACAGTGAAAAAGTTAGGAAATTAAGAGAGAAAGACGACAGAGAATAAATAAAATCAGAAAAAAAAGAGAGAGAAGGGAAGTAAAAGAAAAAATAATCTTAGACGAACTAATAGCAAGATTATAGAGAAAGGTAAGAAAATAAAGCCAAGAGAGAATGGAAGAATAGGAAGCAAGTAAAAAAAAAAAAGAAAATTAGGCAGCTAAGAGAGAATAAAATAAAACAGCAAAGGAGTGATAAGGGGAGAATAGAAGAATAGAAAGAAAAAAAAGTTAGGAAATTAAGAGAGAAAGACGAAAGAGAAGAAATATAAACAGAAAAAAGAGAAAATAAAAGAGATTAAGGAAGCAAAGAAAAAGAATAATCTTTGGACACTGATGTAGAATCTTGTTCTCCTTGAGAGTCAAGACCCAAACCCGGCAGAGGCGTCCGGTCCAAGTTTCCCGTTTAACCAAGTTTCTCCCTGACAGGATGTTTTTGTCTTCTTCCAGGAGGTGGAAGTTGGGGAAGGGGGAAGGAATGGGCAGGGGGAGAGAGGGGAGTCATTCTTACACCCCTTACCCTCTGATTCCCATACCAGATCCCCCAAAGAAATGTGAAAAACTGGGAATGTATTCTAGAAGGATAAGGCAAAATATTCTGTGTGAGTTTTATAACTTTTTTTTTTTACTCTGCTTTTATTTTTATTTTTTTCGTGTTCTATTTGCTTGATCTCTCTCTCTCTCTCTCTCTCTCTCTCTCTCTCTCTCTCTCTCTCTCTCTCTCTCTCTCTCTCTCTCTCTCTCTATATATATATATATATATATATATATATATATATATATACATATATATATACATATATATATATATATATATATACATATATATATACATATATATATACATATATATATATATATATATATATATATATATATATATTATATATATATATATATATATATATATATATATATATATGAAGACATACATATATACATACGTACAGTACGTTATATTCCCAATTATTGTAATCTTTAAAGGCCTATCATTAACTCTCTACTTCTACCACCTTTTCCTTCCAGTTGTAACCTATTATAAAGCCAACTTCGTTTCTTCTCTCTCATTACACTTTTCTACCTGCAAAGGAACATCCAAAGATCATGGGCCTAAAAGATTAGTTAGAACCATGCGAAACAAGTATAAATAATCAAACTATCCTTAGATAAATCATCTTTCAGCAGATAAAAAAAGCCTTTTAACCAGACTTCATACCAAATCTTCCTTTACCAGCATATATAAAAACTTTAATATTAACCACAACCATTCTTAAATCTTAAAAGTCCCTCCTTTAGCTTAAGATGAAAAAATCCAAAACATAAGTTTAACCAAATCTCCTTTTAGCTGATAAAAAAAAAAATAACCAAAAGCATCGTTAAGTTAAACCAATTCTCCTTTTAGTAGATGAAAAAAATAAAGTCAACCAAAAACATCGTCAAGTTTACCCAAATCCTCCTTCAGCCGAAAGTAACAGAAGGCCTTAAGAACTATCCATAACAATCCTTAAGTTTATCAAGAATTTCCTTTAGAGGAAGATAATGAACAGCTTTAAAAATGGCCAAAAACAATCCTAAGTTTAACCAAATCCTCCTTGAAAGGAAGCTAATAAACAGCTTTAAAAATAGCAAAAACAATCCTATGTTTAACCAAATTCTCCGTTGACAGATGATAATTGGCCTTAAAAATTAGACAAAATGACCCTTAAGTTTAACAAGTCCTCCTTTAGAGAATAAAAACAATTTAAAATTAGCTTAAGCTGTCCTAAATTTAACCAAATCCTCCTTCAGCCGAAGATAATAAAGAGCCTCAAAAATTAGGCATAATTATCCTTAAGTTTACCCAAATCGTGCTTTAACGGACGATAAAAAAAACTTTAATAGTAGCTTAAGCATTCCCTAGTTTAAACAAATCCTCCTTTAGCAGAAAATTATTTAAAAAAAAAAAAAAAAAAAAAAAACTTAAAAATTAGCCAAAACAGTCCGTAAGTTTAACTAAATCCTCCTTTAGCGAAGGTAAAGCAAAATCCTTAGAATAA
Organism: Palaemon carinicauda; assembly: GCF_036898095.1. Classification (NCBI taxonomy): domain Eukaryota; kingdom Metazoa; phylum Arthropoda; class Malacostraca; order Decapoda; family Palaemonidae; genus Palaemon; species Palaemon carinicauda. Next base: position 14,599,134 of record NC_090756.1, on the reverse strand, counting down.
AAAAAAAAAAAAAAAAAACTTTAATATAACTTCCTTCTATTGTTGCAGGAGATAAAGAAAAATAGATCTTTAATTAACAAAAGCAATCCGTAAAATCAACTATCCTTTTTTAGTAATCTACTAAAGAGAAAACCTTGAAAATTAGCTAAAATAATCCTTAAAAGTAATTATCGTTTTGTAGCACTTAAAGAAAATAATTGAAAACTAGCTAACTAATAACTAAAAGTAACTACATTATTAGTACTACTAAATGAAAAAGCCATTAAAATTCCCTAAAATAATCATTTAGAATAGTTAGCGGCCTCATCCCACCAGACTTAGCTGGAAGACTAGAAAACAAAGTCCTCTTTTATAGAAAAGACTCATAAAACTACATAATCTGTTAAAATTCCCTAAAATATTTTAGATATAGTTAACGCCCTCCCCAACATCTTTTGGCTGGAAAATTAGAAAAAATACCCTTCATAATTATGGAAAAAAAATCATAAATCATCATCATCTGTTAAAATTCCCTAGAATAATCCTTGAATATAGTTAACGCCCTCTCCAACCTCTTTTAGCTGGAAGATTAGAAAAAAAATCCTTCATAATTATGGAAAAGAATCATAATAAACTTAACACCCTCATCCCACCCCTTTTAGCGGAAAGACTGGAAAACAAAGTCCCTTAATTATGGAAAAGAATCATAAAACAAAACTTCATCTCCGTGTTCCAGAGAACCTCCTACACCCGAAAAAATAAGTAAAGAACTCCCTCCCTGAGTAAAAGAAAGAAAGAAGGAAAAGAATAGACCATCTGCTAGTAGATGGAATGAGGCTTTTTGGATGTATGAAGTGACAAGCCCTTTACTGGAGGCGTTTTCTTCATTTGCATAACTACGCGAACTCTCCAAATTAGATTCTTGCACAAGAGCCGCTCCTGCCTGTGATCGGGCTCCAAGATTGTGTACCTTCTTCTTCTTCTTCTGTGATGCTACGGACCTTCTCGACCGGTCTTCATCATAGATTTTATTCGCCTCTATGCTATGTTTTATTGGCATTATTGTGGGGAGTGAATTGTAGGCTCCATGCTTACTCCCTACCACCCACTGCACTCTACTACATCCAAGTACGTAATTCACATCTAAAGGTTTAAAGCACGCTCATGAAGGGCAGAGGCAAGGGACGTTGACATTGCCCTATCAAGCAGGACAATGCCCTAGAGACTGACCATACATAAATATGATCAGCGACCAAGCCCCCTCTCCACCGAAGCTAGGAGCAAGTAGGGCTAGGCAAGGGCTCCTGATTACTCATCAGATAGACCTAGAGGCTCTCCCAAAGCCCCCATCCTTAGCTCACAAGGATGGTGAGGTTGCAGCGACCACGGGAACTAACGAGTTTGAGCGGGACTCGAACCCCAGTCTGGCAATCCCCAGGCAAGGACACTACCACCAGGCCACCACAACTCTAAAGATATCTAAGATATTCGAAGATATTAAGGTTTTCAAGAGGAAACTGAAGACTTTTCTGTTTTTCAAGTGATTTGATATGATAATAAACGAGAAATATGCGGCGCGAAATAAAAATGCATTTGAATACTTGACTGAGGAGATCCTATAGAAAGTAGGATTCCCCTGCACTCTGCAGTATAGGACCAGAAAAGAAGATAAAGCTAGTCAACGCATGAACTTTGGCAAGTTCCCATGCAAGAAACAAGACGACAAAATTTAATGTGTCAAATGAGCGACTAAAATTATAATTTTGAATATATTACAAATTTGTACAAAAACAGAGTAATTAGACTTTCGAATTTATAGATCTTAATTGGTTTAAGATAGTTTAATCTCACTAATTTATGATAACCTAGTGAATTTATACATCAGATGTATTAATAGGAAGGAGAAAACTAACTCCTGTAAAATAGTCAGACAGATTGAGTGGAAAACTTACTTCAAGGAAGGTAAAGGAAGCAGTGAAAATTAGGGAGTTTAAACGAACTACTAATGAGTTGCATGTGAAAGAAGCAGGTTCATGAAGGAAAAGTGCATATAAGGTTCACAATGATTCGAAACAGAAAAAATATACTTTAGCTAGTACAGTTGCATCATTCTTCTAAACTCAAAATTTCTTAGGGGAAAATACAAAATACTAGTACGTGTTTGCTTAGCATTCGCATGACAGCAGATCGATCACCGCCGGTGTGACGGTCTGAACGATCCCCCGGTCTCAGAATTCTCCTTGACATTGTATAATGGTTCTTTTCCGCCATTAGCTCGCTTTGCTCGCATGAAAATAAAACATCAAGCTCCTAAGTACTGGCAAGCGGTAATATTGAGCTGCGCACGCTAACATTACAGGAAAATAAAAAATCAACTTCGTATGCACTGGCAAACGGTAATGTTCGCGCATGCGCAGATTATCAAGGAGAATTCTGAGACCGGGGGATCGTTCAGACCGTCACACCGGCACAGTAAATTTAAGCGGTTTACTGGGGAGGACACTGATGTGATCTAGCACTCCAGTGGAGGGTTGGCCTTACCCAACTGGTGTTCTGGTGAGCATCTATTCTCATGAAACAGGAACTGAAACAAGATACCTTTAACCTTTAATTATCTACGAGCGTGATTGTGTATAAAGACAACATCAGGAGTTGAGAAAATACATCAGAAAATTTATATTTTATGCCCAAGACCTAAAGAGTTCCATTTAATCAGGAGGAAATGTATAATTTTTTCAGGTTTTCCGGTAGTGGGAGAATGAAGTTATAATGATAATTTCCACAGCCTTTTTGTCCTAAAATGGACGAACTCGAAAGCTTGGATCTCTAAACTTATTAAAATGTAGTTCTTGGGTGAAGCTGTAAGACACTTGCCCTGTCCAGGCTATGTACATTTATGCATATACACTGCATGTATATATGCATGCATGTATATATATATATATATATATATATATATATATATATATATATATATATATATATATATATATATATATGTGTGTGTGTGTGTGTGTGTGTGTGTGTGTGTACCTCTTAAAAGCAATATTTCTAAGATAACCAAAAGTTCTTACTGCATTATTTATTTGACCATTGAAAGACAAGTTACAGTCAAAGGATACACCTACATCACAAACTTTATTAAATACCGAGGCAGAGTTACGTTATTTTTGTTTATTTGAATATCACCTAAGTTTCTTACGCTGGTTTTCTTTCCAACAAACATACAGTTTTTTTTTCACTTAATTTTTGTTTGATTGTCATCCATGGGCAAGATTTCAGTTTAAAGTTTCATAAAGTGTCTTCTATATCATTTAATGAGAAGTAAAATTGTACATCATCTGCTAATAACTTGAACTTCACTCCTTGCATTTGTAGTAATTTTAACAGACAGGGAATACGTTTACGGTCGAGCGTCAGGAATACGTTTACGGTCGAGCGTCAGGAATACGTTTACGGTCGAGCGTCAGGAATACGTATACGGTCGAGCGTCAGGAATACGTATACAGTCGAGCGTCAGGAATACGTATACAGTCGAGCGTCAGGAATACGTATACAGTCGAGCGTCAGGAATACGTATACAGTCGAGCGTCAGGAATACGTATACAGTCGAGCGTCAGGAATACGTATACAGTCGAGCGTCTGGAATACGTATACAGTCGAGCGTCTGGAATACGTATACAGTCGAGCGTCTGGAATACGTATACAGTCGAGCGTCTGGAATACGTATACAGTCGAGCGTCTGGAATACGTATACAGTCGAGCGTCTGGAATACGTATACAGTCGAGCGTCTGGAATACGTATACAGTCGAGCGTCTGGAATACGTATACAGTCGAGCGTCTGGAATACGTATACAGTCGAGCGTCAGGAATACGTATACAGTCGAGCGTCAGGAATACGTATACAGTCGAGCGTCAGGAATACGTATACAGTCGAGCGTCAGGAATACGTATACAGTCGAGCGTCAGGAATACGTATACAGGCGAGCGTCAGGAATACGTATACAGGCGAGCGTCAGGAATACGTATACAGGCGAGCGTCAGGGACAGGCGAGCGTCAGGGACAGGCGAGCGTCAGGGACAGGCGAGCGTCAGGGACAGGCGAGCGTCAGGGACAGGCGAGCGTCAGGGACAGGCGAGCGTCAGGGACAGGCGAGCGTCAGGGACAGGCGAGCGTCAGGGACAGGCGAGCGTCAGGGACAGGCGAGCGTCAGGGACAGGCGAGCGTCAGGGACAGGCGAGCGTCAGGGACAGGCGAGCGTCAGGGACAGGCGAGCGTCAGGGACAGGCGAGCGTCAGGGACAGGCGAGCGTCAGGGACAGGCGAGCGTCAGGGACAGGCGAGCGTCAGGGACAGGCGAGCGTCAGGGACAGGCGAGGGTCAGGGACAGGCGAGGGTCAGGGACAGGCGAGGGTCAGGGACGCGCGCGCGGACAGGCGAGGGTCAGGGACGCGCGCGCGGACAGGCGAGGGTCAGGGACGCGCGCGCGGACAGGCGAGGGTCAGGGACGCGCGCGCGGACAGGCGAGGGTCAGGGACGCGCGCGCGGACAGGCGAGGGTCAGGGACGCGCGCGCGGACAGGCGAGGGTCAGGGACGCGCGCGCGGACAGGCGAGGGTCAGGGACGCGCGCGCGGACAGGCGAGGGTCAGGGACGCGCGCGCGGACAGGCGAGGGTCAGGGACGCGCGCGCGGACAGGCGAGGGTCAGGGACGCGCGCGCGGACAGGCGAGGGTCAGGGACGCGCGAGCGGACAGGCGAGGGTCAGGGACGCGCGCGCGGACAGGCGAGGGTCAGGAATGCATGTGAACAGACCCGTGTCAGTAATACATGTGTACAGGCGAGCATCAGGAATATGTGAACATAAGACTGTCAGGAATACATATGTACTGTCGAGTGTCAGGAATTCATATGTACAGTGTAGTGTCAGGAATGCATGTGTACAGTCTAGTGTTAGGAATGCATGGATACAGGGACATCAGGAATGCATGTGTACAAGCAAGTGTCAGGAATAGAGTGTCAGGAATGCATGCCGACAGGCAAGCATCAGGAACGCATGCGGACAGGTGAGCATCAGGAATGCATGTGAACAGATAAGTGTCAGGAAAACGTGAGGAAGAGTGTCAGGAAAACATGTGAGGACGAGTGTCAGGAATAAATGTGTACAGTCGAGTATCAGGAAGGCATGCAGACAGGCGAGCATCAGGAAGGCATGCGGACAGGCGAGCATCAGGAAGGTATGCAGACAGGCAAGCATCAGGAAGGCATGCAGACAGGCGAGCATCAGGAAAACATGTGAACAGATGAGTGTCAGGAATACATGTGTACAGTCTAGTGTCAGGAATGAATGCGGACAGGTCAGCATCAGGAATGCATGCAGACAAGCCAGCATCAGGAATGCATGCAGACAAACCAGCATCAGGAATGCATGCAGACAAACCAGCATCAGGAATGCATGCAGACAAACCAGCATCAGGAATGCATGCAGACAAACCAGCATCAGGAATGCATGCAGACAAACCAGCATCAGGAATGCATGCAGACAAACCAGCATCAGGAATGCATGCAGACAAGCCAGCATCAGGAATGCATGCAGACAAGCCAGCATCAGGAATGCATGCGGACAGGAAAGCATCAGGAATGCATGTGAACAGAAGAGTGTCAGGAGTATATGTGTACAGTTGAGTGTCAGGAATATATGTGTACGGTCGAGTGTCAGGAATGCATGTGAACAGGTGAGCATCAGGAATGCACAAGGACAAAAGTGTCAGGAATACATGTGTACAGACGAGCATCAGGAATATATGTGAACAGAAGTGTCAGGATTACATGTGTCCACTCGAGTGTCAGGATTACATGTGTCCACTCGAGTGTCAGGAATGCATGCGTACAGACGAGCATCAGGAATACATTTGAACAGAAGTGTCAGGAATACATGTGTACAGTCAACCAACAGGAATGCATGCGGACAGGCGAGCATCAGGAATACACATGAATAGACGAGTGTCAGGAATACATGTTTACAGTCGTGTCAGGAATGCATGCGGACAGCCAAGCATCAGGAATGCATGCGGACAGGCAAGCATCAGGAATGCATGCGGACAGGGGAGCATCTGGAATGCATGCAGACAGACAAGCATCAGGAATGCATGCGGACAGGCAAGCATCAGGAATGCATGCGAACAGGTGAGCATCAGGAATGCATGCGGACATGTGAGCATCAAGAGTGCATGTGAATTGACGAGTGTCAGGAATACATATGTACAGTCGAGTGTCAGGAATGCATGCGGACAGGCGAGCATCAGGAATGCATGCCGACAGGCGAGCATCAGGAATGCATGCCGACAGGCGAGCATCAGGAATGCATGCCGACAGGCGAGCATCAGGAATGCATGCCGACAGGCGAGCATCAGGAATGCATGCCGACAGGCGAGCATCAGGAATGCATGCCGACAGGCGAGCATCAGGAATGCATGCCGACAGGCGAGCATCAGGAATGCATGCCGACAGGCGAGCATCAGGAATGCATGCCGACAGGCGAGCATCAGGAATGCATGCCGACAGGCGAGCATCAGGTATGCATGCCGACAGGCGAGCATCAGGTATGCATGCGGACAGGCGAGCATCAGGTATGCATGCGGACAGGCGAGCATCAGGTATGCATGCGGACAGGCGAGCATCAGGTATGCATGCGGACAGGTGAGCGTCAAGAATGCATGCCGACAGGCAACCACCAGGAATACATGCGGAGAGGCGAGTGTCAGGAATGCATGCGGACAGGCGAGTGTCAGGAATGCATGCGGACAGGCGAGTGTCAGGAATGCATGGGGACAGGCCAGTGTCAGGAATGCATACGGACAGGCCAGTGTCAGGAATGCATGCGGACAGGCCAGTGTCAGGAATGCATGCGGACAGGCCAGTGTCAGGAATGCATGCGGACAGGCCAGTGTCAGGAATGCATGCGGACAGGCCAGTGTCAGGAATGCATGCGGACAGGCCAGTGTCAGGAATGCATGCGGACAGGCGAGCGTCAGGAATGCATGCGGACAGGCGAGCGTCAGGAATGCATGCGGACAGGCGAGTGTCAGGAATGCATGCGGACAGACGAGCGTGTTTACCAAAAGCCTTCCAACCAATGCTTATGGGGTTTCCCTATCTAACTTCTTTCTAAATTTGATTTGTCTCATTATCTCTGTGTAGTTTTAGGATTACTGTACTTCCAGAAAGTGTTCTAACATTGGATTCATCTATTACATGTCTTTGAAGGGCTTTCATTACATCTGCAGTTTTGACAAAAACAAAATCTCTTTGTCTATAAATGTGATACAGAGTGGCTTATCATACTCATAATTCTTCCATTAGCTTGCCCATGGGGGTAAAGGGATGAGTTTTGTGAAACGTACCAGTACGTCTTTTGGGGGTAAAAGGGTTAATTACATGGATATGGTCACTTGTTGAATACCTTTCTATAAAGAGTGCCAGCTGTCTTCGTATTTGGCCTAATATGATCCTTGTAAATATTCTCCATATTACGAGAGTAAACTTATTGGTCGATTAGTTTTCAGGTCTTTTGCATCTCCCTTTTTGTGAAATAGTGAAATGAGAGTTTTTTTCTAATCATGCAGACCTTTTATGTAAAGTTTTGAGTTTTACAACTGAATTCTCCTCCATCTATTAATAATAAATTGTTAATTCATATTCTCCTACTTTGCCTTTTTCTATGCCTTTTAAAAGATTTAAAGGCTACGCATGAATGGCAGAGCCTAGGGACAGGGATATTGCCTTAGCAAGCAGAACGATGCACTTTAAACTGATCATATATATATATATATATATATATATATATATATATATATATATATATATATATATATATATATATATATATATATATATATATATATATATACATATATATATATACATATGTATAAGTCTTGACCTACCACAAACAACCGATAACCAGGTTTATGGGTGACTAATTTAAAGATCATACTAGAATATAAATGAACTAGCCTAAAGATTTCAGACCTCGGTATGATTAAACCCGTGATATGTTGCTGGCGAGATGAGAAAGTTAACTATTGTAGATGCTTTTGCTTTTATGTCTATTTTTAGGTTGTGCGTATTTATATATGCCTATTTAAATGTAAAAATCACGAAATCATTGCACGCTACTCATGATTGAAACCTTTATTTTAGATATATGTCAATACTTCATCAAGTGTCAGCATTCCTGTTTTCGAGTAAATAACAAATGGAGTATTTCCTAGAGCTGGACTAATATTTCCTGGAGCTGGAAAAAATACAATGTTCGTCAATTTGACTAATTTTTAAATCTAACAAAATACACGTATATTCTACGAGTCAAATATTTGCTATGATTATCAAACAATCGAATTTTAGGTCACAAGGTGCATCAGATATGACATTTTTTCCATGAAATTGTAAAGCTGTTGGTTATTCTATTTTTTAGGGTGGGGGGGGGGCGGTTGTTGGCAATGATAATTCATATTGATATTTCTGTGAATTTTTGTCTGTGAGGCTCATGTTTTTATGTATAAAAATGGTAGAACCAAATATGTCTTTCTGGAGAAATCTGTGTCCTTTTGCAGTTTTACTTTTTATAGAGGATTTATTAAGTCATGAATAGAATGAATAAAGATCATATGAGAGAGAGAGAGAGAGAGAGAGAGAGAGAGAGAGAGAGAGAGAGAGAGAGAGAGAGAGAGGTGGTTGTTGTTGTTAATATTATAATTATCATCAATATTATCATTATCATTATAGTTATAATTATTATTCTTATTCTAATCATTATTCTCATCCTCTTTATTATTATTATTATTATTATTATTATTATTATTATTATTATTATTATTATTATTATTATTATTATTATTATTATTATTATTATTATGAGATTTACCAGCCAATTATCTCAAGTTCGACTCTTGTGGGGAGGGGGAATATGTATTATAACTAATAAATAAAAAGAAATAGATACTGAAAATACAAAATAAATTGTGACAAAAGCTGAGACTAAAGAAGTTTAAATCACATCTAAAAAAAACTGTTTCGCAACGTTAAAATATAAAAAATAAACTCAGAATCCGATAGGATATCAGGGAAACTTTTCTTACCAAAACATAAATATCTTTTCAAAACATTACAGCCACAGATTCCCAAAGTACCAAATGATCAATATTAACATTTTTAAACCTAAGAACAACATAGAAACCTTTTAAAGAATCAGTCT
>NC_090756.1:14579900-14587400 GCF_036898095.1 Palaemon carinicauda | reverse complement strand
GTATTTATTCAAATCTATCCTTCTTACAATAACTATGCAGTAAAAATTCTTATGAAAGAATTAAAAGCAGTTGTAGTTATTGAATATAGTTCATAACATTTCGACATTACAAGATCAACCCAGGAAAAACTATTTCCGATATATAAAAGAATTTGAAAATTGAGGAAAATTTTACATCCACAGACTCTCAAAGAACCAAAAGGTCACAGCACTAACATTACTTTGAACCTATGAACGACATAGAAACCTTTCTAAGAATCAGTCTTTTATAAACCTCTAGCTATTAACATTTTTGTCTAAGTGTTACCTTTTAACTGAACTTCGCAAACTAACCATTACCAAAAAGCTTTTAAAACATTCTCACGATTAACAATCATTTTTGCCAACGTGTTACCTTTCAACTAAACTTCACAAAACTAAGTAACCATTGTAAAAAAAAAGGTTTTAGAAAATTGGAACGTCCATTGCTGCCTTTTAGATCAAAGTTGCTGGGAATTACCAGAGCCCTCATTGTTCCTCTGGCATTGTTGGCCCCTTTGCTGAGAGAGAGAGAGAGAGAGAGAGAGAGAGAGAGAGAGAGAGAGAGGAGAGAGAGAGAGAGAGAGAGAGAGAGAGAATAATCCTTATGTTGAATAAGCTGAATTAATTTCATAGTTATATATGAATGATCTGTTTTAATATTTTCATTGTTTTTTTTTAAATATTTAATTTTAATTTTTCATTAATTCTTATATTGTTTATTTATTTACTTGTTTCCTTTCGTCACTGGGTTATTTTTCCTGTTGGAGCCCTTGGCCTATAGTATCTCGCTTTTCCAACTAGGGGTGTAGCTTGGCTAGTAGTAGTAGTGGTAATAATAATAATGATAATAATAATAAATAATAATAATAATGATAATTATGACAGAGAAAGTGGAATAACCTACAGGAAAAAGTTGTCTTAAGAGAGACCATCACCGCAAGATGATTAAGTCATAAACGTGATCAATCAAGAGAGCAAAAACCAGAAAGGGAGCGAGAGAGCCAAAAAGTGTGAGAAAGTGGGAGGAGTAATCTAATAAGAGAAAGAGAAAAGGGAAATACTATTAAAAGAGAGAGAGAGAGAGAGAGAGAGAGAGAGAGAGAGATGAGAGAGAGAGAGAGAGAGAGAGAGGAGAGAGAGAGAGTTTGGCCAGTGGCTGTTTTATAACCCAGGTGTACTTTTTCAAAGCTAAGATTCATGAAGCAAAAAAGACTATGTAATTCAAACTTGAAATTCAATTAACAAAAGAAAAAAAGTCATGTAATGATTGACAGTGGAAGAAGTGATAACGCAAAATTTAATTGAATAAGAAAACAGAACAAATAAAAGGAGAAATATCAATATGTGAGGAATAAAAAGAAAAAGAAAATTTCAATCATGTATCAAGCAAGTAATCAAAGCAGGCAAAAAATGCAATAGCAGCAACTCTCTCTCTCTCTCTCTCTCTCTCTCTCTCTCTCTCTCCTCTCTCTCTCTCTCTCTCTCTCTCTCTCTCTCTCTCGTAAAAGTTAAAATAGTTTTGACGAGCAGTTTCAAATCAGAAGCAAATCGGCTTCCAATATTTTTTCTCTTAGTACAAAAGGAATTCAAATGCTAGACTCACGCCCGTGGACGCTCGACTCACGGCCCTGGACACTCAACTCCATGTCCAGGATACTTTAACCTATCAGTTTTTTAACCTATAAGGACCACTGAAATGAAAATGCTGAAAAACACAAGATTTTGGATAGGCAGTAATGGGTTAACCTCTAAATATCCATACACTAAAAGCTAATATGCTAACTGGAAGTAGAGATCATATGGCTAACTGGAACTAGAGCTTTTGTTACTACCTGGAACTAAAGCTCAGCTGGCTACCTAAAACTAGAGCGCACATGGCTTCCTAAAACTAGAGCTCCTATGGCTACATGGAACTAGAGCTCCTGTGGCTACAAGGCGCTAGAGCTCCTGTGACTACCATGAACAGGAACTCCTGTGACTACCAAGAACAGGAACTCCTATGGCTATCTGGAGCAAGAGCACCTGTGGCTACCAGGAACAAGAGCACATTTGGCTACCAGGAACTAGAGCTCCTATGGCTACGTTGAAATAACGTTCATAAGGCTACCAGGAACAATAGCTCACAAGGCTACATGGAACTACGGGTTATAAGGCTACCTGGAACAAGAGCTCATGTGGCTACCTGGATCAAGAACTCCTTTGGCTACCAGGAACAAGAGCTCCTTTGGCTACCAGGAACTAGAACTCCTTTGGCTACCAGGAACAAGGGCTCCCGTGGTTACCAGGAACAAGAGCTCCGTGGTTGCTATCTGGAACAAGAGCTCCTATTGCTATCTGGAACAAGAGCTCCTATTGCTATCTGGAACAAGAGCTCCTATTGCTATCTGGAACAAATGCTCCTGTTCCTATCTGGAACAAATGCTCCTGTTGCTACCTGGAACTAGACCTGCAGTGGCTACTTGGAAATACAGCGCCTATGGCTACCTGGGACTAGAGTTCCTAAGGCTACCAGGAATTAAGAGTTCATAAAGCTACCGGGAACAATAGCTTATAAGGGTACCTGGAACAAGAGCTCCTGTGGCTACCTGGAAGTACACCTCCTGTGGCTACCTGTAACTAGAGCTCATGAGACCTACCTGGAACTAGAACTTCTGAGGCTACCTGGAACAAGAGTTCCTATGGCTACCGGAAATTAAGAGTTCATAAGGCTACCAGGAACAATAGCTCATAAGGCTACATGGAACAAGAGCTCCCATGGCTACCTGGAAGTAGGGTTTCTATGTCTACCAGGAACAAAAAGTAATTTGTCTACCAGGAACAAAAACTAATTTGGCTACCAGGAACAAAAACTAATTTGGCTACCAGGAACAAGAGCTCATAATGGCTACCAGTAACAAGAGCTCCTATGGCTACCAGGAACAAGAGCTCTTGCTGCTACATGGAACAAGAGCTCCTGTGGCTACCTAGAACTAGACCTGCTGTGGCTACATGGAAATACAGCTCCTATGGCTACCTGGAACTAGAGCTCATAAAACAAGAGCTCTTGTGGTACCTGGAACTAGAACTCCTATGGCTACCTGGAACTGGAGCTTATAGGGCTACCTTGAACTAGAGCTCATGGCGCTACCTGGAACTAGATCTCATGGGGTTACCTGGAACTAGATCTCATGGCGCTACCTAGAACTAGAGCTCATGGCGCTACCTGGAACTAGAGCTCATGGCGCTACCTAGAACTAGAGCTCATGGCGCTACCTGGAACTAGAGCTCATGGCGCTACCTGGAACTAGAGCTCATGGCGCTACCTGGAACTAGAGCTCATGGCGCTACCTGGAACAAGTGCTTTTATGGCTACCTGGAACTAGAACTCGTATGGGTACCTGTAACTAGAATTCCTATGGGTACATGTAAATAGATCTCATAAAGCTATCTAGAATTAGAGATCGCAAGTCTACCTGGAAATTCAGTTCCTGTGGTTAACTGGAACTAGAGCCCATAAAGCTACCTGGTATTGAAGCTCGTAAGTCTACCTGGAAATAAAGCTCCAATTTTTGCCTGGAACTCAAGTTCCTATGGCTACCTGGAACTCTAGAGCTCCTAAGGCTACCTGGAACTAGAGCTCCTATCTGCCTGGAACTCTAGTTCCTATGGCTAAATGGAACTCAAGCTCTATGGCTACCTGGAACTCGAGCTCTATGGCTACCTGGTACTAGTTAATAAGACTACATGGAACAAGAGTACACTGGGCTACCTGAAATTAGCGCTTCTATGGCTATCTGGATCTCGAGCTACTATGGCTACCTGATCTCAAGCTTAAAAGGCTACCTGGAGCTAAAGCTCATAAAGCTAACTGGAACTCGAATTTCTATAGCTGCCCTGAATTAGAGCTTATAAGGCTACCTGGAACAAGACCTCAAGGCTACCTGGAACTGGAGCTTCTATGGCTACCTAGAACTAGAGCTCCTATGGCTATCTAGAAATAAAGCTCTTAAGGCTACGTGGAACTAGAGTTCATCAGACTACCAGGAACTAGAGCCCATAAGGCTACCTGGATCTCGAGCACAAAATGCTACCCGGCACTAGATCTACTCTGGCTACCTGGATCAAGAGCTTCTAAGGCTAACTGGAACTAGAGCTTCTATGTGTACCCTGAACAAGAGCTTATAAGGCTAGGTGGAATTAGACCTCATAGGGCTACCTGGAACTCGAGCTCCTATGGCTACCTGGAACTAGACCTCATAAGGCTACCTGGAACTAGACCTCATAAGGCTACCTGGAACTGGAACTCCTAGGATACCTGAAACTAGAGCTCTTAAGGCTACCTAGAGCTCAAGCTCCTATGGCTACCTGAAACTAGACCTCGTAAGGCTACCAGAAAATAGACCTCATAGGGCTACCTTAAATAGAGCTCATAAAGCTACCTGAAACTAGACCTTGTAAGGCTACCAGAAACAGGAACTCCTATGGATACCTGGAACTCTACCTCCTATGGTCACCTGAAACTAGAACTCCTAAGGCTACCTGGAGCTCAAGCTCCTATGGCTACCTAGAGCTAGACCTCATAGGACTACTTTGAAATAGAGCTTATACGGCTAACTGAAACTAGACATCATGGGGCTATCTGGAAAGAGCTCATAAGGCTACATGAAACTAGACCCCATAAGGCTACCTGGAAATAGAGCTTATAAGTCTACTTGGAATTAGACCTCATAGGGCTACCTGGAACTAGAGCTCATAAGGCTACCTGGAATTAGACCTCATAGGTCTACCTGGAACTAGACCTCGTAGGACTACCTGGAACTAGACCTCATATGGCTATCTGGAAAGAGCTCATAAGGCTACATGAAACTAGACCCCATAAGGCTACCTGGAACTAGACCTCATAAGGCTACCTGGAATTAGACCCCATAGGGCTACCTGGAATTAGACCTCATAAGGCTACCTGGAACTAGACCTCATAAGGCTACCTGGAACTAGACCTCATAAGGCTACCTGGAATTAGAATTCATAAGGATGCCTGGAACTAGACCCATAAGGCTACCTGGAACTAGAACTCATAAGAATACCTGGAACTAGAACTCATAAGGCTACCTGGAACTAGAACTCATAAGGCTACCTGAAACTACACCTCATAAGGCTACCTGGAACTAAAGTCTTCAAGTGATTCATATTTATAATGACGTTGTTTTCCGAGAATGAATTTCCGAAATATGAAACTATGATTAAGAACAGTTTTGATCTTTTAAAGAAACTACCCTGAAAAGGTAGGGTAAAAATGTAATAAGTTTTATAATACAAAAATAGCTTTTTCCTCGCTGATACTCGATAACACCTGATATCACTTCTAAATCATATTTGTTAAAATAAACCTAAAAGAAATAAATTTCACATTGCTATAAAGTAATTTAATCTTAAATTTCACTTGCAAGATATGGAAAACAAGTTTGCAAATAAGGTTGAAGTTATTCAATACGTTTCACGCATTTGTCGCTATATTTAAAACGTATAAATTTATAAGTAAATTAGAATCATGTTCAATTCTATGCGAGTTAACCCGTTCCCTTTCATGAAATGGTGAATCCTATCTATTCGTTTTTTGGGTCTTCGTCCAGATATGAATGAAGGACTTTGAAGTTTTCAGAACGTTCCTCCATTGAGGAATTCGTATTTTAATTACTGTGATGAAAACTTAAAAAATTACGTATAAGGGAGTAATTGGATCACCCGTGGTTTGTCTCTCTCTCTCTCTCTCTCTCTCTCTCTCTCTCTCTCTCTCTCTCTCTCTCTCTCTCTCTCTCTCTCTCTCTCTCTCAATTTACAGCAAATGTGGATCAAAATTTATAAACCTGCAGACCAGAAAGAAAATATTTTTTTCATGAATTTTTCAAAAACTTATACTATCCTGCCATCGTTAAATGACAAGAGTCCCTAAAAAGTTAAAACAAAAACGCCATCACAGGGTATTATTCTAATCCTGAATGACCATAGAAACTGTGACGCCGGATTACATAAACTAGTGAAATAACTCTGAAGTCTTCTTGAAGCAATTTGTTACTACCAATACTTTATTGCCTATAACACTTAAAATATTTTAATTAGAAACTTGAGGATACTTGAAAAAATATATTTGACTGTGATTTTGGTTCATATGCCTTGGCATCAGGGTCAGGGATGCCATATTAGTATAGAGGTTTAATTAGAGAAATTGAATAAGTTGATAGTGACTGCTGAACAATGGGAGAAAGGGGGTAGGTGGGTTAGGACGATAGGACGAGGAAAAGTGCGTTTATCAGAATACTTTAAAGTTTGAAGGATACTGGACTCAACTTAAGATGTGGTTTTAAAGGTAACTTACGAACGGCAGAGACATATGACAATGACAATGCACTAGGGACTGACCATATATTATTATTAATAATAGCAGAGCTACAACCCCAGTTGGAAAAGCAAGATGTTATAAGCCCAAGGGCTCCAATAGGGAAAAACAGCCCAGTGAGGAAAGGATATAAGGAAATAAATAAATGATGAGAAAAAGTTAATAAATCATTCTAAAACAGTAACAACGTCAAAACAGCTATGTCCTATATAAACTATTAACAACGTCAAAAACAGATATGTCATTATATAAACTATAAAAAAAACTCATGTCAGCCTGGTCAACATATACATGTGATCAGCGCCCAAGCCCCAAACCCCTTCTCCACCCAAGGACCAGTGATGGTCAATCAATGGATGGTGATGACTCAGCAGGTAGACAGACAGGGTCTCCCAAACTCCCCATCCTTAGTTCACAAGGATAGTGAGGTTGCGACACTACAAGAAACTATCCAGTTTGAGCGGGACTCTATCTCCCATTCAGCAGAAGGCCAGGCAGGGAAGTTTCCAATAGGCCACCACTAACCCATATGAAGAAATATTGAAGGAATTAAAGTATTAATAAACGTAAATTAAAATAAAACTAATCCTCAGGAGAAATTACATCTTACTAAAAATGTTAGGCAACTTGTTTGATTTCAATGAAATTGGTGAAAATACCAAAAGGCATAAAATTGGTTCTAACATTTCCTTTCATATTTAGATATATTAAAGAAAATAAGTAATTGCAAGTGTCTTAATAGGATAATTTGGTCGACGATAATATTTGTCTATTTTCGGTAAACTTCATTTTGGTAAATATCAATAGTTTAAAAACCCCATCTATTTTAATGAGTTTGTCATAAAAATTACCATTGCATATGGTAAAGTTGCCTTCATTAATTCCGGCACACTGACGCCTACTTAGCTTCCCATAAAGTGTACCAGAATTAATGAAGCCAATTGCGCACTGCGGCAGGCTTTTCTATCTTATTTTTCAGGTTTTCTTTGTTAATTTTTATAGTTTATATGTGAAGGATCTACTTTAATGTTTTAACTGTTATTTTGATTATTCATTCTTTTCTTGCAGTTTATTTATTTCCTTGTTTCCTTTCCTCACTGGGCTAT
>NC_090756.1:14574900-14577400 GCF_036898095.1 Palaemon carinicauda | reverse complement strand
TTGGAATCAAGTGTTCAGAGTCAGTTCCTTGCCCGAACTATTAAACAGAGCAGCAAGGCTGTTTGAGCATTGTTCCATCTCACTAATTTGCTATGGTAACTGTTTAACCGGGTGTACGGACTCAGTCCTGTGCTGAATCACCACGACATTGCACAATTACAGTATTTACACAAACTAACTTTTATCTGTAAAAGGCCAATTTTATGACAGATTACCTTGAAAGGTTCACTCCTATATCAATTTATTTACACTGGGTGCCTATTAAAACGAAAATTGAGTTTGAAATAACCCATCAAGTTATCAGAACTGGACGTCCAAAATATCTAAGAGAATTGCTACATACTATGCAGCCAACAAATCGCGTTAACACAAGAATAGTTACAGATAGTTTCAAATTATTCGAACCTAGATATATGTCTACTGTAGGCTCTAGAGCCTTTAAACAAGCATTGCAGCCCCCAAGACTATACAATAAGCTCCCACTAGACATTCGGAAGACTGAAGATATTAAGGCTTTGAAAAGGTAACTGAAGACTTTCTTGTTTTGTAAGTGATTCGATAGCGTAGATGTGAAAATAAACTAATAGTATGCAGTATCAAATATTGAGTGCTTTCGAACGAATATGAGAAAATGACTGTGGGGGTCTTGTAGAGAGTAGGGTTCCCCTAATGTATAGGACCAGAAAAAGCAGGCTGTAAAGTAATTAACAAGATTAGCAGATATGAAAAAATATAAAACTCCCAAGCTAAAGCTAATAAACAGTTTCAAAATTAACATCTATTTCTAATTGGGCCAAATTTGAAGGGTCTACTGTTTGGGCATTCTAACTACCCACACTTACAGTGGTATTAAGAAATAACCAAAGTTATATGTAATTGATTAAAAGCCACGGTCACAATTAAATTAAAATTTGCATACATTGCAAGAGTTACATGGTTCTCTATATCTTCAAATTATGCATCTTTAGAGGTAAGGTTTCAGTCATGTCCTAAGCCCCCTAACAAAGAAATTTAAAATTTATATAACGCTTCAATACCCCCAAAGACTGGTATATTATGTGCGCTATTCTGGGCATAAGTTTATGGAAATTCTTATAAATATTTATTTGAACGTTCGATTCCGTTACAATGTGCTCAAATACAGATATCCCGAATTACTTTCCTCTAAACTAGTTAATTCCTATCTAGATATGCCACCAGTTTCATAACTTGTTTTAAAACTATATAAAGAAGCTGACTTAAGAGAACACTTTAAGGTTAACAAATGCACCATGGTAAAGCTAAAAGCTACAGAAAGAAATGACGACATTCTAAACAAAATCCAAAAGCTGAGAAACTTCCCTGTGACATTTAAAGGTCGTATAATTGTAAAATAAATTCCTTTTGGTGGAAACTTAGTGAACGAAACCTTCTACCTGAAATACCATATAACTACAGAGCAGTTTTACCAGACATAACAATATTGTTAAAAAGGGTTATTTATGGGTGAAAATTTCTATGTTAGTAGTTCACCTATAAACAATCCTTCTCGTGTTGATATTTTGCACAGATTCTTTAAGATATTTGATATATAGAAGCTGCGACCGAAATCTTTTAAAGTAATATAGCCTACCTGTAGACAATAGTAAAAAAAAAAAATTAAAAAAATAAAAAGTCTTGAGTATATTATTTTGCCATTCCTCTTACCTGACCTTAGATGAAAGTCAAAATTATATTATAAATAATACATTTATCCACAGCAACGAGACAATAGATATGAAACGAGTTTCCAACTAAAACCAAACAATGAGTACAATCAAACGTCAACGGATTGACCCCTCAATTTCTAGAATTAATTAATTATGAAAACAATTAGAGACTAGAAAGTATGAATTTTTCTTCAATGGACAAAGCCACTTAATGTTACTATGTAAAAATTATCTTCATTCAAAATTAAATTTATTCCTTAACCCTGATTAAATGAATAGTAAACTATTCCCTGAGTACAGCAACCCAAAAATATTTTATTTCAAAAGTGATTGTCAAACTTTAAGAATCTAAACTTTCAAAATAAATCACAAGTTTGTGCTTTCAGTTGCACTGCTATTGCAATTAAATAAGATTCTCTACAACTAAACATTAAATTTAAAAGAACCTCTTTTCTAACGTAGGAAAAAAAAAACTCACCGATTCTTGCATGAAAATTTCCTGATTTTGCGATCCCTGACAAATGCACCTTTATTAACCCGTCACTTGCACTGTCTTAAATCAATTAAATACATTATCACTTCAAGATTGCATTAGCAAAGCTTCTACGAGAGTCGCAGTTTGACATTTTCACAATAGAATAATCATTACAGTCTGAAATTTTCCCCTTAGAATAATAATTCCTATTTTGACATTTTCACATTAGAATAATGATTCAAAATGGCAAATCATAACAAAACAATACTCGTGTAAACATAAACATCTTACCTTGTGCAGTAAATACGTTTGTAAACTCAAAACAGAGAGAAGGTAA
>NC_090756.1:14536922-14566922 GCF_036898095.1 Palaemon carinicauda | reverse complement strand
AAAAATTCATGAAGCTTAAAGAAATCTTTACATATAAATGCATCGAGTTTATATATCCCGTGTCCTATATTTAACGCCTTATTAAACTTTCATTTGTAAAACTGGGCTCTATAAATTGAATCAATCTATTTACATGAGTAATTGATCGTGTGATTTTGATCTCTAATCAAGATTTTACATTAATCATTAGCATATCTGACACTTCTCTTGTGTTGTTCAATTCCCTTTTCGAAGGCTTTACCTGTTTGACCAGTATAAGATTTTTCGCATGAATTATATAGGATATGCCACTTAAATACCATGGCTTGTGGGATACGACCACAACCAATGAAAAACTTACGAGGTTTGATTATTTAACATGTTTTTCTGTTGTACCGTTCTACAAATGTATGTAAGTATGTTTATACTTTAGCTATAGAATACAGTATATGACGTAAAAGTCTCTCTAAAGGATTATTTTTTTTCTTTTCATTCTTATAAAAATGGGCATTCATATCAACAGGCTTTTAGCAATGCATAGGGTATAACAGTTAAAGGTATATTAGAACCTGAGACCTATAGTTATTACAATTGAAAAGAGCCAACTGATATGGTTTGGATATATCTGCGGAATGCCAGAACATCTTGGGATGTAAAAAGAATATTTGATATGGTTCCAAAAGGCAAGAGACGAAGGGGATGACCAAGAACTAGGTGGAAGGATAACATTGAACCTGCAGGAATCTGTCAGGATCGCAGGAAGTTTGGTTGAGCAGAACCGGGAAACTATTCTGTGCTTGAATTAATCCTTCCAGTCAAACAGAACATTTTAAAGAAATCCTGACTAGAAGGCTGACCAACAGCCTGGTCTCTGGCAGGCCTCCAAAGAGGTGTCTCTATGAGGGTTCTCCCTCACAAACGAGAAAGGTGACCACCCACAAGAGACACTTGCCTCGGATAAGAGAATTAATACGTAATATTCACAGTTATAGGTTCAGGAAATATTAGTATAAACATACACACAGAACTCAAGTCATCGGTCAGCAAGATTTCAACTCATCGCTTATGTCCATAGCATGACTGTCCTTTCCTGAGCCACAATTGAAGAAGCTGACACCAACATAATGTATCTGGGATAGGAAGATCATGTGCTACCCGCCTCAATAATTACTTTCTCTCTCCTTCTCCGGGTGGCTATTTTGGTAGAGAGAGAAAAATAGAGAACACTGCAAGTGCAGAGTTTATAGCTGGCCTAGTTAATTACTTGGGTGACCTTATTGTGTTATTGGAGATTAAGGTGTTTTGTTGTGACTATATATATATATATATATATATATATATATATATATATATATATATATATATATATATATATATATATATACATATATATATATATATACTAGTGTACACAGCTCGTCCAAAGTGACTGCTAAATATTTAGATATGTACACACTGATTCAACCCTTCCAACTACCTCCACATTTCCTAACTATAACAAGGAAGTTTGGGCAATTTTTGGGAGATTGTAGTTTCAGAGTGTACCTCTTTGGGTTCCCCTTTCTTATATATGTACATATACATATATACACACACACATACATATACACTATATATATATATATATATATATATATGTATATGTATACATATACAGTATATATATATATATATATATGTATACATATACAGTATATATATATATATATATATATATATATATATATATATACATATATATGTATACATATACAGTGTATATATATATATATATATATATATATATATATATATGTATACATATACAGTATATATATATATATATATATATATATATATATATATATATATATATATACATATATATATATATATATATATATATATATATATATATATACATATATATATACATATATATATACATATATATATATGTATATACATATATATATATAATATATAATATATTATATATATATATATATATATATATATATATATAAAGTATAAGAAATTACCACTCCATCTAAATTTGCTTCGTCGTTAAAAATTAAAGACAACGAAATAGTTCCTGAACATCTTTAAAACGAATCGGACATAGCTTTCTCTTAAGCAAAATATCTCAAACTAAATATTTTTACAGCACAGACTCTTCAACCTCAGAGGATTCTTCATGACTCCTCTCCCTCCCAAGGACTCCTCCCGCCCGAGGACTCCTCTCTGGAAGAGGAGAGAAAAGAAGAAGAAACATCCTGTCAGGGGAACTTCGTTAAACGGGAAACTTGGGGCGGATGACGTCACGTAACCGGTCTTCGCTGTTGAGGGGAAAATATTTTACGTCTGGGATCTCTCAAGGTTTTTTTTTTTTTTTTTTTTTTTGCTTCATTTCCTTATGAGCGAAGGTCTTCTTAACTATTTTAGACTGATGAGAATTCGCTACTTAATTTTAAGGTTTCTCTGAAGTTAATAAGCCGGTTATGATTATGATTATTTTGCTAAGTACCGTTTCATGAATACTTAAATCCAATTCTAATCCTCATTACTAAAAGTGTAAAAGCAAATCGTTTATTTTAAAGAATTCTGGCTGATATATTGCGATTGTACCTACTGGCATATCTCACTTCCATAAAGGAGACTTGGCTCAACTATCATTCATAAAACAACTTTTGATTCTTATTTTCAGGGACATGACTACCTTCCTTGTCTTTATCACTATTAATCCCTAATAATCTATAATTTTCTTTTGCAAATGTATAGGGGACACAACCTCTTCAATTATTTCATCTTTCATTATAATCACTGTAAAATCTATCTACCTTTAAAAATTAGTTTTGTTGTTAATGCCCTCTTCATAAACACTTTGATACCAGTTCCTGAATCCTCTCTTCACTTTCGCCAGGTGATATTAAACCTATTTAAGTTTATTTTGTTTTGTATTCGGTATTCTCTTCAAAAATCAAATATCATTCTTTAATTATTTTTCATGAAAAAATATTTGCAGACGAAAATGGATGACACGAATAATCCTCAAAACAAGGTAGGATAAATAGAAAGTAACAAATATGGACGAGAAAATAAAAGTAAAAATCTGAATATTTGTGAGCAAAAAGAAAATTAAAATCCTACTAGAAAAAGACGGGATCCATTGTTTTTCAGTTATGCTTTTCTCGGAAATATTTCCAAACACAATCGAGAAAGGAATAAGACTTTAACCAGAGCAGGTACAGAAGTAGACGTCATTCTATCAGCTTTATAGAGAGAGAGAGAGAGAGAGAGAGAGAGAGAGAGAGAGAGAGAGAGAGAGAGAGAGAGAGAGAGAGAGAGAGAGAGAGAGAGAGAGAGAGAGAGAGAATAACCTTGCAATAAAATACTTCATCGGATGTTGTTACCGACCCAAATATTCATCTGTGTTAGGGCAATGGTACCCCAAGAGCCCATACTTATATCCATGCAATTGCCAGTGGCCCAAAAACGAGGGAGATCACGAACACTAGTGGCTTTTTCTGTTT
Organism: Palaemon carinicauda; assembly: GCF_036898095.1. Classification (NCBI taxonomy): domain Eukaryota; kingdom Metazoa; phylum Arthropoda; class Malacostraca; order Decapoda; family Palaemonidae; genus Palaemon; species Palaemon carinicauda. The sequence continues at coordinate 14,563,431 of NC_090756.1, read as the reverse complement.
AGATATAGAATTGCCTTTTATACACAAGATTGTTTCTTTAAATTATCGTTTTTCATTTCACATAGTTTTGATAATGTAAATTTCATATTAATTGTACTCATTTTGGGTATCTGTTTGCCTGTCTTGCTCTTTAGCTATGGTAAGCAGCTCTTCTAGGAGAAGGACACTCCAAAATCAAAACAATTGTTCTCTAGTCTTGGGTAGTGCTATAGCCTCTGTCTTAGGCTAGAGTTCTCTCTTGCTTGAGGGTACAATCGGGCAATACTACCTCACAGGATTTGCGAAGCTAATCAGTAGGACATGAAAGAGTTTCTGTCCTGATTGTTCTGGATTTGTGAAGCTGATTTAAGGGCCTAGAGGCTAGACTGAAGCAGTCCTTAAAGTCCAGAAATAGCGTAAGGGTTAGTTGGCAAGGCTGAAGTGGAGTGTGGAGCAGGTGTTCATTAAACGGCTGAGTTATCTGTATACAACATACATAAAAAGGACTATAGTTTTCTCATGTGGTGATTTATCCAGTCTCTACGGACTTTTACAATAGTCCACATTATTGTATGTTGCCTGTGCTTCTCATAAATGGCCTATCAACTTTTTTTCAGATTTTTCTGTGGACAAATACTGATATTACGCTAGGTTATCTATTTCCTCCTTTTATTATAATTACCCCTGATGTACATAAAAAGAAAAAGGCATTTGTTACTATTTGAGAACTAAAACATCCATGAGTGATAGTTCCCTTGATAATTACATTATGTACTTGAGAGAACAGTAACAAGTACACTGATGATTATATTAGTCACGTAGCAACATTCATGATGAACAGTTCAAAGGGAGACTGAGCTTAAAGGTTTAAAGACCGTTCATGAATGGCAGGTGCAAGGGACAGTGACAATGCCCTAGCTAGCAGGACAATGCCCTAGAGACTAACCATACATACTATTATACGAATATGGCTCCCTGGTCTGGGCACTAAAATATATTATACTATGGCTCGTGACTGGGAACCAAACATATAATATATATATATACATATATGTATATATTGTATATATAATATATATATATATATATATTATATATATATATATTATATATATATATTATATATATATATTATATATATATATATATATATATATATATTATATATATATATATATATATATATATATATGCACTACAACTGGCAAGTTAATCAAACTCACGTGTTTGTTTTATATTAAAACTGTTAATCTTCAAAATATCAATACACGAATTCTAAGACAGTTAAATAGCTCCCAGACTGCAATATATAAAACACTGAATATCCAAAGGTCTCTTAAATACACTTAAAACTAAGTAATTACTCTCAAGTATTATTTAAAACTTATCGTGGATCTTAACAGGATACGAGCGGAAACCAGTTCTAAATGATGATTGGAATAATACACTCTATACAAAAATAAATATATTCTATATAAATTACAACACTGAAAGAATTTGCATAATAACAAAATAAGTGACTCAAAAGATATTAAGGCAAAACTCAGATTAAGACAGAAATATTATGATCTGAAAATTATATATGAACTTGACTTGCATCATTAAATCTGAGTAAACCTTAGACTAAGACAAAAGAAATACTGCAATGAAAATTATACAAAAGCTTGAAATAAAATAATACAATATTCAAGTTTGATACTTGATTAAAATAGATAACCAGATCACGTTCCAAAACCTAACCTTCCTACAGGACCATTTACAAAATGTTACACAATGCCAACACTCACCCTAATACAATGAATTCAAAATCCCTGTTTCGTCTTACGCATCTTTTCGACGCACGATTTGCTTTGGGGAACACACACACTTAGGAGAGGACACACAAAACATACTGAGAACTTTCAAAAACAATACCCTGGGTTACATGCGAGAGTGCGTATGGTGAGGAGATGACAATCTTAAGGCTGGTAATCTCTATCTCTCTCTCTCTCTGTAACCTTGGTGTTCACCTTTTATATAAAACCTAACTGCTTCTAGAAACTTCCCAATGAACGGGGAACCATGGAGGCCGACCAAGGCGCCTGAGTTGCAAAGTATCACTCTCCCGACGCTACTCATGAACGCCAGCCTGGTCTCTCAGTCAGCTATCTCCGCCCACCCCTTGTCCCAGAAATAAAACAAGATAATATCCTATCACCAGGCCTTCGCAAATTTTCCAAAGCACACGGGAGAGAATTTTCCAAAGCACACGGGAGAGAATTTTCCAAAGCACACGGGAGAGAATTTTCCAAAGCACGTTACTGAGCATTCTCTCTCAAACACAACACAATACCTCAAAATATAAAACATCATTAACTAAGCCCTTGTTCATATCTCGCACAAATCCCACAACACTCAAATAGTTTACGTAAGACTTCGTAACAGATATACGTTAAATATAAATTTAATTCTAAAAAAATAACGTAAATTTACATAAACTAACTTGAATAAAGAATACAATGAAATTCACAACGAAAGTCTTAAGTAATTTACATAATATACTTGAGTTTACACGAGAATAGCTCACCTTAAAAGCTGGCTAACCTCTCTTCCATGCTTATATGAAAATACGAAATAAATAAAATCATTAATAAATTGTATGTACTCTACACTAGACCAGCTTCGTAAGAATATATATGATCAGCTCCTAAACCTCCCCACCCAACCTAAGGTCTGGGAGGGCCAGGCAATAGCTGCTGATGACTCAGCAGGTAGATTTATAGGCTCCTCCAAACACCCATGCTCAGCTCACAAGGATGGTGAGATTCCAGACACAAGAAACTATCAAGTTTGAGTGAACTCGAACCTCGGGATACTTCCAGTAGTCACTTCCTAATATTTGTGTAAGAATAACTGTTATTAGCGCTGGCAAAGGTACAATAAAAACCATTAAAATTGAAATTACCAAAATGATTATAATTAATAATGTTAATGTTAATGATAACGATAAAAATGACATGACAATGACAGTGACAATTTTGATAATTTTAATAATTTCAATAATTTGAATAATTCTAATAAAGATAATAATAATTCTAATTATTTTAGTAATTGTACGCTTAAATATACCCAACGAAGATTAAGTAATAATCGACCAAATATTCATGAAAAGACCTAACCTCATGACCCAAATTTTCCGCAATGCAAATTAATTCCCCCAATATTGGGGTGGTCCCACTTTCGAATACCATCACGATCTCCAGAAATTAATCCTCTTTCAACATCATTATGGAAAATTCCAATCTCCATTTTCATATGATGATTGGGGGGAATATTTTCGGAATTTTATTTTTTTTTATTTTTTTTTTTTTTTTTTTTTTGATTGATTTAAGGTTTTCTGGCATTCTGATATCTAAGGTCCTTGTCGCCGATATAATTTATTATAAAGAAGGAATAAGTGGATGATAATGATGATAATAAAAATATTAAGAAAAATAAAAATAAAATTATCTTGACCAGAATGAACTGAACAAAACTAACTGAATTTCCAGGGGATATATATTCCTAAGGCAGAATTTGATATTTAATGCCATTGAATCAAAATAAAAAATGGAAAATAAAATTAATAAAAATGATGATAATAATGATAATAAAAATAATAATAATGATAATGAAAACAACAACAATAAAAAAATTAAAATAATGATAATAATAATAATAATAATAACAACAATAATAGTAACAATAACAACATCAACAACAACCATAATAATAATAATAATAATAATAATAATAATAATAATAATAATAATAATAATAATGGAAAAATCAATTGATACCAACTTAGTGCTAACTTTTAATCAGCTTCAAATGTTATCGAAACTTGCAACTATCTTAAGTCTGATACAAGCTGCAGTGGCATTTAAATCCATTATAAAAGCACAAACAAACAAACAAAACAAACAATCTCACGGTTTGGGACCATGGAGGAATAAACATTTTTACTGCAATCTGGAACCACAAGAGAACAGAACAAGTGTTAATGATTATCTTTCTCCTTGTGAATCTCTCTCTCATGCATGGCTGCGTGAGAAGAGGCTGAAGGATTATGACGAAGATGGATGATTCTACTCTTGATGCAGTTTCAAGAGTTTTTTTTTTCCTCGGGGATGTTTCTGCTTTATGTTGATGTCATTTGCATTTGTGTTTATGTAAGTGTGCACGCATGTATGCATATGCATAGGCATACATGCATAGATCTAAGACCTTATGGAAGAATCTCTCTCTCTCTCTCTCTCTCTCTCTCTCTCTCTCTCTCCAATATCTCAATAGAACAATATCTCAATAGAGATAATTGTATATCTCTCACTATATAATGTATTACTGTAAGTAAATTCTGTCTCTTCGTCTGTCTCTCCACTATAATATTATAAACCAAATTTCTTGCATTTTCAGAGAGAGAGAGAGAGAGAGAGAGAGAGAGAGAGAGAGAGAGAGAGAGAAAGAGAGAGAAAGAGAGAGAGAGAGAGAGAGTTACAGGAGTTACAAGGATTTTGGATATCTCAAAGACTTTTTAGTCCATCAGCTGAGACTCCACTTGCTCTTGGATATTATTATTATTATTATTATTATTATTGATTACCAAGCTACAACCTCAGTTAGAAAAGCAGCATAAGCCCAAGGGCTCCAACAGGGAAAAAATCCCAGTGAGGAAGGGAAACAAGGAAAAATAAAATATTTTCAGAACAGTAATTTTGAAATAAATATCTCCTATATAAACTATAAAAACTTTAACAAAACAAGAGGAAGAGAAATGAGATAGAATAGAGTGCCCAAGTGTACCCTTAAGCAAGAGAACTCCAACCCAAAACAGTGGAAGACCATGGTATAGAGGCTATGGCACTATTCAAGACTAGAGAATAACTGTTTGATTTTGGAGTGTCCTTCTCCTAGAAGAGCTGCTTACCATAACTAAAGAGTCTCTTCTACCCTTACTAAGAGGAAGTGGCCACTGAACAATTATAGTGCAGTAACCCCTTGGCGAAGGAGAATTGTTTGGTAACCTCAAGTGTTGTCAGGTGTATGGGAACAGAAGAGAATATGTAAAGAAAAGGCCAGACTATTCGGTGTGTGTGTGTGTAGGCAAAGGGAAAATGAACCGTAACCAGAGAGAAGGATCCAATGCAATACTGTTTGGCCAGTCAAAGGACCCAGTAACCCTTTAGTGGTAGTATCTCAACGGGTGGCTGGTGCCCGGTCCAACCTACTACCTACCAATTAGTTTAACCATTTAGTGAGTTCCTATGATCTTGTCTAACTTATTAATGAACGAGAGAGAGAGAGAGAGAGAGAGAGAGAGAGAGAGAGAGAGAGAGAGAGAGAGAGAGAGAGAGAGAGAGATATTCCCCTAAGGTTCTAAGGCCAAACCCGAATTCAAACTTTGGTACGACTTCGCTTCCGTTCTCTGTCATTCCGGACCTACAATTTTGGGGGAATTGAACTCACGAGGAAGGACTTCATCTTTTCTTGGACTTTAAAGATATATTCATTCTGTCCAGTTGAAAAAAAAAATCCTAAGATTTTCCTGTAAAGTTTTGTGTGACGTTCATATTAAGAATGAGATAAAGCACTCTCTCTCTCTCTCTCTCTCTCTCTCTCTCTCTCTCTCTCTCTCTCTCTCTCTCTCTCTCTCTCTCTCTCTCTACCGAATAACGAATTACGCTTACCAGCCAAAGTATATTTTTATATAAATATCCCAATGACTAAAAACGGAATTAACATGCTTTTAGAGATTGATACCTAACTGTTATATGTATACACTTACAAACACAAATTATGTATACAGTCCATATATACAAATTAGATTATATTAGAAAGAAAGTATATTAAATGAGAAGAATCATGTAAAGAAAAAAAATTTCTCCTTTTGATGAAAAAATGGTTCGATTAATATCATGCTTTCTATAGACCACTCAATGGTAGAAACACAAATGAAGGAATATTGCTTACCACAAAGAATTATGGAGGGACGAAGGAAAATGGTAGCAATGACGTACTGCTAACCAAGAAATAGATAAGAAAGGTATGGCATTGCAAGCGTTTACACATTCCTATCCCCAGAAGCGACTAGCCGGTATGGTAATGAAAGTGTGTCAAAACGCATTGCTAGCCCCAAAGCCAGGGCTAGCCAGCATGGTATTGGAAGTGAGTGTTAAAACACATTTCTAGCCCAATAACTAAGGCTAGCCAGCAAGGTTATGAAAATGAGTGTTAAAACACATTGCTAGCCCCAAAGCCAGGGCTAGCCAGCATGGTATTGGAAGTGAGTGTTAAAACACATTTCTAGCCCAATAACTAAGGCTAGCCAGCAAGGTTATGAAAATGAGTGTTAAAACACATTGCTAGCCCCAAAGCCAGGGCTAGCCAGCATGGTAATGAAAGTGAGTGTTAAAACACATTGCTAGCACCAAAGCCAGGGCTAGCCGGTATGATAATGAAAGTGAGTGTTAAAACACATTGCTAGCCCCAAAGCCAGGGCTGGCCAGCATGATAAATAGTGTCAAAACGCATTGCTAGCTCCAAAGCCAGGGCTAGCCAGCATGGTAATGAAAGTGAGTGTTAAAACACATTGCTAGCACCAAAGCCAGGGCTAACCGGTATGATAATGAAAGTGAGTGTTAAAACACATTGCTAGCCTCAAAGCCAGGGCTGGCCAGCATGATAAATAGTGTCAAAACGCATTGCTAGCCCCAAAGCCAGGGCTAGCCAGCATGGTAATGAAAGTGAGTGTTAAAACACATTGCTAGCCCCAAAGCCAGGGCTAGCCAGCATGGTAATGAAAGTGAGTGTTAAAACACATTGCTAGCACCAAAGCCAGGGCTAGCCGGTATGATAATGAAAGTGAGTGTTAAAACACATTGCTAGCCCCAAAGCCAGGGCTGGCCAGCATGATAAATAGTGTCAAAACGCATTGCTAGCCCCAAAGCCAGGGCTGGCTGGCATGATAAATAGTGTTAAAACGCGTTGCTAGTCCCAAAGCCAAGGCTATTCGGCATGGTAATGGAAGCTTGTGTTAAAACTTCTTGCTAGCCCCAAAGCCAGGGCTGGCCGGCATGATCAAGAATGTTAAAACGCATTGCTAGTCCCAAAGCCAAGAAGAAAAGTCTAAGATGATGATAAAACACCGTTAACACATTGCTAGCTAAAATGTCACATAATGAAAATTGCTGTAATAACAGCACTGAAGCATTGCTAGTCTTGAGTGAGTTAAAGCATAACGAATGTTCTGATACACAATGCTAGTAGTGGTTAGGACTTAAGAAATAGCTGCTGCATTACCTGCCGCAATATTGTGGAGTATCGGTACTGGGGATGAAAACTAAGGAATTGCTAGCCAAAATGAATAGCTGCAACAATAATCAAAGCGCTAGTGTATTAATAGCCACAAAGGGAGAGGAAAACTGAATCGTTAATGAAGGCGTCATTGCTAGTCACAAATTCATAGGAAATGAGGGACCGTGATGAAAGATGATGAATTGCTAGCCAAAAGGTTATAAGACATCAGAGACTGTGAGGAAGTTAGTGATGAATCACTAGCCACTATTTGCTGATGAATTGCTAGCTAGAAGGTTATAAGAAAACAGAGACTTCGAGGAAAGTAGTGATGAATTGCTAGCCACAAATTCGGAGATCAGAGACTATGATGCATGTGCTAATGAATTGCTAGCCAAAAAGTTATAAGAGATCAGAGACTGCGAAGAAAAGGGTGATGAATTGCTAGCTACCAAGGCATACGAGATCGGGGATCGAAATGATAGCGCTGATGAATTGCTAGCCACAAAGTTATAGGAGATTAGGACTATTGACTATAACACAGACATACGGCTAGTCACACGGTCGCAACGTGGAAGGAGCAGGAATGAAAATGCAAAAGCAGTTATTTCTCTTATGGAATTTGCTTTACAGTTCAATGCTCAATTGAGGAATGAACTGCATAATCCGTATGACAGTTTAATCTTTTACCATGACGTAAAAAAAAAAAAAATATGTAAATTGAGGGGGATGAAATATCATGAAAAAAATAACATCTTTGAAAAATAGAGATTATCAGAGCATTTTTAATCTTCCTCCTTCATTAATTTAGTCATATCATTAGCTTTTCACTAGCAAATAGTTTATCATATAATCATGGCAATAAATTCTCCCCACAGTTATACATTAATCGATATAAAGTTAAAAAAAAGTTTGTAAAATTACCTTTTACTTGAATTCTTCTTAATTCTTTCATAAGAAGCATAATAAGCGTTGTGTAGCCAACTGATCTATTTCAAATTATTATTATTATTATTATTATTATTATTAGCTAACCTATAACTCCAGTTGGAAAAAGCGAATGCTATAAGTCCAAGGGTTCCAGCAGGGAAAAATAGTCCACTGAGGAAAGAAAATAAGGAAATAAATATATAAATGGACTACTGAAGCAGGATGCTATAAGCCCAAGGGCTCCAGAGAAAAATAGCCCACTGAGGAAAGCAAATAAGGAAATAAAATGAATGGAATACGAAAGCAGGATGCTATGAGCCCAAGGGTTCCAACAAGGGAAAAATAGCCTAGTGAGGAAAGCAAATGAGGATATAAATAAATGGACTACGAAAGCAGGATGCTATAAGCCCAAGGACTCCAACGGGGAAAAATAGCCCAGCGAGGAAAGCAAATAAAAATACAATTAATGGAATACGAAAGCAGGATGCTATGAGCCCAAGGGTTCCAACAAGGGAAAAATAGCCCAGAGAGGAAAGCAAATGAAGTAGTAAATAAATTAATGGACTACTTAGGCAGGATGTTATAAACCCAAGGGCTCCAACAGAGAAAAAGCGCTTAGTGAGGAAAGCAAATAAGGAAATAAATATATAAATGGACTACTGACGCAGGATGCTATAGGCCCAAGGGCTCCAACAGAGAAAAATAGCCCAGCGAGGAAAGCAAAGCAAGAAATAAAATGAATGGAATACGAAAGCAGTATGTTATAAGCCCAAGGTCTCCAACAGAAAAAAATAGCCAAGTGAGAAAAGCAAAAAAAGGTTATAAATAGACTATGATTCACCTTATTTCCCAAGTTCATTTTTCTGCTGCCCTATAATTTCCTGAACCTTCCATACACTTCCTTACCATCATGAATTTGGGGTCGTACTTTTAAACCACTCAGTTTCCCATAAAAATCTCTCGCTTCCCATAAGAGATATTTTGTGACCATATATTTCTTAAATGACTCAATTTCCTGGGCATTTCCCAAACTTTCTACCATCAGTGTGTGCTTTTTTGTTATATAACATTTGATTCTTAAGGAAAACACTGACTCAGGACGAATTAATAATAATAATTTCCTACTTCCTTTTCGTATTATTCGTATTATGTATAACTAGTGTATGCGACCCGTCAAGAATGACTGCTAAATATTTAGATATGCACACAAGTGCATGAACTCTCTCCTCTCACCAGGGTATGACTACTTCCTCCCTCTACTCGAGGGACAGTGAGAGCTAACCGTCACCGAATATATATATATATATATATATATATATATATATATGTGTGTGTGTGTATGTATATGTATATGCATATATGCATATATGTATGTGTATATATATATATATATATATATATATATATATATATATATATATATACATATATATATATACATACACATATACATATATATATATGCTAGACACTTGCTCTTTATTACATAAGGAAGGTAATGTGTATTCATATAACTTTACAAATAACAGTTCTAAAAAGATGATAGAGTATTCTACAAGGAGAGTTTAGTTAATTAAACTTAGCTAATATGATTGTTCTTAATGGCAAATAAAACTGATCTCTATCTATGCGTTTCAAACAATAAACACAAAGATTTAATTTCGAAAGGAAAACACACACAAAAAAAAAATCAAAGATTTTCGATCACTGACGAGACAACACTTCCGAGTTTGACACTATGATTGGATAAGTTTGAGATAATATTATTCAGTTACAAAAATGCCTTGTACAGTTAGCTTCATTAATTCCGTTACACTGACGTATCCTTATCTTTCAAACATGTGTACCCGAGTTAATGAAGCCAGCTGTAACAGTTTCCAAAACAGCATTATTATAGTAACCGCAAGGGTTCGAGTAGTATTATTGAGTTCGGTGCAATTATCTCGGGTAAAGGCAGCATTATGTTATTTGATTTCAGATAATACTAGCTAGCGCTAATGGGTCCGGTGATAGAGAAATGGCAGCAGTAAGCGTGCCAAGTAGTAGTAGTAGTAGTAGTAGTAATAGTAGTGGTAGTAGTAGTAGTAGTAGCAGTAGTAGCTCCAGTTTATTAGGTATAAGTAGCGTCTAGTGTAGTAGTTGTGGCAGCATGTAGGAATAACAGCAGCATCAGAGATGTATAAATACAGGTAATAGTAGTAGGCTGTTAGTGGTAGCGGCATCATAGACAGTAGTAGTAGCAGTAGAAGTTGCACCACCACAAATAGCAGCATTAGTGATTTAAGTAGCAACAATAAATGTAGCATCACATATAGTAGACGTAGTAGTAGGTTTTAGATATTAGTCATTATTCAGCAAGTATTAGAAATAGTATTGAACAAAACTACCAGTGATACAGGTAGAAAATAGTTAGCAACAATGGCAGTATCAAGTGGTTACAACATCAAGTAACAGAAGTAACTGACGTTAAAGACATTGTTACCAGTAATGCAACAATAACAGAAGTAACTAGCGTCAAAGGCAGCATTAACAGTAATGCAACAGTAACAGAAGTAACTAGCGTCAAAGACAACATTGACAGTAATGCAACAGTAACAAAAGTAACTAGCGTCAAAGAGAGCATCACCAGTAGTGCAACAGTAACAGATGTAACTAGCATCAAAGACAGCATTACCAGTAATGCAACAGTAACAGAAGTAACTAGCGTCAAAGAGAGCATCACCAGTAATGCAACAGTAACAGAAGTAACTAGCGTCAAAGAGAGCATCACCAGTAATGCAACAGTAACTGAAGTAACTAGCGTCAAAGAGAGCATCACCAGTATTGCAACGGTAACAGATGTAACTAGCGTCAAAGACAGCATCACCAGTAATGCAACAGTAACAGAAGTAACTAGCGTCAAAGAGAGCATTACCAGTAATGCAACAGTAACAGAAGTAACTAGCGTCAAAGAGAGCATCACCAGTAGTGCCACGGTAACAGATGTAACTAGCGTCAAAGACAGCATCACCAGTAATGCAACAGTATCAGAAGTATCTAGCGTCAAAGAGACCATCACCAGTAATGCAACAGTAACAGAAGTAACTAGCGTCAAAGAGAGCATCACCAGTAATGCAACAGTAACAGAAGTAACTAGCGTCAAAGAGAGCATCACCAGTAATGCAACAGTAACAGAAGTAACTAGCGTCAAAGAGAGCATCACCAATAGTGCAACAGTAACAGATGTAACTAGCATCAAAGACAGCATTACCAGTAATGACACAGTAACAAAAGTAACTAGCGTCAAAGACAGCATTACCAGTAATGCAACAGTAACAGATGTAACTAGCGTCAAAGACAGCATTACCAGTAATGACACAGTAACAGAAGTAACTAGCGTCAAAGACAGCATTACCAGTAATGCAACAGTAACAGATGTCACTAGGGTCAAAGACAGCATTACCAGTAATGCAACAGTAACAGAAGTAACTAGCGTCAAAGACAGCATTGCCTGTAATGCAACAGTAAAAGAAATAACTAGCGTCAAAGACAGCATTGCCTGTAATGCAACAGTAACAGATGTAACTAGCGTCAAAGACAGCATTGCCAGTAATGCAACAGTAAGAGAAGTAACTAGCGTCAAAGACAGCATTACCAGTAATGCAACAGTAACAGAAGTACTAGCGTCAAAGACAGCATTACCAGTAATGCAACAGTAACAGATGTAACTAGCGTCAAAGACAGCATTACCAGTAATGCAACTGTAACAGAAGTAACTAGCGTCAAAGACAGCATTACCAGTAATGCAACTGTAACAGAAGTAACTAGCGTCAATGACAGCATTACCAGTAATGAGACAGTAACAGAAGTAACTAGCTTGAAACACAGCATTACCAGTAATGCAACGGTAACAGAAGTAACTAGCGTCAAAGACAGCATCACCAGTAATGCAACTGTAACAGAAGTAACTAGCGTCAAAGACAGCATCACCAGTAATGCAACTGTAACAGAAGTAACTAAAGTCAAAGACAGCATCACCAGTAATGCAACAGTAACAGAAGTAACTAGCGTCAAAGACAGCATCACCAGTAATGCAACAGTAACAGAAGTAACTAGCGTCAAAGACAGCATCACCAGTAATGCAACAGTAACAGAAGTAACTAGCGTCAAAGACAGCATCACCAGTAATGCAACAGTAACAGAAGTAACTAGCGTCAAAGACAGCATCCCCATTAATGCAACTGTAACAGATGTAACTAGCGTCAAAGACAGCATCACCAGTAATGCAACTGTAACAGAAGTAACTAGCGTCAAAGACAGCATCACCAGTAATGCAACTGTAACAGAAGTAACTAGCGTCAAAGACAGCATCACCAGTTATGCAACAGTAACAGAAGTAACTAGCGTCAAAGACAGCATCACCAGTAATGCAACTGTAACAGAAGTAACTAGCGTCAAAGACAGCATCACCAGTAATGCAACAGTAACAGAAGTAACTAGCGTCAAAGACAGCATCACCAGTAATGCAACAGTAACAGAAGTAACTAGCGTCAAAGACAGCATCACCAGTAATGCAACAGTAACAGAAGTAACTAGCGTCAAAGACAGCATCACCAGTAATGCAACAGTAACAGAAGTAACTAGCGTCAAAGACAGCATCACCAGTAATGCAACTGTAACAGAAGTAACTAGCGTCAAAGAGAGCATCACCAGTAATGCAACAGTAACAGAAGTAACTAGCGTCAAAGAGAGCATCACCAGTAATGCAACTGTAACAGAAGTAACTAGCGTCAAAGAGAGCATCACCAGTAATGCAACAGAAGTAACTAGCGTCAAAGAGAGCATCACCAGTAATGCAACTGTAACAGAAGTAACTAGCGTCAAAGAGAGCATCACCAGTAATGCAACAGTAACAGAAGTAACTAGCGTCAAAGAGAGCATCACCAGTAATGCAACTGTAACAGAAGTAACTAGCGTCAAAGACAGCATCACCAGTAATGCAACAGTAACAGAAGTAACTAGCGTCAAAGAGAGCATCACCAGTAATGCAACTGTAACAGAAGTAACTAGCGTCAAAGACAGCATCACCAGTTATGCAACAGTAACAGAAATAACTAGCGTCAAAGACAGCACTAACAGTAACGCAATAGTAACAGAACAAACTAACCTCAAAGACACCATTAACAGTAATGCAACAGTGACAGAAGTAACTAGCGTCAAAGACAGCGTTACCAGTAATGCAACCAGTAACTGACGTCACTAGCTTCAAAGACAGCATTACCAGCAATGCAACAGTAACAGAAGTAACTAGCATCAAAGACGGCGTTATCAGTAAAGAAACCAGTTACTGAAGTAACTAATGTCAAAGACAGTGTTACCTGTAACAGAACAATAACAGAAGTAACTAGCATCAAAGACAGTATTACCAGTAATGTAACACTAACAGAAGTAACTAGTTTCAAAGACACCGAAGTAACTAGCGTCAGACACAGCGTTACCCGTGACGCACCATTAACACAACTAGCGTAAAAAACCGCATTATCAGTAACACAACAGTAACACAACAGTAACTAGCATTAAAGACACAGAAGTAACTAGCTTCAAAGAGCCAGAAGTAACTAGCGCCAAAGTCAGCATTACCACTAACGCAACAATAATAGAAATAACTAGCTTTATGGACAGCTTTACCACTAACGCAACAATAATAGAAATAACTAGCTTCAAGGACAGCTTTACCACTTACGCAACAATAACAGAAATAACTAGCGTCAAGGACAACCTTACCACTAACGCAACACTAACAGATTTCTCCATTTGTTTCAGCAAGTTCCAAAATCTATTCCTCGATTTTCCCCTCAAAAAAAAAGAGAGAAAAGAAGAAGAGTTTATAAATTCAAAGCAGGAACCTGGGGAAAAAGTTTTCGAATGTCACTTGAGGCCTGATTTGGCTCACATCTTTTCACACGAAATACCGCGAGTGGTTTGGAGATGTCAAAATGGTGCGTGACTCCAGGCTGAAATCTATTTCTGCATTTTACGTATTGCTGAAATGTATTTCTCCTTTTTGGAGCTTCACCAAATTTCAATGTTTGGTTTGGTTGGCTTTGCGTCGTTAGAAATGTCAATTTGTATTTTTTGTATGTTGAAATATATTGCAATACTTAAAAAAAATGTAGAAACGGATTTGAGTGGATTTATGTAAGTGTCAAATTGATGCCAAGGTGATGGATATTAATTATCAATTAATAATTAATTATTCTGCAACGATTTCTACCAAAGTATCTCCATTAAACTATTCAGTGCTGTTTTGGTATTCGATCTCATTAATGGCGTGATCTCAAATTATTCTATGCTTTGGTATGAGATCTTTCTTTTTGATAGGTAAAAAAAACCAAAATGATAGAAAATCTAATGAATCTTGCTTCGTCATGAACTCGTTTCGCTCGCAAAAAAATAAAAACAAAGCTTCATATGTACTGACAAGTGGTAATGTTGAGCTGCGCGTGTTAACATCAATGATTGATTATTATTTCTTAAATAATTATTCCAGGTATATATTTCTTTAGGAAATCTAATGGCTCTCGCTACACCGTGAAATGAAGTGAGATCGCTACTATCAGGTGAGATCGCATACCAAAGCAAAAGCACACTAGACTAAGATCGCATATCAAAACAGCACTAATCCTTCCTCCTTGAATCCAGAAATTTAGTTAAATTTCTTCTAATTTCTTCCTTGCTTTCTGACATTTCATCATATGGGCTGGAGTGCCTATTCTGTATTGCTAAACTAAACTCAGTTTCTTTTATTACAGAAGTGTTTATTTTCTTTCATGTACAGTATGTATATATATATATATATATATATATATATATATATATATATATATATATATATATTTATATATATATACTGTACGTATGTATGTATGTAAATATATGTAGTTTATATATCTTTACATACGTAGTTCATATAAATATATATATATATTTTTGGGCTCAAGCCATGTCGTCCTGATGGAAGTTCCTATAAGGTAGCTTCCTAGGGTATATTACAACTACGGCGATATTCCCAGAGAATTTACCTTAAGGTACCAGAATTCTAACTCCTGGAGCGAGTATCCCTCGTGAAAGGGATATCGCGACATATCAGAGGACGTATTCTAGACACGTCACATGGCAATCTACGACCTGAACAGAGATTCGTCTCGTAGGAGGGAGATTGACGAGATACGAATTCGGGAAAGAAAAAAGGGGAGCCGCTCCCAAGGCTTCCCTATCCCCCGATTCGTATGCGTGCCTGGCGCCAATCCTGGCGCCATCTGTATTCCTTTTTGCGTAGCTTAACAACTCGGTGTTTTTTCCTGTTTTTCTCGCAAATCTTGGATTTATTCAGCTTTTCATGGCTTCTTCGTCTTCGTTGACCTCGGATAAGTTGAGTATAGTGTCTGTTATGTATAAATGTAGGCTCTTGGTAAAATTTTGAGTGATTAATAGGATTAATCTTTGATACAAGAGCCGTAGCCTACCAGAGGTGTCCTGGACACTGTCACTCGCTAGGTATAAATTAGTTAGTCAGAGTGACATTCCTGGTTGTTTTGCTTAATAAAATTTAGCTATTTAGCTTTACATAGGATTTCCTTTCGTGCTTAGTATTATTTGGCGAAGTATTCGCCATTCTGGCCTACGCTAGGCCATGTAGCCTAGTCGTTTGGTCCTAGTACTTAATGCATGATTATGGTTTTTCCGAGTGTAATTAAAATTTTATTGAAGCTTTAGGCTATATTTTATACATTTTAGACTGTGTGGAATATTTCCAAGATTGTATACGTGAGAGTTTCGGTGAATTAGGTAATCGATTCTCTTGGTGCCTAGGCTAATTGCTTATGGAGCCTTAGTATACTTTATTATACTCCCCGGTTGCTTTCTTTTCTTCGGAGAAGGTATGCAATCCCTTTCCCTCTGTTTAAGCCTTGGGCTTATCCCTAAGTGGTTTTTTCCGAATTTATTTTCGATAAAACTATACTAGGGTGTTACTGTACCTTCCTGTTCCAGCAGAGTCTGGTTCAAAGAGGGACAGAACAACAGAGTTTTTAGTCTGAGTCCGTGTTGTTTGGCTTGGGGCAGAGTCTCCCTCGCTGACCTAACACTTACAAAGGGAGCTGAGCTCCCTTAGGTCACTGTCGAAGGTTTCTGTAGTTATGATTCCTTCTTGTGTGATCGACCAGACTAAGTCCTGTTGCTGTTCTCGGGGAGGATAAATCTTCCCTTGGGAGTTGCAACGCCTTCCTTGCTTTGGTGCTCTGGAAGCTGGCAGGTATTATACTACTGCGCTGGCCCTTTCCCTTAGATCTCCCTTAGGCTAAGACAGAGTTCTTGGCTGCGGGTGATCTGTCACTAAAGCAAGGTTGGCAGGACCCTCTTGTCCCTTCCCCCTCTATCTCCGTAATGGCCTAGCCATTACTGTACTGTACCTTGCCGGCCGGCAGAGCTGGCCGGCAGGGGTATTACTGTACCATATGTCATTCTACTTCTGGACCTAGTATAGGTTGGGATATGGATTGACTAAGCCCATTGCCGGCCGGCAGAGACGCTGGACGGCAAGGGTCTTATGTTTTCGAGTGCTGCCCGGACCTCTCTTGGTCCCTCATCCATGCCTGCCGGCAGAGCCGGACGGCATTGGTCAAGGAAGCCTGAATTAAGTTTCTCCCCTTCCTTATATGCACTCTTTCGGTTGCCGGGCTTGGGGGGTTGTGTACACTCTTATCCCGGCATCCATTCTATTTTCTTCTAGTGCTGTACCTGTCCCGGCTGCCGGCCTATGAGGCCGGCTGCCGGCCTATGAGGCCGGCAGCCGGGCAGGTGTAGTCTTCTGGTTCTTTTGCTGCCGGCTGGCATCGGTCTTGTACCTTTGCCGGCCGGCTTATGTCAGTCCTTGTCTGCCGGTCACCAAGAGTGTGGCCGGCAGCTGGGTACTACCTTGTGTAGTTGCTGGCCGGCAATCATTGCCGGCCAACACTGGCTGTTGCTGGCCGGCAGCTGCTGCCGCCAGCACAGGCATTTGAACCAGAGGGCTGCCGCCCTATAGCTGTTAAGTAGTATACTTTAAAGCTAATTGTGGTGTGTGCCGGCCGGCAAAGGCAGGCCGGCACACATCCTCCTATACTGTACTAGTATTCTTCTGTATAGCATATACAGTAAGAAGAAAACTATAGTAAAAGTTTAGGTACAGCACTGTATCTTCTAACACTATTGTGTTTTCCTGCACGGCCCTTTGCTGTTGCCTTCAGACAAGAAGCAGAGTTCTTCCCTGTCTATTATCCCGGATTTTAAAATCATTGCCTAGGTGTGAGCTCCACCTGTTTCCTCTGGAAACTTGGCACTGGTTACTCTAGTAGAGATAAACCATTTTGATTTTATTATCTGGAAGGCTGCAGCAATGGGTTGTGAGGGAAACACAAGTGTGTGTCTTTAATTTCTGAATTGTTATGCTATACTATGCATATCCAGTGATACATAGTTCACTTGATACTCATGGAAATTTCTTCTCTTTACAGAAGGATACTCCGAAGTGGGGAAGTGCTTTCTGCAATGTCAGCAGCAAGAACCTCTGCGGACATGAGTTTTGTAGGAGACACGCAGCATACGCTGTCTCCAAGGATGATCTCCGGTATTGGGACCCTCAGGTATGTACTGTATGCACTAACCTGATTAATGAGACATTTAAATAGCTAGGAAGAAGCTTCGTACCTGGGTAAGGGGCTTCCAAAAGTACACTTCTGGCCCTTATCTTCCAAGTGAGAAGATGAGGGCGTATCTTTTCCCTAAGGCATCAGCTGATGCAGTGATTCCCCAGCCTCAAGAGGAGATCCCCTAAGTTCAGATCCAGGTGGATGCTGAAGTCGCGGTCGCGATGCAAGACATCCAGCTAAATGACAGGATATCTGATGTGGACGGGTGTCAGGAGGAAGACCTCCTTGCAGAAGCCCAGGATGAAGTTCAAGTCCCTCTACATCGGCCGGTCTCCCAGTAGAGCTGGGACAGGCCCTCTCTTCTATTGTTGGAATGATCCAACAAATGCAGAAGGAGAATCAGGAGAAGGCGGCTGCAATGGAACTGCGAATGCAGTGCCTTGCAGAATCACATGGGCCCCAGAAAAGCTCAATGTGAAAGACCTTCCTTTGTGCTCGGATGCTAACCCATGGAGGTATGCTGAGCACATGTCGATGACGACTGGAAAGATCGTCATCTCGGATATGCTGGGCTCAGTTCCCCTGGAGGGTGGAATTCTGGCCCAGCAAGGCACCATATCCGGACTGTTATGTCCGGCTGAGGAAGGAACCAGCTTCAAAGGAGGAGGCAGAGCCGAAGGAGGTCATAGTGATGACCATGCTAAGGCTCAAGCTCTACTTTCATCTTCAATGAAAGAGAGGGGCTTCTCTAACTCAAAGGTAGCTGCATTGAATAGGAAGCTCCCTTCCTTTGTGTCCTCGCCTACTAGAGCCTTCCCCCTTTTACAGAAAGGGTTTCTGGCTGTACTAAAAGCAATCGAGGCCGGCAAGTCTTGCCCCTCCCTAGAGGAGTGTAAACCCTTGTCGCTGGCCCTGCCTATGGACCACAAAGATTGGAAGGACGTCCATCTTACGTTCTAAGTGGGGAAGTTGGAGGCTGATATTGCCGGACGTCAGTTCGGCAAGGACCTCCCTAAGCTGTCTGACTTTCTTTTGCGAAGTGAGTTCGATACAAAAGAAAGACTGACTGCCTCAATGTCTCTTCAGACTACTCTCGAGATGATGGCAAGTGACCCCAAGGTCCATGAAATGTTCATGGTAGTGGCCAAGCCTCATCTGGCCACAGTGACGAAGGACCTTTATGGCTTCGTCAAGGCAAGGAGAGCTTGTAGGGAGTTCGTGTTTACCTCGGCTACAGTGAGGCACGAGCTAAAGAAACTAATCTCCTCCAACATTTGGGGAAAAGACCTTTTTCCCTACCGACTTGGTCAAAGAAGTTTTTGATAAAGCCACCTTGGAGAATAGAAACCTTCTCCAGAAGTGGGACCTGGCTATCAAAAGAAAGTCTTCCCCAGATGAAGGTCCTCAACCAAAGAGGAAGACTATGAGGACTAGGCTACCGTCTCGGCCAGCCAAGCCTCTTAGACAGCAACAGCAACTGCAATTGCCATTGCCCCCAGTGCCCCAGATCGTGGCACAAACCCCGACCACCTTTCAGTGGGTACCCCAGGACGTGTCGACACAGTCCACGGCATTCACCCCAGCGTTCGAAGGGCAGTCTACTTCCTTCCGAGCAAAGCCTAGAGGAGCAGCCAGAGGCTCGTCTAGACGCCCCTCAAGGGGAAGGGGATTCAGGGGTGGTCGTGGTCAGGAAGGCAAGACCTCAGGACGGCAGTCCAAGTGAGGTGATACCGGTAGGAGGGAGACTTCTGAAATTTCGGGATCGGTGGACCTTCGATCCCTGGGCCCACAGCCTACTCAAGAATGGATTGGGCGGGAGCTGGTACAGCACTCCACCCCCGTACCTTCGGTTTTTCCAACACTCCACCCCCGTTATGGAGGAGTACGTTCAAGAACGGTTGGAGAAAAAGGGTGAAGCCCATCAATTTCTAAGGGAGGCTGTTTTGTGTTCCCAAGAAAGACTCTGAAAAGCTCAGAGTCATTCTGGACTTGTCGCCACTTAACAAGTTCATAGTGAATTGCAAATTCAAAATGCTAACACTGCAACACATAAGGACCTTACTGCCCAAGAGGGCATATTCCGTCTCTATAGACTTGTCAGATGCCTACTGGCACATTCCAATTAGCCATCGACTCTCCCCCTACCTAGGGTTCAGGCTACAGCGAAGACTATACGCCTTCGGAGCCATGCCATTCGGGCTAAACATAGCCCCAAGGATTTTTACGAAGCTTGCGAGCGTAGCTCTCAAACAATTTCGCCTAAAGGGAATTCAGGTAGTAGCCTACCTGGACGACTGGTTGGTGTGGGCAGCATCCGAGACAGAATGCTTGCAAGCTTCCAGTCAGTGATCCAGTTCCTAGAGTACCTAGGCTTCAAGATCAACAGAAAAAGTCTCGACTTTCTCCATCTCAAAAGTTCCAGTGGCTAAGATCCACTGGGACCTTTTGTCACACCGTTTCTCCACCCCAGCGAAGAAAAGGAAGGAGATAGCGGGTTCTGTCAAGAGACTTCAAGATTCCGAAAGGATATCAAGACACGAGCAGGAGAGAGTACTGCGCTCTCTCCAGTTTGCTTCGGTGACAGACCCAGTGCTAAGAGCACAGCTAAAGGATGCAATCGGAGTTTGGAGAAGTTATGCATCAAACGCGTGAAGAGATCTGAGAAGACCAGCCGCTTCGGCTAAGTACTCTTCTCAGGCCTTGGTCCCAAGCCAGACATCTAAAGAAGTCAGGTTCTTCTTCAGCCACCTCCCCCGTCGGTGACGATTCACTCAGACGCCTCAAAGGAGGGATGGGGAGGTCACTCTCATCGGAAAAAAGTCCAGGGGACTTGGTCCAGGCTATTCAAGACCTTTCTCATAAAACTTTCTAGAAGCTAGGGCAGTGCTCCTTACCTTAAAGAAAGTCTCCCCGCGTCATTCGTTCCACATAAAGTGGTAATAGACAGCGAGGTAGTTGTAAGATACTTGAATCGACAAGGATCGAGGTCACCACCTCTCAACCAGGTGATGTTGGCCGTCTTCCGATTGGCGGAAAAGAAGAAGTGGTACCTGTCGGCAGTTCACCTTCAAGGAGTCCGCAATGTGACAGCGGACGCTCTATCCAGGTTCACACCGATAGAGTCGGAATGGTCCTTAGACGCAGGATCATTCTCCTTCATTCTGAATCAGTCCCAGAACTGCAGATAGACCTCTTTGCGACGAAAGACAACAAGAAGTTGCCCCTGTACGTGCCCCGTACGAGGACCCCTTAGCGGAAGCAGTGGACGCGATGTCCCTCGACTGGAACAGATGGTCCAAGATTTATCTGTTCCCTCCTCACAACCTTC
The DNA here is from genome assembly GCF_036898095.1 of Palaemon carinicauda. NCBI lineage: Eukaryota > Metazoa > Arthropoda > Malacostraca > Decapoda > Palaemonidae > Palaemon > Palaemon carinicauda. The sequence goes on along the minus strand of NC_090756.1, from coordinate 14,542,215 downwards.
TGTTGAGGGTCCTCAACAAACTGAGATCCTTCAAAGGGTAGCGGCAATAGTGGCCCACAAGTGGCCGAACAGCGTGTGGTTCCTCCTGGCATTGGAACTGTAGCTGAAGTTTGTACCACTACCAGATCCAGTTCTGACCCAGCGAGTCCAGAAGTCAACTGTCTGCGCTTCATTACAGAAAACCCGGACCCTGCAGTGCATGATTGTCTCTCCCTAGCGGTGAGAAAGCGTTTCGGGATTTCGAAAGCCAGTATAGACTTCATTGAGGAATATAAATGCAAATCTACTAGAAGGCAATATGAGTCATCTTGGAGAAAATGGGTGGCCTTTTGTCAAGGCGAAGATTCCGCAGGAGATCTTGACAGACTTCTGCTTATCTTTTTTCCCCACCTCCATGGTCAAAGGTTGGCAGCGAACACGATTTCAGCGTGTAAGTCTGCTTTGACAAGACCCATTCTATATGCCTTCCAGGTCGACCTAGGTAACGAGATCTTTAATAAAGTCCCGAAAGCCTGTGCTAGGCTCAGACCTTCAGCACCTCCAAAGCCCATTTCATGGTCTTTAGACAAGTTCTTCATTTCGCTTCTCTGTTGAGCAATGAAGAATGTGCGTTAAAGGATTTGACACAAAAAGTTATTTTCCTAATTTGCACTCGCGTCCGGGGCCAGGGTTAGTGAAATTGTAGCCTCTCGAGAGAGGCAGGTCGTGTTCAGTTCCTGGATGGGGAAGAACTGAACCTGTTTCCGGATCCTACGTTTCTCGCCAAGAATGAGTTACCCACCAACAGGTGGGGTCCCTGGAGAATCTGCCCTCTGAAAGAAGATGCATCTCTATGTCCAGTAGAATGCCTAAAGGTCTATCTTCATAGAACTTCAGACTTCAAGGGTGGTCAACTATTCAGGGGAGAAACATCAGGCTCAAATTTATCTCTGAATCAACTCAGAGCAAAAATCACATATTTTATTCGCAGAGCGGATCCTGACAATACACCCGCAGGTCACGATCCGAGGAAAGTTGCCTCATTCTTAAATTTCTTTAATTGCATGGATTTTGAACATCTCCGTTCATACACTGGCTGGAAGTCTTCCAGAGTGTTCTTTCGCCACTATGCGAAGCAAGTAGAGGAACTAAAAGAGATCTGTGGTAGCAGTGGGTCGCGGTGTTAACCCTACTGTTTAACTCTGCGAGGAACAGTGGTCTTAATTGGGACGATTAATTCCAGGGTGAGTGTGTAGTTACATACTGTACTACAAACTAAGTGAGGGCACTGTGTTGCCCATCCAGACTGTTCCATTTCCGAAGGTGAACCTAGCATAAGTGCAGACATGTGTGCCGAGCGTTTCTAACGCTAATGTCATTGATTTGTAATACAGGCTTTTATGACTTTGATACCTCGGTATCTTAAAAGTGGCATCTAATGTTTTTCTTTCAGACAAACAAGCCCTGTTTACTATCATACTTATGCTTAAAATTTTGGGTTATCCTCTTCTTATATATATATATATATATATATATATATATATATATAATTGTGGTTAACCTGTCTATTTATTGCCTGTCAATAATCTGGTTCTTGAGAACCTTGCGTCTCCTTCACCTGTGTCAATTTACTGGTATAATTGAGCATTCATTCTATGTACCTTATCTGGGATAATTCTAATAGAATTGTTCCTTTATGCAAGCTATGTTGCATTGGTTTTCCTCCTATGCGGATATAAAACCTTTGTCCAATACAAGTATTGTGCGGAAAACTGGTCGATATTTCATATTGACGCAGTGGTCCTTTACAAACTATGCTTTACTTAATATAGGGCGAGACCACTATATTAGCTTGCCTGGTATTCGTACATAGATATATGTACTCTTCGAGACTTTTCCAGAGTCTAGTAGGACTCTTCCCTGTAGGGGGCAGGAAGCTCTAACATAGTTTATAGTTAGTTGAAAAGATGTATAACGGTAACATCTTAGGTCTCTAGGTCTAGTCGACCGGGAAAAAATTACCTCCGGGGAGTACGGCACGTTCTGAGAATCCACAGATACAGTAATGCTCTGGTACACTTCCATCAGGACGACATGGCTTGAGCCCAAAAAACGGATTTTGAGCGAAGCGAAAAATCTATTTTTGGGTGAGATAGCCATGTCGTCCTGATGGACCCGCCCTTGCCTTTCTAAGAAAGGGCTGTAGGACCCCTCCCTACATACAGTATCTGTAGCACCTCGTGTACGCTACAAGGAATACAGATGGCGCCAGGATTGGCGCCAGGCACGCATACGAATCGGGGGATAGGGAAGCCTTGGGAGCGGCTCCCCTTTTTTCTTTCCCGAATTCGTATCTCGTCAATCTCCCTCCTACGAGACGAATCTCTGTTCAGGTCGTAGATTGCCATGTGACGTGTCTAGAATACGTCCTCTGATATGTCGCGATATCCCTTTCACGAGGGATACTCGCTCCAGGAGTTAGAATTCTGGTACCTTAAGGTAAATTCTCTGGGAATATCGCCGTAGTTGTAATATACCCTAGGAAGCTACCCTATAGGAACTTCCATCAGGACGACATGGCTATCTCACCCAAAAATAGATTTTTCGCTTCGCTCAAAATCCGTATATATATATATATATATATATATATATATATATATATATATATATATATATATATATATATATATATATATATATATATATATATATATAAATGATGATTAATTAGAATTTAAAAATTTTTGGGTTTTATTCTATAATAATTTCAGATGTATATATATATATACTGTGTATAAATATGTATATGTATATATATACTGTGTATAAATATGTATATGTATATATATATGTATATATATATATATATATATATATATATATATATATATATATATACATATACATATTTATACACAGTATATATATACATATACATATTTATACACAGTATATATATACATATACATATCTATACACAGTATATATATACATCTGAAATTATTATAGAATAAAACCCAAAAATTTTTAAATTCTAATTAATCATCATTTCTCACACTCCTTAGCAAGAGAATATTTTACATATGGAGACCCTCTACTAAATCTCTTAAGAATTTTTCTGACAGTTTTGCTCATAAATCTCTCATATTTAAATCTCATTTCCGCGGTGTTGTAGAGCGTTTCATTATTTCTTTCTTCCATACATTTTTATCCCATTGCTAATGTAAACAATTAGACCGCACACACATATATATATATAATATATATATATATAATATATATATATATATATATATATATATATATATATATACATATATACATATATATACATATATATACATATATATACATATATATATATATATATATATATATATATATATATATATATATATATATACACACACACACGTATGCTTATATAGTTTCTATATACATTTCCTCTATATATGGTATTAACTCTTATATTATATACTTACAAATTAATAAATGTGGAACTACTGATTTCAATATTTCACATTAAATACCGTTCATAAAACTAAATTCGTTTATGAAAAATTGAAATTGTACGACATAATAGTTCAACACTAATACATGTAAGATAACATTAAATTTCCGGGAAATTATATAAATTTTGAAGGGCAAGAGACAAAAAGTGCATAGATTTAATAAAAGAAAAGAAAGTTCTCAAAACACGACCCAGCAGCATTTAACCCCTTTATCCTAAAAAGACGATAAAACCGCTTAAAAGAATCTCAAGAAACATTTCTCCAGACGCGTCAAAGAATAAAAGATATTTCCACAAATGTAAATGGAGTTAATCTGGGGAGAAATATTTCCAAGGCTAGAATTCCCAGCAGTATTTTTGGAGGCAGCTTTTCTTCTCCTCCTCCTCCCCCTTCCCCTTCCCCTTCCCTCCTCCCCCTTCCCCTCCCCCTTCCCCCCCCCCCTTCCCCTCCCCCCCCCCTCCTCCTCCTCCTCCTTCTGTCAGTCAGCCATGCATAAGAGATATTCACAGGGGAAAGAAATACATTAGCACATGTTGGTTTTTTTTTCTGACAGTCTTTTACCATAATAGCTATGAAGATTTTCTGCTTTGTTTCAGTTATAATATAGTGTCTTGTTAATATGCTGATATACACATTCATATGTTTATGAATTTGTATGCATTTATGCATTATGTATATACTAGAGTACAAGTATTTGACCATTCCTTAGTGCATATGTAAAAGTATTTGACAATTTCTTAGTGCATAGGTACACATATTTGACCATTTCTTAATGTATAGGTACAAATATTTGGTCATTTCTTGGCACAAGAATTTTACCATCTCTTAGTATAGAGGCACAAATATTTGACAATTTCTTAGTGCATAGGACAAGTATTTGACAATTTCTTAGTGCAGAGGTACAAGTATTTTACCATTTCTTAGTGCATAGGTACAAGTACCTGATCATTTCTTAGTGTATAGGTACAAGTATTTGACCATTTCTTGGTACAGAGGTACAATTATTTGACCCTTGCATAGTGCATAGGTACAAGACAAGTACTTGATCATTTCTCAATGTATAGGTACAAGTATTTGACCATTTCTTGGTACAGAGGTACAAGTATTTGATCATTTCTTAGTGCATAGCTACAAAGATTTGGTAATTTTTCAGTGTATAAAAAAATTATTAACAATTTCACAGTTATTGGGTACAAATATTTAACCATTTCTCAGTGATGAAAATATTTGACCATTTCTCAATTGAAATGTAGAAATATTTGACCCTTTTTCAGTTGATATGCATAAATATTTTAACATTTCTCATTTCATAAATACAGATATTTAAACAAATCTCTGTCCATACGCACAAATATGACAATTAATTACCTCCGCCAACTAAGTTGGAAGGAGGTTATGTTTTATCCCCTTTTTGTGTGCTTGAGAACAATTTCCTGGCCACAGTTGAACGTAAGAGCAATGAAACTTTCAGGGATCAACTTTTAGGTAAAATGCTGGAAATGGTTAAATTTGGAAGATCAAGGTCAAAAGTCAGTCAAGCAAAATGCCCAAATCAGGTAATCAGCCATAAATTTGAACATTGTTGTCAAAGACACTTCATATTTGAGTGTATGAAAATCAACGCCAATTAATACTTGTTAAGGTCGAAGGTCAAGGTCAAATCCACGATCAAGGTCAAATCCACGACCAAGTTCAAGCAAAAGTTCAAATTCCGGTCATCAACACTACGGCCACAATTTTAACCATGAAACAATGAAACTTCCAGGAAATTTAAACTTTTGTAAAATGCTGGAAATGGTCAG
>NC_090756.1:14511922-14534422 GCF_036898095.1 Palaemon carinicauda | reverse complement strand
TGAGCGGGACTCTTAACATCAATATAAAAGTGACTTTTTTAAAGTAAAGGGATATTGTATAAAATTTTTGTTGTATACATAACTATACACACTTAAACATTTGCAATAAAAAACTGAAGAAAAAAATTCTGGAATCAATATTGCCAGGTATTTACCGTTTTAAAAACGAATATATTGACGTAAAAGAGTGATATTACGGTCACCAACCCGTAAAAGACAATAGCAAAATATGGTAAAAATTATGGTCGCCTGTATCTTACTGATATACGGCTGAGAACGGTATATCCTTCCGGAGAATTTGCGATTAAAATGACAGTTTTTAACACTGTATCTAATAAATCATTATTTATCTAAATGTTAAAGGTGTGGTTTCAGTTCCCGTTTCATCAGAAGAGATGTTCGCCAGAACGTCAGTCGGGCAAGCGGAACCCACCACTGTAGTACCCAATCATAGCAGTGGCCTCCCCAGTAAACAGCTCAACCTCACGGTCCTAGCCTGGGATCGATCTGTTGCCATGCGAACGCTAGGCATACACGTTACCACAGTACTAGATAGGAGGCTAGTCTTTGAATAAAAAAGAATAAAAGTAAAATGGCGTCTTTAGGAAATGTGATTAAATTCAATCTTTAAATACTGTCTTTAATGTTTTTGCATCTGCATGATATTTACAGAAATTGTTGATGAATTTATACATATATACAAATATGCATCGGCTGGTTTACACAAAAAACTTTGAAAACAAGTCTTCTTTATCTAGTATGGGAGAGAATAGAAAAATTACGAGAATCAAATTTGGCACCCTTGTTCTCCAAGTCATAGGCCTACTAATCAAATATGGGCAATTGGCTTATTGAAAATCAAAGATGGCGGCCAAATTAGCTGCCTGAGGTTGACATTTTGTTTAGAAGTATTTGTAGTTGTCCTAGAAGCATTCTCAAAGTATTTGTAGTTTATAGAGTAAACATACGTAAGTTTCAAGATTTTACAGTTTTTAAGGCACACCAATATTTTTCTCGCTAACTCTCTCAATTGAGATCTGTGGTAAGGTGCATTTTCTTGCAGGCTAAAACAGATAAGGGTAGCCCACACAAGGTGTATGTTTTCTTCAAAACTTTCAATTGAATAAAGTTTATGAAGTTCTTGAAGGAGTGATTGCCAGGCACTGCACAGGCATATTTGTGACATCTCTGCTGTGAAACTCAGCATGGGATTCAGTGTCAGCTAAGTAGGGATTGTATGTCGACATCATACTGCAACAGCCTAGTTGTTTCCCAAATGCTGCCTAGATATCACAAAATTTGTTATGCAGTCGCACTTGAATGGGCAGGATGTCAATGCGGGAGAGCCGAGCCAAGGATAATGGGTTTTATTTATCTTAATGGTGTACAGATCGCACAGGAATTAATACACTGGATGAATTATCAAACTAGGTGTAGGGATGGCTCTGTGCAAGAACCCAGTAGTATACCTTACAGTTAAGTTAAAGAAGGCTTCGTCCCGAAAGTGAGATGCTATGGGGCCAGGTACAAGCTGGGTGGAAGTAAAGACTGAAATCCGAGATGATGTCAAAAAGTGGACAAAGAAGCAGAATGAGAGTGAAAAGAACAAGTATGCAAGCAAGACCAAGCTCCTTCACTTCCTTGAGGAGAAAAGATGTGAAGTAGAAACGAAAACCACAGTCATAGCAACATGGTGAAGTCGGTGGATGCAATGTCCCAAAGTTATCATGAAGCTGACACGAATATATGTATACGCCAAGGAGGCCTCAATAGATGGGAGAAAGTCTATCATTGAGGCCAATGACACGGACATGCCAGTCACAGGAATATATGTGCTGCCATACTAACAGTAAGCAGGTCTTAAGAAAATGTGGATAACTTTTGGCAAAGGAGCTAAGATTAGATGGATTCCAGTCCATGAGGTAGTCTCTGCAAGAGGGATCTCATACTTTCATACGTTCACTGGGTGTGACTGTGTCTGCCTTCCTCGGGAAAGGGAAGAAATCTGGATGGCAGACTTGGAATGTATTTGATGATTTTTCTGAAACATTCCCTTACCTCAGCCAGCATCCAACATTGATTCTTGATCTTGACCTGCATAGGCCAGAGATTCATTGTCCTCGTGTACCAATGATTATGCGCAGCTGCTAGTGTGGGTAAAGCTAGACTAGATCACTTAACCAAAAAGCAGAGACCATACAACTCAATCCCACTAACACTGGCAGCCCTCAGAGAACATGTGAAGCATAAGCATATTTGGCAGGCATCATCTGGAGCCAGGCAACCTTCTCCAGTTCAGACACAAAGTGACGACGTTCCTGATAGAAAGGCTGCAAATGAATATGCAAGTGTTTACAGCCAGCGTTCCCCCAGCGTATCATTCTGTAGCTGCATATGTGAGCAGTAGCAGCTGAAGGACCAGTGGTATGGTTTTGAACATTTACACGCTCGTACACAGTAACGGTTTTGATTTTTTGTCTTATAGTTCGCTCTTCCCTGCACTGTTAATGGATCAACCGGTTATCATGTTAGTGCAAGCTTTATTATCTTTGAATTTTTGTGACGTTCTTCCTCGCAAGTGGCTGTATATAAACTATGATTGTTTAAAGAAGTTTAGTTACATTCGCCTCGCATCTCAGTTATCACCTAACTGGCGCCTCATACATTTGTGGAGCAAAGATTATGAAATGAAAAACAGAAACTGGTGGCCATCTTGAAAAAATAAAAAAGAAAATTGTAAAATCTTGAAAAATATAATTTTGCTTAATGAACTTCAGTAGTCTTAAAAACACAGGAATGCGTATCTATATCATGCAAGTCGAAGCATAACCAAAACTTCGAACCAAAACAATCTTCAGGTGACTAATTTGGCAATCATTATGAAAAATTACCGCCATCTTGGATTTTCAATTGATCAATCAAACCAGATTGATTAGTATGACTTGAAGAAGAAAAAGTGTCAAATTTTATGCTTGTATCATTAATTCTATTCCTCTCAAAAATGGTCATCTGTTCAATACTTGTGTACATTTTTTAATCTTTAAAAGATAAGGATAAAAGAAAAATTAAATAGCGGTAATATTGGTAGAAATAGAGGAAGAACTAATAGGATGATTAAAGAGGAAGAAAAGAAAGTAAAAGTCAAGAATAAAGAATGGGAGAATAGAAGGATAGAAAAAAAGGATAGAAAGAAAAGGTAAAAAAGAAAAGTTAGGAAATTGAAAGACAACAGAGAAGAAATAAAAGCAGAAAAAGAGTGATTAAGGAAGTAAAGAAAAAGAATAATCTTGGACGAACTAATAGGAAGATTAAAGAGGAAGAGAAGAAAGTAAAACAGCCGAGAAGAAAGTAAAACAGCCAAGAAGAAAGAAGGGGAGATTGGAAGGATAGAAAGGAAAAAAAGAAGTTCGATATTAAGAGAAGTAGACAACAGAGAAGAAATAAAAACAGAGAGAGAGAGAGAGAGAGAGAGAGAGAGAGAGAGAGAGAGAGAGAGAGAAAGGAAGTAAAGAAAAAGAACATTCTTGAACGAAGTAAAAGGAAGATTAAGGAGAAAGATAAGAAAATAAAGCCATGAGAGAGAATGGAAGGATAGAAAGAAAAAGTAAAAATAAATTGGTAGGAAATTAAGAGAAAGACGCTAGGGAAGAAATATAAGCAGAAGAGAGAGAGAGAGAAAGAGAGAGAGAGAGAGAGAGAGAGAGAGAGAGAGAGAGAGAGAAAAGAATTTTCTTGAACGAAGTAAAAGGAAGATTAAGGAGAAAGATAAGAAAATAAAGCCATGAGAGAGAATGGAAGGATAGAAAGAAAAAGTAAAAATAAATTGGTAGGAAATTAAGAGAAAGACGCTAGGGAAGAAATATAAGCAGAAGAGAGAGAGAGAGAGCAGAGAGAGAGAGAGAGAGAGAGAGAGAGAGAGAGAGAGAGAGAGAGAGAGAGAGAGAGAGAAAAAAGAATTTTCTTGAACGAAGTAAAAGGAAGATTAAGGAGAAAGATAAGAAAATAAAGCCATGAGAGAATGGAAGGATAGAAAGAAAAAGTAAAAATAAATTGGTAGGAAATTAAGAGAAAGACGCTAGGGAAGAAATATAAGCAGAGAGAGAGAGAGAGAGAGAGAGAGAGAGAGAGAGAGAGAGAGAGAGAGAAAATAATATTCTTGAACGAAGTAGAAGGAAGATTAAGGAGAAAGATAAGAAAATAAAGCCAAGAGAAAGAATGGAAGGATAGAAATAAAAAAAAAAAGTTAGGAAATTAAGAGAGAATAAAATAAAACTGCAAAGAAGAGAGAAGGGGAAGAGAGAAGGGGAAAATAAAAGAATAGAAAGAAAAACTAAAAAAAAAAGTTAGGAAATTAAGAGAGAAAGACGACAGAGAAGAAATAAAAGCAGAAAAAGAGAGAAAATAAAAGCAGAAAAAAGAGAAAATAAAAGAGATTAAGGAAGTAAAGAAAAAGAATAACCTTTGGACATTGTTGTAGAATGTTGTTCCCCTTCAGAGTCGAGACCCAAACCCGGCAGAGGCGTCCGGTCCAAGTTTCCCGTTTAACGAAGTTTCTCCCTAAAAGGAGGTTTTTGTCTTCTTCCAGGAGGTGGGAGTCCGGGAGGAAAGTTGGGGAAGGGGGAAGGAATTAAGAGGGGGAGAGGGGAGTCATTCCTAACCCCCATTGCCTCTCTGATTCCCATACCAGATCCCCCCGAAGAAATGTGAAAAAACTGGGAATGTATTCTAGAAGGATAAGGCAAAATATTCTATGTGATTTTCATTACGTTTTTTTTACTCCGCTTTTATTTATATTAATTTCTCGTGTTCTATTTGCTCTCTCTCTCTCTCTCTCTCTCTCTCTCTCTCTCTCTCTCTCTCTCTCTCTCTCATACATACACAGTATATCATATTCATCTCTCTCTCTCTCTCTCTCTCTCTCTCTCTCTCTCTCTCATACATACATACAGTGCATTATACTCCCAATTATGATTGTAATCTTTAAAGACCTATCATTAACTCTTTACTTCTACCACTTTTTCCTTCCAGTTGTAACCTATTATAAAGCCAACTTCGTTTCTTCTCTCATATCACACTTTTCTACCTGCAAAGGGACATCCAAATATCATAGGCCTAATAGATTAGTTGAAATCATGATTAAGCTTAACCAAAGCCTCCTTAAGCTAAATGATTATAAATGATCAAAGTATCCTTAAATAAATCATCTTTCAGCAGATAAAAAAAAGCCTTTTAACCAAACTTCATAGCAAATCTTCCTTTACCAGCATATATAAAAACTTTAATATTAACCACAACCATTTAACATTAGTATTAACCACAACCATTCTTAAATCTTAATAATCCCTCCTTTAGCTTAAGATAAAAAAATCAAAAACATTATAAGTTTAACCAAATCTCCTTTTAGCTAATGAAATAAAATTAACCAAAAGCATCGTCAAGTTAAACCAAATCTCTTTTGAGTAGATAAAAAAAAAATAAAATCAACCAAAAACATCGTCAAGTTTACCCAACTCCTCCTTCAGCCGAAGGTAACAGAAGGCCTTAAGAACTATCCAAAACAATCCTTAAGTTTATCAAAAATCTCCTTTAGATGAAGATAATAAACAGATTTAAAAATAGCCAAAAACAATCCCAAGATTAACCAAATCCACCTTTAGAGGAAGGTAAAGTCTTGGAAATTAGCCAAAACAATCCTAAGTTTAACCAAATCCTCCTTGAAAGGAAGCTAATAAACAGCTTTAAAAATAGTCAAAACAATCCTATGTTTAACCAAATTCTCCTTTAGATTAAGATAATGAACAACTTTAAAAATAGCCAAAAACAATCTTAATTAACCAAATTCTACGTTAACAGATGATAATTAGCCTTAAAAATTAGCCAAAACAATCCTTAAGTTTAACCAAATCCTCCTTTAGCGGAAGATAAAATAAAAGCCTTAGAATTTGTTAAACAATTTTAATAATACTTCCTTCTCTTGTTGCAGGAAATAAAGAAAATATATCTTTAATTAACAAAAGCAATCCGTAAAATTAACTATCCTCTTTAGTTATCGACTAAAGAGAAATCCTTGAAAATTAGCTAAAATAATCCTTAAAAGTAATTTTTGTTTTGTAGTACTTTAAGAAAATAATTGAAATTAGCTAATTGATAACTAAAAGTAACTACGTTTTTAGCACTACTAAACAAAATAGGCATTAAAATTCCCTAAAATAATCCTTTAATATAGTTAACGTCCTCATCCCACCAGTCTTAGCTGGAAGACTAGAAAACCAAGTCCTTTAATTTTAGAAAATACTCATAAAACAACATAATCTGTTAAAATTCCCTTAAATATTTCCTGAATATAGTTAACGCCCTCCCCAAATCTCTTTTAGCTGGAAGATTAGAAAAAATACCCTTCATAATTATGGAAAAAAAATCATAAAACATCATCTCTGTTAAAATTCCCTAAAATAAAACTTGAATATACTTAACACCTGCATCCTACCATTTTTAGCTGGAAGACAGGAAAAAGTCCCTTAATTTTGGAAAAGAATCATAAAACAAAACTTCATCTCCTTGTTCCAGGGAACCTCTTACACCCGGAAAATAAGTAAAGAACTCCTTCCCTAAGTAAAAGAAAGAAAAAAAAAGAAAAAATAGACCATCTGCTAGTAGATCGAATGAGGCTTTTTGGATGTATGAAGTGACAAGCCCTTTACTGGAGGCGTTTTCTTCATTTGCATAACTACGCGAACTCTCCAAATTAGATTCTTGCACAAGAGCCGCTCCTGCCTGTGATCGGGATCCAAGAGTCTGTACGTTCCTCCTCTTCTTCTTCTTCTTCTTCTTCTGCGATGCTACGGACCTTCTCGTCCGGTCTTTATCATAGGTTTTATTCACCTCTATACTATTTTCTCTTTATCTATTAGCATTATTTTGTTGAGTGACACTGCAGGCTCCGTGCTTATTCCTTACCACCCACTGCACTCTACTACATCCAAGTACGTAATTCTGGTTTAAAGGACGCTCATGAATGGCAGAGGCAAGGGACGTTGACATTGCCCTATCAAGCAGGACAATGCCCTAGTTACTGACGATATATACATGTGATCAGTGCCCGAGCCCGCTCTCCACCGAAGCTAGGAGCAAGTAGGGCTAGGCAATGGCTCCTGATGACTCAGCAGATCGATCTATAGGCTCCCCCAAACTCCCATCCTCAGCTATCAAGGATGGTGAGGTTGTGGCGACCAGGAGAACTAACGAGTCTGAGCGGGACTCTAACCACAGTCTGGCAATCCCCAGGCAAGGACACTACCACCAAGGCACCACAGCTATAAAGATAACTAGTATATTTGAAGATATTAAGGCTTTCAAGAGGAAACTGAAGACTTTCTTGTTTTCCAAGTGATTTCATAATAAACGAGCAATATGCGCCGCGAAATAAAAAATGCATTGAAAGACATATGATTAATTGACTGAGGAGATCCTATAGAAAGGAGGATTCCCCTGCACTCTACTGTGTAGGACCAGAAAAACCGCCCTTGAAGTTAAGTAGGTCAAAACACTTTGGCAAGTTTCCATGAATCAAGAAGTCAAAATTTTGTGTATCAAAAGAGCGACTAAAATTATAATTTTGAATATATTACAGATTCGCTAAAAATAGGGTAATTAGCCTTTCAAAGTTATGGATCTTAATTGTTTTAAGATAGTTTAATCTCAAGAATTCATGATAACCTCTTGAATTTATACATCAGATTTATTAATAAGGAGAAAACGAACTCCTATAAAAGGGTCAGAGATTGAGTGAAAAACTCACTGAAAAGTTCAAGACAGGTATAAATGAAGCAGTGAAAGCTGGGCGAGTTTGAGGAACTACTAATGAGTATTATGTGAAAACAGCAGGTAATGGAAGAAAACTGCACATGAGGTTCATCAATGATTCAGCTCAGAAAAATATAATGGTTGGGACAATTGCATTATTCTTCTAAACCCAACATCTCTTAGGGGTAACCGAAATACTAGTACCTGTTCGCCTAGCATTCACATGGCAGCAGATCAATCCCCACTCATGAATGGCAGAAGCAAGGGACCGTGATATTTCCCTAGCAAGCAGGACAATACCCCAGAGACTGACCATATATATATACATATGATCAGCGGCCAAGGCATCTCTCCACCCAAGCTAAGACCAGAGAACACCAGGCAATAGCTGCTGATGACTCAGCAGATAGACCTATGGGCTCCCCCTAGCACCACATCCTCAGCTCACAAGGATGGTGGGGTTGCAGTGACCAAAGGAACTACAGAGTTTGAGCGGGACTTAAAACCAGTCTGGCGATCACCAGCACCAGGATTTCTTTTACTTTTTACTTATCCTACTGTTACTTTCGACACTGGCTCAAGTGTTTCATTACTTCCATTGGCCAAGCTATTTCTTTTATATATATATATATATATATATATATATATATATATATATATATATATATATATATATATATATAATACATATATATATATAATACATATATATATATATATATATATATATATATATATATATATATATACATATAGATATATATATAAATATATATATATATATATATATATATATATATATATATATATATATATATATATATATATATATATAATACAATATAATATACTGTACATATACTGTATGTTCATAATATACATATACACACACACGTGTGTATATATACAAAATACTCAAATGTATAGGTCTTGACTCACCACAAACAACTGATAACCAGGTTTATAGGTAACTAGATATATGTATACTTTAGGCTCCATAACCTTTAAGTATGCGACCCCGAGACTATATAATAAGCTCCCACGAAACATTCGAATGATTGAAGACATTAAGGCTTTCAAGAGGAAACTGAAGACTTTCCTATCTAAACAGTCTTAAAACAGTGACGATTTAACAGTAAATGAACAATACTTGATCTGAAACGATAAATACTCTGAACGAACAAGGTAAAACGACAGCGGAGGTCCTGTAGAGAGTGGGGTTCTCCTGCTGTATGGGACTGGAAAAACAGCTATAAAAAAAGTAATTAATTTCAAGATAATACTAGAATATAAATAAAATAACCTAAAGCATTTAGGCCAGATGATCAAACTCATATCTAGTTGGCAATATGAGAAAGTTAACTATTGTAGATGCTTTTGTTTCCAAGTCTATTTTTATCTGCCTGTTTAAATGTAAAAACCCGAAATCATTGCACGCTACTCATGAATGAAACCTTTATTTTAGAGTTATATCAATACTTCATAAAGTGTCAGTATTCCTGTTTGCCAACAAATAACAAATGAAATATTTCCTAGAGCTTGAAAAAAAAAAAATGTTCAAGTTGACTAATTTTTAAAACCAACAAAATATATATATATATTTTACGAGTCAAATATTTGTTATGATTATCAAACAATCGGATTTTATGTCACAAGGTGCATTAAGTGTGATTTTTTTTTTCATGGAACTGTAAAGCTGTTATTTAGTCTATTTTTGAGGGTGGGGAGGGGGGGGTTGACAAAGATTAATTCATATTGATATTTCTGTGAATTTTTTTCTCTGAGAGGCATATGTTTTTATGTATAAAAATGGTACAACCAAATATGTCTTTCTGGGTATTCAGAAATGAAAATGCTCAGTTCTTTTGTAGTTTTACTTTTTCATTGAGGATTTATTCAGCCCTGAATAGACTGAATAAAGATCATGAGAGAGAGAGAGAGAGAGAGAGAGAGAGAGAGAGAGAGAGAGAGAGAGAGAGAGAGAGAGAGAGAGAGAGAGAGAGAGAGAGAAATTTTTATCATCATCATTATCATCATTATTATCATTAATATCCTTATCATTATCATTAAAATGATGAGATTTACCAGCCACCAATTGATTCAAGTTCGACTCTCGCGGGGAGGGGGAATATATATTTTAACCAATAAATAAAAAAAAAAGATAAAAAAAATGCAAAATAAATTATGACTAAAGAAGTTTAAATCTCCTCAGTTTCTTAACGTTAAAATTTAAAAAATAAACTCAGAATCCGAAAGGATATCAGGGAAACTTTTCTTACCAAAACATAAATATCTCTTCAAAACATTACAGCCACAGATTCCCAAAGTACCAAAAGGTCACTGTAGTAACATTAATTTAAAACTAAAAATAACATAGAAAGCTTCCTAAGAATCAGTCTTTTATAAACCTCTAACTATTAACATTCCTTTTAGTCTATGTGTTAACTTTTATCTGAACTTCACAAACTAAGTAACCACTGAAAAAAAGGTTTTAGAAAACTGGAACATCCATTGCTGGCTTTTAGATCAAAGTTCCTGGGAATTAACAGAGCCCTCCTTGTTCCTCGGGCATTGTTGGCCCTTTTGCTGACAATTAGTAGATGGAAGGGTTTTTCAATGGGACTTTCACAGTTTTTTTGCTGATTACTGTGGGGAAGACAGACGGACAGAGAGAGAGAGAGTCAAAAGGGGAGTGATCCGATGAGAGAGAGAGAGAGAGAGAGAGAGAGAGAGAGAGAGAGAGAGAGAGAGAGAGAGAGAGAGAGTGGCCCTTGGCTGCTTTACAACCCAGGTTATGTACTTTTTCAAAGCTAAGATTCATGAAGCAAAAACGACTATGTATATCAAACTTGAAATTCGATTAACAAAAGAAAAAAGTCATGTAATGATTGACAGTGGAAGAAGTGATAACGCAAAATTTAATTGAATAAGAAAACAGAACAAATAAAAGGAGAAATATCAATATGTGAGGAATAAAAAGAAAAAGAAAATTTCAATTATGTATCAAGCAAATAATCAAAAGCAGGCAAACAATGCAATAGCAGCAACTCTCTCTCTCTCTCTCTCTCTCTCTCTCTCTCTCTCTCTCTCTCTCTCTCTCTCTCTCTCTCTGTGACAACATCCTACTTGAAAATCCTCGTAAAAGTTAAAATTGTTTCGACGAGCCGTTTCAAATCAGAATGCAAATCAGCTTCTAATATTTTTTCTCTTAGTACAAAAGGAATTCAAATGCTCGACTCATGCCCCTGGACGCTCGACTCATGCCGCGGGACACTCGACTCGAGGCCATGGACACTAGACTCCATGTCCAGGATACTTTAATCTATCAATTTTTTAACCTACAAGGACCACTAAAATTATAATATCTGAAAAACAAGATTTTGTATAGGCAGTAATGGGTTAACCTCTAAATATCCATACACTAAAAGCTAATATGGCTAACTGGAAGTAGAGCTCCTATAGCTACCTGGAACTAGAGCTCATATGGCTAACTGGAACTAGAGCTTCTGTTACTACCTGGAACTAAAGCTCCGCTGGCTACCTAAAACTAGAGCGCATATGGCTGCCTAAAGCTAGAGCTCCTATGGCTACATGGAACTAGAGCTCCTGTGGCTACAAGGTACTAGAGCTCCTGTGACTACCATGAACAGGAACTCCTGTGACTACCAAGAACAGGAGCTCCTATAGCTACCTGGAACAAGAACTCCTTTGGCTACCAGGAACAAGAGCACCTTTCGCTACCAGGAACTAGAGCTCCTATGGCTACGTGGAAATAGCGTTCATAAGGCTACCGGGAACAATAGCTCACAAGGCTACATGGAACTACGGGTTATAAGGCTACCAGGAACAAGAGCTCACGTGGCTACCTGGATCAAGAACTCCTTTGGCTACCAGGAACAAGAGCTCCCGTGGCAACCAGGAACAAGGGCTCCCGTGGCTACCAGGAACAAGGGCTCCTGTTGCTATCTGGAACAAGAGCTCCTGTTGCTACCTGGAACTAGACCTGCAGTGGCTACTTGGAAATACAGCTCCTATGGCTACCTTGGACTAGAGTTCCTATGGTTACCGGGAATTAAGAGTTCATAAGGCTACCGGGAACAATAGCATATAAGGGTACCTGGAACAAGAGCCCCTGTGGCTACCTGGAAGTACACCTCCTGTGGTTATCTGTAACTAGAGCTCCTGAGACTACCTGGAACTAGAACTTCTGAGGCTACCTGGAACAAGAGTTCCTATGGCTATTGGGAATTAAGAGTTCATAAGGCTACCGGGAACAATAGCTCATAAGGCTACATGGAGCAAGAGCTCCCATGGCTACCTGGAAGTAGGGCTTCTATGTCTACCAGGAGCAAGAGCTCCTATGTCTACCAGGAAAAAAACAAATTTAGGTACCAGGAACAAAAACTCCTTTGGCAACCAGGAACAAGAGCTCATATGGCTACCAGTAACAAGAGCTCCTGTGGCTACCAGGAACAAGAGCTCTTGCTGCTACCTGGAACAAGAGCTCCTGTGGCTACCTGGAACAAGAGCTCCTGTGGCTACCTGGAACTAGACCTGCTGTGGCTACCTGGAAATACAGCTCCTATGTCTACCTGGAACTAGAGCTCATAAAACTACATGGAACAAGAGCTCTTGTGGGTACCTGGAACTAGAGCTCATATGGCTACCTAAAACTAGAACTCCTATGGCTACCTGGAACTGGAGCTTATAAGGCTACCTTGAACTAGAGCTCATGGTACTACCTGGAACTAGATCTCATGGCGCTACCTGAAACTAGAGCTCATGGCACTACCTGGAACAAGTGCTTTTATGGCTACCTGGAACTAGAATTCCTATGGGTACCTGTAACTAGAATTCCTTTGGGTACATGTAAGTAGATCTCATAAAGCTATCTAGAATCAGAGATCGTAAGTCTACCTGGAAATACAGTTACTATGGTTAACTGGAGCTAGAGCTCATAAAGCTACTTGGAATTGAAGCTCGTAAGTCTACTTGGAAATAAAGCTCCTACGTTTGCCTGGAACTCAAGTTCCTATGGCTACCTGGAACTCTAGAGCTCCTAAGGCTACCTGGAACTAAAGCTCCTATCTGCCTGGAACTCTAGTTGCTATGGCTAACTGGAACTCGAGCTCTATGGCTACCTGGAACTCGAGCTCTTATGCATACCTGGTACTAGTTAATAAGAGTACATGGAACTAGAGTCCACCGGGCTACCTGAAATTAGAGCTTCTATGGCTATCTGGATCTCGAGCTTCTATGGCTACCTGATCTCAAGCTTAAAAGGCTACCCGGAGCTAGGGCTCATGAGGCTAACTGGAACTAGAATTTCTATAGCTACCCTGAACTAGAGCTTATAAGGCTACCTGAAACAAGACCTCAAGGCTACCTGGAACTAGAGCTTCTATGGCTACCTGGAACTAGAGCTCCTATGGCTATCTAGAAATGAAGCTCTTAAGGCTACGTGGAACTAGAGTTCATCAGACTACCAGGAACTAGAGCCTATAAGACTACCTGGAATTGGAATTCCTATGGCTACCTGGATCTCGAACACAAAATGCTACGCGGCACTAGAGCTACTATGGCTACCTGGATCAAGATCTTCTAAGGCTAACTGGAACTAGAGCTTCTATGTGTACCCCCGAACAAGAGCTTATAAGGCTACGTGGAATTAGACCTCATAGGCCTACCTGGAACTCAAGCTCCTATTGCTACCTGGAACTAGACCTCATAAGGCTACTTAGAACTGGAACTCCTAGGATACCTGAAACTAGAGCTCCTAAGGCTACCTAGAGTTCAAGCTCCTATGGCTACCTGAAACTAGACCTCGTAAGGCTACCTGAAAATAGACCTCATAAAGCTACCTGAAACTAGACACCATAAGGCTACCTAGAACTAGATCTCGTAAGACTACCTGAAACAGGAACTCCTATGGATACCTGGAACTCGACCTCCTATGGTCACCTGAAACTATAACTCCTAAAGCTACCTGGAGCTCAAGCGCCTATGGCTACCTGGAGCTAGACCTTATAGGACTACTTTGAAATAATGCTTATACGGCTACCTGGAACTAGATCTCACGGGGCTATCTGGAAAGAGCTCATAAGGCTACATGAAACTAGACCCCATAAGGCTACCTGGAACTAGAGCTCATAAGGCTACCTGGAATTAGACCTTCTAGGGCTACCTGGAACTAGAGCTCATAAGGCTACTTGGAACTAGCCCTCTTAGGAGTACCGGGAACTAGACCTCATAGTGGCTACCTGGAACTAGACCTCATAGGGCTATCTAGAAAGAGCTCATAAGGCTACATGAAACTAGACCCCATAAGGCTACCTGGAACTAAAGCTCATAAGGCTACTTGGAACTAGACTTCATAGGGCTACCTGGAACTAGAGCTCATAAGGCTATATGGAATTAGACCTCATAGGGCTACCTGGAACAAGACCTCATTGGGCTTCCTGGAACTAGAACTCAAAAGGCTACCTGGAAATAGATCTCATATGGCTACCTGGAACTACCTCATAAGGCTACCTGGAAGTAGACCTCATAAGGCTACCTGGAACTAGATCTCATGGGGCTATCTGGAAAGAGCTCATAAGGCTACATGAAACTAGACCCCATAAGGCTACCTGGAACTAGAGCTCATAAGGCTACTTGGAGTTAGACCTCATAGGGTTACCTGGAACTAGACCTCATAGGAGTACCTGGAACTAGACCTCATAGGAGTACCTGGAACTAGACCTCATAGGAGTACCTGGAACTACTGTAGACTTTATATGGCTATCTGGAAAGAGCTCATAAGGCTACATGAAACTAGACCCCATAAAGCTACCTGGAACTAAAGCTCATAAGGCTACTTGGAACTAGACCTCATAGGGCTACCTGGAACTAGAGCTCATAAGGCTACCTGGAACTAGAGCTCACAAGGCTATCTGGAACTAGACCTCATAAGGCTACCTAGAACTAGACCTTATAAAGCTACCTGGAACTAGACCTCACAAGGCTACCTGGAACTAGACCTCACAAGGCTACCTGGAATTAGACCCCATAAGGCTACCTGGAACTAGAACTCATAAGGATACCTGGAACTAGACCTCATAAGGATACCTGGAACTAGACACCATAAGGCTACCTGGAACTAGATCTCGTAAGGCTACCTGAAACAGGAACTCCTATGGATACCTGGAACTCGACCTCCTATGGTCACCTAAAACTAGAACTCCTAAAGCTACCTGGAGCTCAAGCTCCTATGGCTACCTGGAGCTAGACCTTATAGGACTACTTTGAAATAATGCTTATACGGCTACCTGGAACTAGATCTCACGGGGCTATCTGGAAAGAGCTCATAAGGCTACATGAAACTAGACTCCATAAGGCTACCTGGAACTAAAGCTCATAAGGCTACTTGGAACTAGACCTCATAGGGCTACCTGGAACTAGAGCTCATAAGGCTACCTGGAATTAGACCTCATAGGGCTACCTGGAACAAGACCTCATTGGGCTTCCTGGAACTAGAACTCAAAAGGCTACCTGGAAATAGAGCTCATATGGCTACCTGGAACTACCTCATAAGGCTACCTGGAACTAGAGCTCATATGGCTACCTGGAACTACCTCATAAGGCTACCTGGAACTAGACCTCATAGGAGTACCTGGAACTAGACCTCATAGGGCTATCTGGAACTAGACCTCATAGGGCTATCTAGAAAGAGCTCATAAGGCTACATGAAACTAGACCCCATAAGGCTACCTGGAACTAAAACTCATAAGGCTACTTGGAACTAGAGCTCATAAGGCTACATGGAACTAGACCTCATAGGGCTTCCTGGAACAAGACCTCATTGGGCTTCCTGGAACAAGACCTCATTGGGCTTCCTGGAACTAGAACTCAAAAGGCTACCTGGAAAAAGAGCTCATATGGCTACCTGGAACTACCTCATAAGGCTACCTGGAACTAGACCTCATAAGGCTACCTGGAACTAGATCTCATGGGGCTATCTGGAAAGAGCTCATAAGGCTACATGAAACTAAACCCCATAAGGCTACCTGGAACTAGAGCTCATAAGGCTACCTGGAATTAGACCTCATAGGGCTACCTGGAACTAGACCTCTTAGGGCTACCTGGAACTACTGTAGAATTTATATGGCTATCTGGAAAGAGATCATAAGGCTACATGAAACTAGACCCCATAAGGCTACCTGGAACTAAAGCTCATAAGGCTACTTGGAACTAGACCTCATAGGGCTACCTGGAACTAGAGCTCATAAGGCTACCTGGAACTAGACCTCACAAGGCTACCTGGAACTAGACCTTATAAAGCTACCTGGAACTAGACCTCATAAGGCTACCTGGAACTAGACCTCATAAGGCTACATGGAACTAGACCTCATAAGGATACCTGGAACTAGAACTCATAAGGATACCTGGAACTAGACCTCATAAGGATACCTGGAACTAGACACCATAAGGCCACCTGGAACTAGATCTCGTAAGGCTACCTGAAACAGGAACTCCTATGGATACCTGGAACTCGACCTCCTATGGTCACCTGAAACTAGAACTCCTAAGGCTACGTGGAGCTCAAGCTCCTATGGCTACCTGGAGCTAGACCTTATAGGACTACTTTGAAATAATGCTTATACGGCTACATGGAACTAGATATCACGGGGCTATCTGGAAAGAGCTCATAAGGCTACATGGAACTAGACCCCATAAGGCTACCTGGAACTAAAGCTCATAAGGCTACTTGGAATTAGACCCCATAAGGCTACCTAGAACTAGACCCCATAAGGCTACCTAGAACTAGACCTTATAAAGCTACCTGGAACTAGACCTTATAAAGCTACCTGGAACTAGACCTTATAAAGCTACCTGGAACTAGACCTCACAAGGCTACCTGGAACTAGACCTTATAAAGCTACCTGGAACTAGACCTCACAAGGCTACCTGGAACTAGACCCCATAAGGCTACCTGGAACTAGACCTCATAAGGCTACATGGAACTAGAACTCATAAGGATACACGGAACTAGAACTCATAAGGATACCTGGAACTAGACCTCACAAGGCTACCTGGAACTAGAGCTCATAAGGCTACCTGGAATTAGACCTTCTAGGGCTACCTGGAACTAGAGCTCATAAGGCTAACTGGAACTAGCCCTCATAGGAGTACCTGGAACTAGACCTCATAGGGCTACCTGGAACTAGACCTCATAGGGCTATCTAGAAAGAGCTCATAAGGCTACATGAAACTAGACCCCATAAGGCTACCTGGAACTAAAGCTCATAAGGCAACTTGGAACTAGACCTCATAGGGCTACCTGGAACTAGAGCTCATAAGGCTACCTGGAATTAGACCTCATAGGGTTACCTGGAACAAAACCTCATTGGGCTTCCTGGAACTAGAACTCAAAAGGCTACCTGGAAATAGAGTTCATATGGCTACCTGGAACTAGACCCAATAAGGCTACCTGGAACTAGACCTCATAGGGCTATCTAGAAAGAGCTCATAAAGCTACATGAAACTAGACCCTATAAGGCTACCTGGAACTAAAGCTCATAAGGCTACTTGGAACTAGACCTCATAGGGCTACCTGGAACTAGAGCTCATAAGGCTACATGGGATTAGACCTCATAGGGCTACCTGGAACAAGACCTCATTGGGCTTCCTGGAACTAGAACTCAAAAGGCTACCTGGAAATAGAGCTCATATGGCTACCTGGAACTACCTCATAAGGCTACCTGGAAGTAGACCTAATAAGGCTACCTGGAACTAGATCTCATAAGGCTACCTGGAACTAGATCTCATGGTGCTATCTGGAAAGAGCTCATAAGGCTACATGAAACTAGACCCCAGAGGGCTACCTGGAACTAGAGCTCATAAGGCTACTTGGAGTTAGACCTCATTGGGCTACCTGGAACTAGAGCTCATAAGGCTACCTGGAATTAGACCTCATAGGAGTACCTGGAACTAGACCTCATAGGAGTACCTGGAACTAGACCTCATAGGGCTACCTGGAACTACTGTAGACTTTATATGGCTATCTGGAAAGAGCTCATAAGGCTACATGAAACTAGACCCCATAAGGCTACCTGGAACTAGACCTCATAGGGCTACCTGGAACTAGAGCTCATAAGGCTACCTGGAACTAGAGGTCATAAGGCTACCTGGAACTAGACCTCACAAGGCTACCTGGAATTAGACCTCATAAGGCTACCTGGAACTAGACCCCATAAGGGTACCTGGAAATAGACCTTATAAAGCTACCTAGAACTAGACCTCACAAGGCTACCTGGAACTAGACCTCATAAGGCTACCTGGAATTAGACCCCATAAGGCTACCTAGAACTAGACCCCATAAGGCTACCTGGAACTAGACCTCATAAGGCTACATGGAACTAGACCTCATAAGGATACCTGGAACTAGAACTCATAAGGATACCTGGAACTAAAACTCATAAGGCTACATGGAACTAGATCTCGTAAGGCTACCTGAAACAGGAACTCCTATGGATACCTGGAACTCGACCTCCTATGGTCACCTGAAACTAGAACTCCTAAGGCTACCTGGAGCTCAAGCTCCTATGGCTACCTGGAGCTAGATCTTATAGGACTACTTTGAAATAATGCTTATACGGCTACCTGGAACTAGATCTCACGGGGCTATCTGGAAAGAGCTCATAAGGCTACATGGAACTAGACCCCATAAGGCTACCTGGAACTAAAGCTCATAAGGCTACTTGGAACTAGACCTCATAGGGCTACCTGGAACTAGAGCTCATAAGGCTACATGGAATTAGACCTCATAGGGCTACCTGGAACAAGAACTCATTGGGCTTCCTGGAACTAGAACTCAAAAGGCTACCTGGAAATAGAGCTCATATGGCTACCTGGAACTACCTCATAAGGCTACCTGGAACTAGACCCAATAAGGCTACCTGGAACTAGACCTCATATGGCTACATGGAACTAGATCTCATGGGGCTATCTGGAAAGACCTCATAAGGCTACATGAAACTAGACCCCAGAGGGCTACCTGGAACTAGAGCTCATAAGGCTACTTGGAGTTAGACCTCATTGGGCTACCTGGAACTAGAGCTCATAAGGCTACCTGGAATTAGACCTCATAGGAGTACCTGGAACTAGACCTCATAGGAGTACCTGGAACTAGACCTCATAGGGCTACCTGGAACTACTGTAGACTTTATATGGCTATCTGGAAAGAGCTCATAAGGCTACATGAAACTAGACCCCATAAGGCTACCTGGAACTAGAGCTCATAAGGCTACTTGGAGTTAGACCTCATAGGGCTACCTGGAACTAGAGCTCATAAGGTTACTTGGAGTTAGACCTCATAGGGCTACCTGGAACTAGACCTCATAAGGCTACCTGGAATTAGACTTCATAGGAGTACCTGGAACTAGACCTCATAAGGCTACCTGGAATTAGACTTCATAGGAGTACCTGGAACTAGACCTCATAGGGCTACCTGGAACTAGACCTCATAGGGCTACCTGGAACTACTGTAGACTTTATATGGCTATCTGGAAAGAGCTCACAAGGCTACATGAAACTAGACCCCATAAGGCTACCTGGAACTAAAGCTCATAAGGCTACTTGGAACTAGACCTCATAGGGCTACCTGGAACTAGACCTCATAGGGCTACCTGGAACTATACCTCACAAGGCTACCTGGAACTAGACCTCATAAGGCTACCTGGAACTAGACCTTATAAAGCTACCTGGAACTAGACCTCACAAGGCTACCTGGAACTAGACCTCATAAGGCTACCTGGAATTAGACCCCATAAGGCTACCTGGAATTAGACCCCATAAGGCTACCTGGAACTAGACCTCATAAGGCTACCTGGAACTAGACCTCATAAGGATACCTGGAATTAGACCTCATAAGGCTACCTGGAATTAGACCTCAAGGCTACCTGGAACTAGACCTCATTAGGCTACCTAGAACTAGACCTCATATGGCTACCTGGAATTAAGACCTCATCAGGCTACCTGGGATTAGACCTCATCAGGCTACCTGGAACTACACCTCATTAGGCTACCTAGAACTAGACCTCATATGGCTACCTGGAACTAGAGCTCATAAGGCTACCTGGAACTAGACCTCATAAGGCTGGCTACCTGGAACTAGACCTCATAAGGCTGGCTACCTGGAACTAAAGTCTTCAAGTGATTTATGTTTATAATGACGTTGTTTTCCGAGAATGGATTTTCGAAAAATGAAAACTATGATTAAGAACAGCTTTGATCTTTTAAAAAACTCTACCTTGAAAAGGTAGGGTAAAAATATAATACGAGTTTTATAATAGAAAATATCTTTTTCATCGCAGACATTCGAAAACACCTAATAGCACTCATATCATATTTATGTTAAAATAAACCTAAAAGAAATAAATTTCACATTGCTATAAAATAATATAATCCTAAATTTCACTTACAAGATATGGAAAACAAGTTTGCAAATAATGTTGAAGTTATTCAATACTTTTCACGTCTTTGTCGCTATATTTAAAAGGTATAAATTTATAAGTAAATTAGAATCATGTTCAATTCTATGCGAGTTGACCCGTTCCCTTTCATGAAATGGTGAATCAAATCTATTCGGTTTTTTTTTGGGTCTTCGTCCAGATATGAATGAAGGACTTTGAAGTTTTCAGAACGTTCCTCCATTGAGGAATTCGTATTTTAATTACTGTGATGAAAACTAAAAAATTACGTATAAGGGAGTAATTGGATCTCTCTCTCTCTCTCTCTCTCTCTCTCTCTCTCTCTCTCTCTCTCTCTCTCTCTCTCTCTCTCAATTTACAGCAAATGTGGATCAAAATTTATAAACCTGCAGACCAGAAAGAAAATATTTTTTCATGAATTTTTCAAAAACTTAAACTATCCTGCCATCTTTAAACGACATAAGCCCCTAAAAAGTTAAAACAAAAACGCCATCACAGTGTATTATTCTCATCCTGAATGACCATAGAAATTGTGACGCCGGATTACATAAACTAGAGAAATAACTCTGAAGTCTTCTTAAAGCAATTTGTTACTATCAATACTTTAATGTCTATGACACTTAAAATATTTTAATTAGAAACTTGAGGATACTTGATAAAATATATTTGACTGTGATTTTGGTTCATATGCCTTGGCATCATGGTCAGGGATGCCATATTAGTATAGAGGTTTAATTAGAGAAATTGAATAAGTTAATTGTGATTGCTGAACAATGGGAGAAAGGGGGGTAGGTGGGTTAGGGCGACAGGACGAGGAAAAGTGCGTTTATCAGAATACTTTAAAGTTTGAAGGATACCGGACTCAACTTAAGATGCCAACGGTTTTAAAGGTAACTTATGAACGGCAGAGACAAATGACAATGACAATGCACTAGGGACTGACCATATATTATTATTAATAGCTGAGCTACAACCCCAGTTGGAAAAGCAAGATGCTATAAGCCCAAGGGCTCCAATAGGGAAAAATATCCCAGTGAGGAAAGGATATAAGGAAATAAATAAATGATGAGAAAAAAGTTAACAATAAATCATTCTAAAACAGTAACAACGTCAAAACAGATATATCCTATATAAACAATTAACAACGTCAAAAACAGATATATCATTATATAAACTATAAAAAAACTCATGTCAGCCTGGTCAACATATACATGTGATCAGCGCCTAAGCCCCAAACCCCTTCACCACCCAAGCTAGGACCAGGGATGGTCAATCAATGGATGGTGATGACTCAGCAGGTAGACCTACAGGGTCCCCCAAACTCCCCATCCTTAGTTCACAAGGAGAGTGAGGTTGCGACACTACAAGAAACTATCCAGTTTGAGCGGGACTATCTCCCAGTCAGCAGAACGCCAGGCAGGGAAGTTTCCAATAGGCCACCACTAACCCTTATGAAGAAATATTGAAGGAATTAAAGTATTAATAATCGTAAATTAAAATAAAACTAATCCTCAGGAGAAATTACATCTTAGTAAAAATGTTAGGCAACTTGTTTGATTTCAATGAAATTATTGAAAACAACAAAAGCCATAAAATTGGTTCCAACATTTCCTTTCCTATTTAGATATATTAAAGAAAATAGGTAATTGCACGAGTCTTAATAGGATCATTTTGTCGACGATAATATTTGTTTATTTTTGGTAAAATTCATCTCGGTAAATATAAATAGTTTTAAAACCACATCTATTTTAATGACTGTAATAAAAATTACCATTGAATATGGTACAGTTGCCTTCATTAATTCCAGCACACTGACGCCCACTTAGCTTCCCATAAAGTGTACCAGAAGTAATGAAGCCAATTGCGCACTGCGGCATGCTTTTCTATCTTATTTCTCAGGTTTTTTTTTTTATTTCTATTTTTATAGTTTATATGTGAAGGATCTCCTTAAATGTTGTTACTGTTCTTGGAATAGTTTATTTTGATTGTTTATTCTTTTCTTGCAGTTTATTTATTTCCTTGTTTCCTATCCTCACTGGGCTATTTTTCCCTGTTGGAGAACTTGGGATTATAGCATCTTGCTTTTCCAACTAGGGTTATAGCCTAGCTTTTAATAATAATAATAATAATAATAATAATAATAATAATAACAAAATCAACAAAATCAACAAAAACAACAAAAACGATAAAATCAACAAAAACAACAACAATAATAACAAAAACAACA
>NC_090756.1:14506922-14509422 GCF_036898095.1 Palaemon carinicauda | reverse complement strand
TGTTCACTAGCTTCCTGACTAGTACAGCGGTAACGTGTTTGCCTAGCATTTGCATGGCAGCAGATCGATCCCTGCCCGGTACCGTGAGTTTAACGGTTTACTGGGGAGGCCACTGCTGCGGTTGAGGACCGCAGTGGGGATTTGGGTCTCCTGGCTGACGTTTTGGAACTATGACCAGACACCTTTAAGGTTTAAAAACTTGCTTGAGGGTACACTCGGGCACACTATTCTATTTCATTTCTCTTCCTCTTGTTTTGTTAAAGATTTTAGTTAATATAGAGAATATTTATTTTAATATTGTTACTATTCTCAAAATATTTAATTTTTCCTTGTTTCCTTTCCTCACTGAGCTATTTTCCTTGTTGGAGCCCTCGGGCTTATAGCATCCGGCTTTTCTAACCAAGGTTGTAACTTGGCAAGTAACAACAAAAACAACAACAATAATAACAATAATAATGAGTACTAAAGTCAGTCAACTTCAAGCTCGGGAGTTATTTGGTCATTTCCAGTATGGGGTGGTACGAAATTATTCTAATGGTGAATAGCACGATTAAAATCTAAAAAAGAAAACTGCACTGAGACACTGGAATTGCAACTATTTGTCATTTACTGCATTGTTGGTTACGAGTCATACACTCTACTATTATGAGAATGTACCCAAACACAATAATTCACTTTAAGAGATTGTAAAAGTGAACACATGACATAATGAGACAAAACCTCTAACCATAAAGTTCTTATAGAAAAAAGATATAGGAATCATTTGGACGTCAGAGTCAGTTCATTGCCCGAACTACGGAAAAGAGCAGCAAGGTTGTTTGAGCATTATTGCATCTCCCTAATTTGCTATGGTAACTGCTTAACCGGGTGTACGGACTCAATCATATCCTAGATTTACCACGACATTCCGCAGTTACAGTATTTGGACAAACAAAATCATTTCTCAAAGGGAAATTTTATAACAGATTACTCCTTTAATAATTGATTTCCACTGGCTGCCTATTAAAATGAGAATTGAGTTCGAAATAACCCAACAAATGATCAGAACTGGACGTCCAAAATATCTAAGAGAATTGCTACATATTGTGCAGCCAACAAATCGTGTTGACACAAGGACAGTTACAGATGCTTTCAAATTATTGGAACCTAGATATATGTCTACTGTAGGCTCTAGAGCCTTTAAACATGCATTGCAGGCCCGCCGAGACTATACAATAAGTTCCCACTAGACATTCGAAAGACTGAAATATTAAGGCTTTTAAAAGGAAACTGAAGACTTTCTTGTTCTCTAAGTGCTTCTATAGCGTAGATTTGACAAACTAATAATATGCAGTGTGAAATGTTGAATGTTTTCGAAAGAATGTGATAAAAGGGCTGTGAAGGTCCTGTAGAGAGTAGGGTTACCCTACTCGAGTTGACAAGTCCCTCACCTGAGAGGGTAGTTGTGTACAGTGTACTTACGAACGAACCTTTTGTAATAAATGAAGAAAACCAATATTCCGATGTCTCATTATCCGTCTACATAGGTCATATTGGAGTTTATGGAACTTCTTTTAAATGTTTACTTGAATGTTTGGTTTCGTTACAATGTGCTCCAAAACAGATATCCCAAATTACTTTCCCCAAAACTAGTTAATTCCTATCTAGATATGCCAACAGTTTCGTAACTTGCTTTAAAACTATGTAAAGAATCTGACTTAAAAAGTCAAAACTTTAAAGTTTACACATGCACCATGGAAAAATTAAAAGCTACGAAAAGAAATGACGACATTCTAAACAAAATCCAAAAGCTGAGAAACTTCCCTGTGACATTTAAAGATCGTATAACTGTAAAATAAATTCCTTATTCGGAAATTTACTGAACAATACTTTCTACCAGAAATACCATATAACTATAGAGCAGTTTTACCAGACATATTATCAATAGTTAAAAAGTTTTATTTATGGATGAAAATTTCTATGTAAGTAGTTCACAGGTAAACAAACCTTCTCGTGTTGACATTTTGTACAGATTTGTGTAAGATATTTAAAATATAGAAGCTGTGATCGAAATCATTTAAAAGTAATATACCTGAGGACAATAAAAAAAATAAAAAATAAAAATAAAAAAAGGTCTTGAGTATATTGTTTTGTCATTTCTCTTACCTGACCTTAGATGGAAGCCAAATTTACATTATAAATAATACATTTAGCCACAGCAATAAGACAAGAGATATAAAACAGATTTTCAACTAAAACCAAACAATCTGTATAATCAAACGTCAATGGATTACCACCTCCATTCAAGAATTAATTAATTATGAATTATCGTTTAGAGACTAGAACGTATGAATTTTTCTTCAATGGACAAAGTCACTTAATGTTACTTTGTAAAAATTATCTTCATTCAAAATCGAATTTATTCCTTAACACTGAATAAATGAATAGTAAACTATTGCCTGGTACAGAAACCCAAAAATATCTTATTTCAAAAGTGATTGTCAAACTTGAAGAATCCAAA
>NC_090756.1:14491922-14499422 GCF_036898095.1 Palaemon carinicauda | reverse complement strand
TTATTATTATATTGTTTTTATTATTATGGTTATCATTATTTTTAGTATTATTATTAATTATTATTATTAATTATTACCGTTATGATGGAGGCGATTTATAATTATACAATGGTGACCTCTCAATAATCATATTTGGAAATTTAGGCCTCGGGGCCAATATGACCTTGAGACAGAGCAAGGCTGTGAGACAAATTGAGTCGGAGAGAGATGGATGTCTGACCTCCTGGGCTGCTCATTAAAGACTGACCATAGGTTCAGCGTGGGACCTCTTTTGAACCTGTTGACACCACGGATGCGCAAACTTTTAAAATTTCAAGCGGCCCGTGGGTTGACCTGTCTATTCTATGGGCCTTGCCCTTTTCCATCCCTACGACATACAAAATCCTTGTAACTCTCCGAATCTCTTCACCAAAGTGGTAATTAAGAACACAGTCTTCAGTGACCTTGAAAGGTTTGTATGGTATTCTCTTGAGAGATTCAAGACCTTTGTGACATCCCACTCAGGAGGTCAAAGTTCTTTCGGAGTTCAAGAATGTTAAAAGTTCCTTATTATTATTATTATTATTATTATTATTATTATTATTATTATTATTATTACAAGCTAACATATTACCCTAGTTGGAAAAGCAGATGCTATAAGCCCAAGGGCTCCATCAGGGAAAAATAGCCAAGTGAGGAAATGAGGAAAAAAATATGCTAAAAGAGAAGTAATAAACATTCAGGATAAAATATTTTAAGAACAGTAACAACATTATACTAGATCTTTTATATATAAACTATAAAACTTCAAAAAACAAAAAACAACAGGAAGAGAAAATGGAGAGAACAGCGGGCCTATGTGTACCCTCAAGCAAGAGAACTCTAACCCAAGACAGTGGAAGACCATGGTACAGAGGCTATGTCACTATACTACATTATAGAACAATAGTTTGATTTTGGATTATCCTCTTCCTTTTGCTTACCATCGCTAAAGAGTCTCTTCTACCCTTACCAAGAGCAAAGTAGCAACGAACTATTACATTGCAGTATTTAACCCCTTGAACGAAGAACAATGGTTTGGTAATCTCAATGTTGTCAGGTGTATGAGGAAAGACAGAATAAAAATATCTTTCAAAAATTCTTGATCAAATCAAACAACTTAAATAGCCATAAAAGTCTTTGAATACCCTAGTAGCATTTTAATGAGGAATGTTTTAGTCTTTCCATGCCAGTCTATACCTGCAAATTTTCTTAGCTCACCAATCTATCGTCTTCTCTTCTTTCCCCCAATTCCTTTGCAATATCTAGGGGCTCATTTTGTTATTCTCGATAATAATAATAATAATAATAATAATAATAATAATAATAATAATAATAATAATAATAATAGTAATAATGATTGATATCAATAATAAATAATATTAATTAATGATATGGCCGAAAAAAACATTTACACGAGCCCAAATTTATAAATAGAAATTTAGATTGATAAATTACGAAAATACATCAAAATTTCTCAACAGGAATTTCTGGTTGGTAAGGACTGGACGTATAAGATTAAATTAATAATTGATTCATGTATTGAGAATAAATATACCATCTCATTACAGCGATTTACTTCATCTTTGTCCTTCGCTAACTTTATTCTTTATAGTCTCTTTAAACAGAGGCTATTAGCGGAAATACAAAGTTTATTTATACCTATCCGAAATCATGGTTTAATCGTTTCTGAGATAAAAAGTCGTTTAAGGGAAGGTTATTGAAGGGTAATGAATAGACCGATTTTCTCCAATATTATACATACATATCCTTTTACCTTAATCTTTGATATAAACTTTAGTCTCTCTCTCTCTCTCTCTCTCTCTCTCTCTCTCTCTCTCTCTCTCTCTCTCTCTCTCTCGTGTAAATCATATAAAAATCTTTCCTTTAAAGATAAGTCTCTCTCTCTCTCTCTCTCTCTCTCTCTCTCTCTCTCTCTCTCTCTCTCTCTCTCTCTCTCTCATATGTAAATCATATAAAAATATTTCCTTTAAAGATAGGTCTCTCTCTCTCTCTCTCTCTCTCTCTCTCTCTCTCTCTCTCTCTCTCTCTCTCTCTCTCTGATAGACAGCCCAGAAGGAATTAAAACTCATCAGTATACTAATTTTCCCAACCTCCTCTCTCTCTCTCTCTCTCTCTCTCTCTCTCTCTCTCTCTCTCTCTCTCTCTCTCTCTCTCTCTCTCTCTCTCTCTCTCTCTGAAGCTTATGAAGAAATGGTTTTCTTCAAAAGATTGTTTATGGTCTTTCCCACGAGCCTCTCTCGCTAGAAGCTTCCATTAAGTCTTCTCTGAAAAGAGTCGACCAATCAATTAACTACGGTTGGTTCATTTAAGCGAGAGCAGGACGAGGTAGCAAGTGAGGATGTGAGCAGGGGCTGGACAAAGTAGCAGAAGAGGATTTGAGCAGGAGCAAGACAAAATAGCAGGAGAGGATTTGAACAGGGGCTGTGCGAGGAAGCAATGAACAAGAACAGGACGAGGTAGTCATGAACACAGGCAGAAGGAGGTAGCAAGTGAATATTCGAGCAGGGCAGGACAAAGTAGCAGAGAAGGATTTGAGAAGGAGCAGGACAAAATAGCAGGGGAGTATTTGAGCAGGGGCCAGACAAAGTAACGGGTGAAGATTTGAGCAGGATCAGGACGAGGTAGCAAAGAACAAAAGCAAAATGAGATGGCAAGTGAGGATTTGAATAGAGGTAGCACAAGATAGCAGGTGAGGATTCGAGCAGGGCGGGACAAAGTAGCAGGTGAAGATTTAAGCAGAGTCAGGAGAAAGTAGCATGTAAGAATTTGAGAAGGGGCAGGACAGAGTAGCAAGTGAGGATTTGAGCAGGGCCAGGACAAAGTAGAAAGTGAGGATTTGAGCAGGGGCAAGACGAGGTAGCAAGTGACGATTTGAGAGGATTTGAACAGGGGCGGACGAAGTAGCCTGTGAGGATTTCAGCAGGTGCAGGGCGAGGTAGAAGGTAGGATTTTAGCAGGGGCAGGACAAAGTAGAAGGTGAGAATTTGAGAAGGGGTGGGATAAAGTAGCAGGTAAGGATTTGAGCAGGAGCAGGATGAGGTAGTAAGTGAGGATTGGAGGAGGGGCAGGAAAAAAAATAGCAAGTGAGGATTTGAGCAGGAGCAGGACAAAGTAGAAGGTGAGGATTGGAGAAGGGGTAGGATAAAGTAGCAGGTGAGGATTTGAGCAGGAGCAGGACGAGGTAGTAATTGAGGATTGGAGGAGGGGCAGGAAAAAATAGCAAGTGAGGATTTGAGCAAGGGCAGGACAAATTAGAAGGTGAGGATTGGAGCAGGGGCAGTGTAAAGTAGAAGGTGAGGATTGGAGAAGGGGTAGGATGAAGTAGCAGGTGAGGATTTGAGCAGGAGCAGGACGAGGTAGTAAGTGAGGATTGGAGAAGGGGCAGGAAAAAATAGCAAGTGAGGATTTGAGCAGGGGCAGGACAAAGTAGAAGGTGGGGATCTGAGCAGGGGCAGGACAAAGTAGAAGGTGAGGATTGGAGAAGGTGTAGGATAAAGTAGCAGGTGAGGATTTGAGCAGGAGCAGGACGAGGTAGTAAGTGAGGATTGGAGGAGGGGCATGAAAAAATAGCAAGTGAGGATTTGAGCAGGGGCAGGACAAAGTAGAAGGTGGGGATCTGAGCAGGGGCAGGACAAAGTAGAAGGTGAGGATTGGAGAAGGGGTAGGATAAAGTAGCAGGTGAGGATTTGAGCAGGAGCAGGACGAGGTAGTAAGTGAGGATTGGAGGAGGGGCAGGAAAAAATAGCAAGTGAGGATTTGAGCAGGGGCAGGACAAAGTAGAAGGTGGGGATCTGAGCAGGGGCAGGACAAAGTAGAAGGTGAGGATTGGAGAAGGGGTAGGATAAAGTAGCAGGTGATGATTTGAGCAGGAGCAGGACGAGGTAGTAAGTGAGGATTGGAGGAGGGGCATGAAAAAATAGCAAGTGAGGATTTGAGCAGGGGCAGGACAAAGTAGAAGGTGGGGATCTGAGCAGGGGCAGGACAAAGTAGAAGGTGAGGATTGGAGAAGGGGTAGGATAAAGTAGCAGGTGAGGATTTGAGCAGGAGCAGGACGAGGTAGTAAGTGAGGATTGGAGGAGGGGCATGAAAAAATAGCAAGTGAGGATTTGAGCAGGGGCAGGACAAAGTAGAAGGTGGGGATCTGAGCAGGGGCAGGACAAAGTAGAAGGTGAGGATTGGAGAAGGGGTAGGATAAAGTAGCAGGTGAGGATTTGAGCAGGAGCAGGACGAGGTAGTAATTGAGGATTGGAGGAGGGGCAGGAAAAAATAGCAAGTGAGGATTTGAGCAGGGGCAGGACAAAGTAGAAGGTGAGGATTGGAGAAGGGGTAGGATAAAGTAGCAGGTGAGGATTTGAGCAGGAGCAGGACGAGGTAGTAAGTGAGGATTGGAGGAGGGGCAGGAAAAAATAGCAAGTGAGGATTTGAGCAAGGGCAGGACAAAGTAGAAGGTGGGGATCTGAGCAGGGGCAGGACAAAGTAGAAGGTGAGGATTGGAGAAGGGGTAGGATAAAGTAGCAGGTGAGGATTTGAGCAGGAGCAAGACGAGGTAGTAAGTGAGGATTGGAGGAGGGGCAGGAAAAAATAGCAAGTGAGGATTTGAGCAGGGGCAGGACAAAGTAGAAGGTGGGGATCTGAGCAGGGGCAGGACAAAGTAGAAGGTGGGGATCTGAGCAGGGGCAGGACAAAGTAGAAGGTGAGGATTGGAGAAGGGGTAGGATAAAGTAGCAGGTGAGGATTTGAGCAGGAGCAGGACGAGGTAGTAAGTGAGGATTGGAGGAGGGGCAGGAAAAAATAGCAAGTGAGGATTTGAGCAGGGGCAGGACAAAGTAGAAGGTGGGGATCTGAGCAGGGGCAGGACAAAGTAGAAGGTGGGGATCTGAGCAGGGGCAGGACAAAGTAGAAGGTGAGGATTGGAGAAGGGGTAGGATAAAGTAGCAGGTGAGGATTTGAGCAGGAGCAGGACGAGGTAGTAAGTGAGGATTGGAGGAGGGGCAGGAAAAAATAGCAAGTGAGGATTTGAGCAGGGGCAGGACAAAGTAGAAGGTGGGGATCTGAGCAGGGGCAGGACAAAGTAGAAGGTGAGGATTGGAGAAGGGGTAGGATAAAGTAGCAGGTGAGGATTTGAGCAGGAGCAGGACGAGGTAGTAAGTGAGGATTGGAGGAGGGGTAGGAAAAAATAGCAATTGAGGATTTGAGCAGGGGCAGGACAAAGTAGAAGGTGAGGATTGGAGCAGGGCCAGGATAAAGTAGAAGGTGAGGATTTGAGAAGGGGTAGGACAAAGTAGCAGGTGAGGATTTGAGCAGGAGCAGTACGAGGTAGTAAGTCAGGATTGGAGGAGGGGCAGGAAAAAATAGCAAGTGAGGATTTGAGCAGGGGCAGGACAAAGTAGAAGGTGAGGATTTGAGCAGGGGCAGGATAAAGTAGAAGGTGGGGATTTGAGCAGGGGAAGGACAAAGTAGAAGATGAGGATTTGAGAAGGGGTAGGACAGTGTAGCAGGTGAGGATTTGAGCAGGAGCAGGACGAGGTAGTAAGTGAGGATTGGAGGGGGGGGGGCAGGAAAAAATAGCAAGTGAGGATTTGAGCAGGGGCAGGACAAAGTAGAAGGTGGGGATTTAAGCAGGGGCAGGACAAAGTAGAAGGTGAGAATTGGAGAAGGGGTAGGATAAAGTAGCAGGTAAGGATTTGAGCAGGAGCAGGACGAGGTAGTAAGTGAGGATTGGAGGAGGGGCAGGAAAAAATAGCAAGTGAGGATTTGAGCAGGGGCAGGACAAAGTAGAAGGTGAGGATTTGAGCAGGGGCAGGACAAAGTAGAAGGTGAGGATTTGAGCAGGGGCAGGATAAAGTAGAAGGTGGGGATTTGAGCAGGGGAAGGACAAAGTAGAAGGTGAGGATTTAAGAAGGGGCAGGACAAAGTAGCAGGTGAGGATTTGAGCAGGAGCAGGATGAAGTAGTAAGTGAGGATTGGAGGAGGGGTAGGAAAAAATAGCAAGTGAGGATTTGAGCAGGGGCAGGACAAAGTAGAAGGTGAGGATTTGAACAGGAGCAGAACAAAGTAGCCTGTGAGGATTTCAGCAGGGACAGGACGAGGTAGAAGGTAGGATTTGAGCAGGGGCAGGACAAAGTAGAAGGTGAGGATTTGAGCAGGAGCAGGACGAGGTAGTAAGTGAGGATTGGAGGAGGGGCAGGAACAAATAGCAAGTGTGGATTTGAGCAGGGGCAGGACAAAGTAGAAGGTGAGGATTTGAGAAGGGGTAGGACAAAGTAGCAGGTGAGAATTTGAGCAGGAGCAGAACAAAGTAGCCTGTGAGAATTTAAGCAGGGGCAGGACGAGGTAGAAGGTAGGATTTGAGCAGAGGCAGGACAAGGTAGAAGGTGAGGATTTGAGCAGGAGCAGGACGAGGTAGTAAGTGAGGATTGGAGGAGGGGCAGGAACAAATAGCAAGTGAGGATTTGAGCAGGGGCAGGACAAAGTAGAAGGTGGGGATTTGAACAGGAGCAGAACAAAGTAGCCTGTGAGGATTTAAGCAGGGGCAGGACCCAGCAGCAAATGGGGATTTCTAGCAGGGGCAGGACAAAGTAGCTGGTGTTGATTTAAGCAGGGCAAGGAGAAAGTAGAACCTGAGGATTTGAGCAGGGACAGGACAAAGTGGAAGGTGAGGTTTTAAGCAGGAACAGGACAAAATAGCAGGTGGGGATTTGAGCAGGGGTAGGACAAAGTAAAAGGTTAGGATTTGATCAGGGGAAGGACAAAGTAGCAGGTGAGGATTTGAGCAGGGGTAGGACAAAGTAGAAGGTTTGGATTTGAGCAGGGGCAGGCCAAAGTAGCAGATGAGAGTTTGAGCCGGGGCATGACAAAGTAGTAAGTGAGGATTTGAGCAATGTCAGGACAAAGTAGCAGGTGAGGATTCGAGCAGGGGCAGGAAAAAGTAGAGAGTGAGGATTTTACCAAGGGCAGGACAAATTAGAGGGTAAGGATTTGAGCAGGGGCAGGGGAAAGTAGCATTTGAGGATTCGAGCTGGGGCAGGACAAAATAGCCTGTGAGCATTTGAGCAGGGGCAGGACAAAATAGAAAGTGAGGATTCTACCAAGAGCAGGACAAATTAGAAGGTAAGGCTTTGAGCAGGGACAGGGGAAAGTAGCAGGCGAGGATTTGAGCAGGGGCAGGACAAAGTAGCCTGTGAGCATTTGAGCAGGGGCAGAACAAAGTAGCATGTGAGGGTTTGAGCAAGAGTAAGAAAATTAGCAGGCGAGGATTTGAGAAGGGGTTGGATGAGGTAGAAGGGGACGATTTGAGCAATGGCAGGATGAGGTAGCAAGTGAGGATTTGAGTAGGGGCTGGATGAGGTAGCAGGTGGTGATTAGAAAGTGAGTAGGACAAAGTAGTAGGGGATGATTTGAGCAGTAGTAGGATGAGGTAACATGTGAAATTTGAGTGGGAGCATGGGGAGGTAGCAG
>NC_090756.1:14479422-14484422 GCF_036898095.1 Palaemon carinicauda | reverse complement strand
CAGAAACACCCGGAATGTTCTAAAAGTGTTGGGTCCAACAGCCATATCCGAAACGCTTATGAGGGATGGCTATGTTTTATTAGCCCATACACCTTCCACTGAGGACGAAAGGTGCATTTAGTGATATAACTCAAATATACAAATTTTATTCCAAAGGAGTAATCACTTTGCAAAACCTGAATCTAACTTCAGATAGGTAAACCTTACATCAGACAATCAAATATTACTTTACACAGGTAAGTCTTACTTTAGACAAGTAAATCTTAGCCTAGACAGTTAAATCTTACTGTTAAAAGACAAATTTTACTATAATCATGTCAACATTGTTCCAAGGAAATCTTATTTCCATCAGGTAAACCATATTCTGTAGAGAAAAACTTACTCTTCAACGGTAAATCTTATTCGAAAGAGATAAATGTTAACCCAGCCTCGTATCTGTGACTTCAATAAAGGTAGATTTTTCTTCAAAAGTAAGATTTTACTCCAGACATGAAAATCTTCTTGTAAAAAAACAGACAAAACCAACTAACATAAACAATTTCATTTCTTGTTCTTTTGTTGAATGAAATGTTAGCCTTTAGAACGGCTGCTCTGCCCTTTTTTGAGCAGATTCACATTAAAGAATAAATGGTCCTTTCAGGAGACGTTCCACAGAAGATTAGAGCTATCGAGACAAGCCTATTTTCTCTTCCAGTTTCGATCGAGGCCAAAGAAGCTTTAGGGAGCTGATAAGAAGCTTGAGAGAGAAGTGAGACCTCAAGCTTAGTCTTCAAAGCTTATTAGGAGGAAACATAATATGACATTACGCAATTTCATATCAAAGGGATTTCTTTAGAGGGGCTAACTCTTCTTTACCCTTTCAGGGCAGCAGAAAGAGCCTCTCTCTCTCTCTCTCTCTCTCTCTCTCTCTCTCTCTCTCTCTCTCTCTCTCTCTCTCTCTCTCTCTCTCTCAAATTGACAAAGTATTTAATTGATAAAGTATTGCATTTCTGAAAACTGTTAAAGAACTTCACATAAAATTAACAAAGTAATACCTTTACGAAACATGTCAATACAGTAATGATCTCTCTCTCTCTCTCTCTCTCTCTCTCTCTCTCTCTCTCTCTCTCTCCTCTCTCTCTCTCTCTCTCTCTCTCTCTCTCTCTCTAAAATTGACAAAGTAATACATTTTTTGAAAATGGTTAAAGAACTTCATTTAAAACAGAAAAGGTAATACCTTTATAAAATAACTCGAACTAATACTAATATATCTTCTCTCTCTCTCTCTCTCTCTCTCTCTCTCTCTCTCTCTCTCTCTCTCTCTCTCTCTCTCTCAATCTATTTACCTTTACATATTTCTACTACACCTACAACAAATATCCCAAAAATTTATATTACAAAAGATTACCTTTCAGTCGTAGTTGATTCATTGAAACGACGCCACTGGAGGATCACGATAATCTCATTGAAGGTTTAAAAGTGCATAAAACTTTCAGCTCTGGACGTTTCTTTCGTTTGTCTTTCCTTCCAGATCTTGAAAGTTTTCGTGTCTGAAGACAGAGGCTCTTGAACACAGGGGCTCTTGAAGACAAGGGCTCCTAAAGATAGACTCCTGAAGACAGAGGATCCTGAAGACAGTGGCTCCTGAAGACAGAGGCTGAGGATTTCTTTCGGGATGGCAGCTGAGATATGTTTCTTTGGTCCGGTGTCCGTCGAATGTCACATGTTCTTTTCATTTTTCCTGTTGAAATATAAAATTAGATTTAGATATATTATGGTTATTACTTAGCTATAATTGTATTTTAAATTTAAGTTTTATATAAATAATTATTTCATTATCGTTTGGTGTAAATGTGTGCATTGGATCTGAGAGAATAGCCAGTATGAATATATAATGTAATTTGCATTGAGATTAGATAATAAAATTATATTACAATATCAATTTCATTTATTATTTTTTTCACCCTTAATTTCATCATTAAATTTCAATGAAAATTACATGATGTATTAGGCAGCACTGGTTACTCACTCAGATTCAATGTACCCTTTGAAGAGTATAAATGTACCACTGGGAGTACATGTACCCCAGGTTGGGAATCTACGAAATCTGCTTAATTGGTAAAGAACGAAAAAAGTATTCGGATATCATGAAGTCCCCAACCTAAACAATGTCACTCCAAGTCCCTTCTTCTTCTTCTTTATCGTCTTCTTCTTCTTCTTCTTCATCAGCATCTTTGGGAGGTGCTCACTCGGGAGATGAAACTCAAGATGGACCCCGGCTGAGAAAAGTTCCCTTGGAGACTGACACTAACTGGCGTGGGAGTCCTTTTGGTAATTTACTCTAAACGTTTGGGAATTCTTATTCCTGATTAATTGGTTACATAGCTTTTTATATAGAGAGATTAGTAGTTCGTCTTTAACTGCTTTACATAGCAGATGAGTCTTGTTAACTTCTGGCTATGTTATTATTATTATTATCATTATTATTATTATTATTATTATTATTATTATTATCATTATTATTATTTGCTAAGCTAAAACCCTAGCTGGAAAAGCAGGATGCTATAAGCATAAGGGCTCCAACAGGGAAAATAGCTCAATTAGGAAAGGAAACAAGGACAAATAGAAAATTTCAAGAACGTTAACAATAAAATAAATATTTCCTAAATAAACTATAAAAACTTTAACAAAACAGGAAGAGAAATAAGATGGAATAGGGTGCCAGAGTGTACCCTCAAGCAAGAGAACTCTAACCCAAGACAGCTGAAGGCCATGGCTCAGAGGCTATGGCACTACCCAAGACTAGAGAACATTGGTTTGATTTTGGAGTGTCCTTCCCCTAGAAGAGCTGCTTACCATAGCTAGAGTCTCTCCTACCCTTACATGGCAAGGTACGTTGATATGTAAAATTCCTGTGCAATATGTATAAAAGAAATTACTATTAACATATCACATCTAAGGCAATATAACATCCACAAGGTGTCCAATATCCATAAAAGATATATTAATCTATTTTAACGACATCCATTATAAAAACATTCTTCGTACAATATCCATACGGTAAAGATATCCATAAAAGGTATTAAAATATCCATAATGTATACATCACAAAAAAGTATCCCATCGTACATAAGGTATTGCAATATTTAGAAGCTAAGTGACACCCATAAGGCATTGCAACATATATAAGGTATACAATATCTATAAGGCATTGCAGAGTCCACAAGATATTGTAATATTCATTATGGTATATAACCTCCGGAAGTTATTTCCCAAAAGACAAGAACGACGACATTATTATTATTATTATTATTATTATTATCATTATTATTATTATTATTGTTGTTGTTGTTGTTGTTGTTAGCTAACTTACAACCCCTTCTTGGAAAAGCGGGATGCTATAAGCCCAATGGCTCCAACAGGAAAAAATAGCCCAGCGAGGAAAAAAAAAGGACAGTAATAAACTACAAGAGTAGTAATGAACAATCAAAATATAATATTTCAAGAACAGCAACAACAATCAACTAAATCTTTCATATATAAACTATAAAAACTTTAAAAAAAAAATATCTTCTCTGACAAAATAGCCTCTAATCATTTTCAAAACGTGAAAGAAAAAAAAAATAGCCGTCAGTCTACCCTCTTAAATATAATCATCATCATTATCACATCATCATCATCATTTCCTACGCGTATTGATGCAAAGGGCCTTGGTTAGATTTCGCCAGTCGTCTCTATCTCGAGCTTTTAATAATACTTCTCCACTCATCATCTACTACTTCGCGCTTCATAGTCCTTAGCCATGTAGGTCTGGGTCTTCCAACTCTTCTAGTGCATTGTGGAGCCTAGCTGAACAATTGGTGAACTAATCTCTTTTAAATAAACATTTAAAAAAAAAAACGTAATTCCAATCGGAAAATTTCCGAAAATAATACTGTTCTTAGACGTATTTCAGTAAATACAGGCGACCTTAATTTTTACCCTGCTTTTTTATTATATTTACGTGTTGGCGACCGTAATTGCACCCCTTTGTGTCAATATATCCGATTTTAAAACGGTAAAAAGCCTGGAATAAATGTTGCCAGGCATCTACGTTCTTCTTTTTTTTCTTTTTTTTTAACAGCCTATAACATGCAAGACTTATTTCCCAGAGCACTGGGACTTCCAGCAAGTCTGAATATCCTCTTGATCAAGACATGGAAATTAAAAACACCAGTTTCTTCTCCCGATCTGACAGAGACAAAGAGCCTTTTTCCAGCTCCTTCACACTTTCCTCCCCATTTGGGTTTTTTTTTCTTTTTTTTTATCTATTTAACCTTCACTAGAGAAAGGGATTTGCTAGTACTCGTCTGATAGTAC
This sequence comes from Palaemon carinicauda, assembly GCF_036898095.1. Lineage (NCBI taxonomy): Eukaryota > Metazoa > Arthropoda > Malacostraca > Decapoda > Palaemonidae > Palaemon > Palaemon carinicauda. The sequence goes on along the minus strand of NC_090756.1, from coordinate 14,480,084 downwards.
AACTTTTGTGGTAGAGATAAAGATAAATATAAAACTCATTCGAGTGTAAGTAAGATCTTCTCTAGTGTATAAAAAAAGATACTTGCCTTAATGATAGAATGGAATTTACACACACATACACACACAAACACACACACACACACACACACACACACACCACATATATATATATAATATATATATATATATATATATATATATATATATATATATATATATATATATATATATATATATATATATACAGCATATATGTGTGTGTGTAAATTATTACTAAATCACATTTATTCAATAATTAACATGTAACCTTACTTATTCGTCACATCCTTGGAATGAATAATGCTCAACTTCACAATTTTCACCCGTCATTCATCCCTCAGTTAGACATCTATCTTTCTCAATCAAAATCCGACCGCAGGTGTAAATGAAATACCCATTGCTTGCATTAATAATGACAATCCTATGTTTCAAATTTGACTTTCATACATCCATAAACAAATTATCCATATCACAGATAACTATAGTCAATTCTATTTAGTGAGGCAGATTTACACCGACTCGCAATGGTGCCCTTTTAGCTCGGAAAAGTTTCCTGATCGCTGATTGGTTGGACAAGATAATTCTAACCAATCAGCGAGCAGGAAACTTTTCTGAGCAAAAAG
>NC_090756.1:14434422-14469422 GCF_036898095.1 Palaemon carinicauda | reverse complement strand
ATGGACATGAAAAAATAGAATATTAACACGAACCCTGATCTATATTTTAATAAAAATTTATATCTTTCTATATTGCATATTATTTTGGGTTAATGTCGTAAAGAATGTATTTTGGCCTGACAATTTCACCTCAGTTGTCAATTACTTCTTTTTTTTCTTGCCAAGTAATTAGTCTTTCCTTCTCAGACTTTCCACTAAGTCTAGGCAATTAACCGAAAGAGCTATTTCGATTAATTTTGTGATAATGAAAGAGAGAGAGAGAGAGAGAGAGAGAGAGAGAGAGAGAGAGAGAGAGAGAGGGGGGTGGGGAGATTTGCCATTCGTTCAGTAGGTAAACCATTAGCAGAATTTCGCAACACATTTTCTTTGGAGGAAATGACAAGTGGAATAAGAACTGGCCAAAATAAACCAGATTTGCTTCTTGAAAGGAGTTCTCTCTCTCTCTCCTCTCTCTCTCTCTCTCTCTCTCTCTCTCTCTCTCCTCTCTCTCTCTCTCTCTCCTCTCTCTGGATAAGTGTCATAAAAATCCCTGATAGAAAATAATGCCCCCATATTTCCCCTCATCTTTTTCTACTTAATTTTTCTCTCAAACGAAACTAATGGGCATTTTTTTTAAGAAGGGCGCCATTTCTCGTATCATTCTTTTATCTTTTTATCTTTCTTCTATGAGAATGATTGACCTTCGTGTATTAGGTCACTGTCCGGTTTCTATTTCATTCTCCTATATAAAAAGGTGGCCCGTTTTCTATTTCATTCTCCAGATATGAAAAGGTAGTCCGTTTTCTATTTCATTCTCCGGATATAAAAAAGGTAGTCCATTTTCTATTTCATTCTCCGGATACAAAAAGGTACCCCCGTTTTCTATTTCATTCTCCGGATATAAATAGGTGGGTCGTTTTCCATTTCATTCTCAGGATATTAATAGGTGTCTCGTTTTCCATTTAATTCTCCTGATATAAAATGGTGGCCCATTTTCTATTTCATTCTCCTGATATACAATGGTGGCCAGTTTTCTATTTCATTCTCCGGATATGAATAGGTGGGTCGTTTTCTATTTCATTCTCCGGATATAAAAAGGTGGCCCATTTTCTATTTCATTCTCCGGATATAAATAGGTGGGTCGTTTTCTATTTCATTCTCCGGATATAAAAAGGTTCCCCGTTTTCTATTTCCTTCTCCGGATAAAAATAGGTGGGTCGTTTTCTATTTCATTCTCCGCATATAAAAAGGTGCCCCGTTTTCTATTTCCTTCTCCGGATATAAATAGGTGGGTCGTTTTCTATTTCATTCTCCAGATAAAAAAAGGTGGCCCGTTTTCTATTTCATTCTCCAGATATAAAAAGGTGGCCCGTTTTCTATTTCATTCTCCGGATATAAAAAGGTGGCCCCGTTTTCTATTTCCTTCTCCGGATATAAATAGGGGGGGTCGTTTTCTATTTCATTCTCCAGATATGAAAAGGTGGCCTATTTTCTATTTCATTCTCCAGATATAAAAAGGTGGCCCGTTTTCTATTTCATTCTCCGGATATAAAAAGGTGGCCCGTTTTCTGTTTCATTCTCCGGATATAAAAAAGTTGCCCATTTTCCTTTTCATTTTCCAGATATAAAAAGGTGGCCCGTTTTCTAATTATCCTCCGAATATAAAAAGGTGGCCCGTTTCTATTTCATTCTCCAGATATATAAAGGTTTCCTATTTCATTCTCCCGATATAAAAAGGTGGCCCGTTCTCTATTCTCTAGATATACAGTAAATAAAATATCCCATTTTATATTTCATTCTCCGGATATACTAACGGGAATAGTACTGTACATTCCACTTTATTACTATTATTGTAGATTTTAGTAATTTTTGGAAAAAATTAAGATTATTAAGAGAGAGAGAGAGAGAGAGAGAGAGAGAGAGAGAGAGAGAGAGATTATTTTTTGTTATCATTAGCATTATCATTAATGGTATTACCGCCATTAGAGAGAGAGAGAGAGAGAGAGAGAGAGAGAGAGAGAGAGAGAGAGAGAGAGAGAGAGAGAGATTATTATCATCATCACAATTATCATTATTAATATTACCACTATGTGTGAGAGAGAGAGAGAGAGAGGAGAGAGAGAGAGAGAGAGAGAGAGAGAGAGAGAGAGAGAGAGAGAGAGAGAGAGAGAGAGAGATTATTATCATCATTATCTCCATAATCATTATTAATAGTACCACTATGAGAGAGAGAGAGAGAGAGAGAGAGAGAGAGAGAGAGAGAGAGAGAGAGAGAGAGAGAGAGTATTATAATTTTCATTACCATTATCATTATTAATATTAGCGCTTTTAGAGAGAGAGAGAGAGAGAGAGAGAGAGAGAGAGAGAGATTATTATCATCATCACCATTATCATTATTAATATTACCACTATGTGAGAGAGAGAGAGAGAGAGAGAGAGAGTTATAATTTTCATTACCATTATCATTATTAATATTAGCGCTTTTAGAGAGAGAGAGAGAGAGAGAGAGAGAGAGAGAGAGAGAGAGAGAGAGAGAGAGAGAGATTATTATTATCATCACCATAATCATTATTAATAGTACCACTATGAAAGAGAGAGAGAGAGAGAGAGAGGAGAGAGAGAGAGAGAGAGAGAGAGAGAGAGAGAGAGATATTATAATTTTCATTACTATTATCATTATCAATATTACCACTATGAGGGAGAGAGAGAGAGAGAGAGAATTATTATTGTTATCATTACCTTTATCATTATTATTACCGCTATTAGAGAGAGAGAGAGAGAGAGAGAGAGAGAGAGAGAGAGAGAGAGAGAGAGAGAGAGAAATTATTATTGTTATCATTACCATTATCATTATTGATATTACTTCTATGAGAGAGAGAGAGAGAGAGAGAGAGAGAGAGAGAGAGAGAGAGAGAGAGAAATATTGTTATTAATACCATCATCATTATTGATATTACTACTATGAGAGAGAGAGAGAGAGAGAGAGAGAGAGAGAGAGAGAGAGAGAGAGAGAGAGAGAGAGAGAGAGAGAGAGAAATGGATTAGAATTTTAGCGACAAGTTACAAGTCTAACAAAGGACCAAACAAAAACCGATTTTGGCAAAACGTGAGGTCAAAAGGTCCAAATTTTGCGGTTGGTAATTTTCGCCTCATTTTTGTCCACAATAATGGAAGTTTTGAAAGACGAAAACTCCCAGTTTAATAAGAAGAATTTGGAAATGCATCTTCTGTCTTCTTGAGCGATACAAGAGGATATGAACGAAATAAAGAGACGATTGAAATAGTTGTGATATTTTTGGATATATTTCATAATGAAGGAAACTATTTGTATATGTAGTGGAAGTCAGTTGATATCCAATATGCATACATATGTATACTTAATTATTTACTTATTTATTTACTTACCTTTAGACTCAGATTTATGTTTATTTTACTCCATTTGTAGTAAAAATCTTGTTAATATTTATTTCATTTATAATTGATAACCGAGGAACATTTAAAATAACAGCACAATAAAAACAATTAGCGAATAGGATGTAATTCTATATATATATATATATATATATATATATATATATATATATACATATATATATATATATATATATATATATATATATATATATATGTATATATATGTATATATATATGTATATATATTCATTTATTTATATATATATGTATATATATACAGTATATATATATATATGTATATATATATATATATATATATATATATATATATATATATATATATATATGTATATGTATACACAAATATATATATATGTATATATATATATATTCAGTATAGTATCTGTATGTATATATATATATATATATATATATATATATATATATATATATATATATATATATATATAAACCGTCGTAAAAATATTTATTTCATATCACGCCAAGTAAAGGTCCAATGGATTGCAAGAGACGAGCTTCTCACTGAAAGATTTCACTCGATCATTTCAACATTCCAGAATAGATTTGCAAAAAAAAAAAAAAAAAAAAAAAAAAAAAAAAAATCCTAAAAAAAGGCGAATGTAATCATTGCTCAAAAGCATTCCACATTTCCTCAAGGAAGTTCCATTCCCCATGAGAGAGAGAGAGAGAGAGAGAGAGAGAGAGAGAGAGAGAGAGAGAGAGAGAGAGAGAGAGAGAGAGACCAAACATACTTTATGAAAAAGAAAAATGATATTTTGAAATATGATAAGAAGTGCAGAGTGGCCAAATCCTTCTTTGTACCCAAATGTGCTTCCATATTAAAAAAATCAAGTTCTAAGAACTTTTGAGAAGACTTTCGGAATCCAGAAGTATAAACAGAAACTGAAAAAAAATACTAACAAATAGTACAAAAAAGCCATCGATTCTTAATAAAATCTAATACTTGTTTGATATTGACAGCCGTGAATATTGAATGAAAAAAGCAGGAAATTGTCCTTATGAATATATTTGACATTTTCAATCGATATATTCGAAGAATATTTTACTTCTTATAAGTATAACCTTATCACTCTACACTATGTGATTAACTAATTTATCTAGCATTGATATTAGATCAAACTTAGAAGTAACGAACAAAAATTGGCTATTAAGAAAAAAGAAGAACTTTATCAAGATGTGTATTCTATGAAAGTCCGCTCCATCCTTCTTTTTACAAGAAGACTCGGTTCCAGCAACATTTTATCGAAATCTAGAAGAGATAAAATGAAAGACAATTACAGCGTGAGCTCAGAGCAGGCAAGACTTCATCTCTTATTCCGTAATCTTTTTCTATCATTAGCCAGGTCACTTTATATCAATTCCCTCCTCCGCGGCTCCCTTCCCTTCCAATTAAATATAATCTCACTGTCCTGTTTTGTCTAGAAAGCAGTACAAGGATGTGCTGAGCACACTATTCCCCTGAGTCACTATTAAGGGGTGACAATAGTTGACTACTCGGAGCGAGCTCGCGGTGTGAGTGGCTCTAATTTCGTCTCGGGACAAACCCTTCCAGACTTTGCTAATATGAGGCTCCACCTAGTAATAGAAGTTTATTCTAGATACCTATCCTTCCTGGTATTCCAAAAAGGCTTGCGCTGTGATTGGCTCTAATTTCGTCTCAGGACAAACCCTTCCAGACATTGCTAATATGCGGCTCCACCTTGTAACAGAAGTTTGTTCTAGATACTTATCCAATCTGATATTCCTAAAAGGCTTGCACTGTGATTAGCTCTAATTTCATCTCGGGACAAACCCTTCCAGACTTTGCTAATATGACGCTCCGCTAGTAATAGAATTTGTTCTAGATACTTATCCATTCTCATATTCCAAAAAGGAATTTCAATGATTTCGTTAAGGGTTTCTTTATAGACGATAAAAAAGTTTCTCCCTATACTCAGACGTTGTAGAACAATATGATTGTCTTAGATGTATATTGAAGGCTTTCATTCCCAGTATTGATGCAAAATAATGCTGAGGTGAAAATATGAGGAATATGATCTAGAAATAATGCCGTTTTCTAAGCTCTTCCATTTTAGTTGAAACGTGAACTGGTTTAGATAATCTTTAAGCTCATCTTCTATTATAATTAAAAAACATGTTTTTAGTAATAATGAATGTTGAAAATAATTCTATTTTTGATAAGAGTTTTCTTATCATGAAACAATTATTTATATTTATATATATATATATATATATATATATATATATATATATATATATATATATATATATATATATATAATGTATATGTGTGTATGTATATGGGTATATATGTTTGTATGCATTGATGATAAACTTAGAGCAACAATATTTGCAATAACACCAAAAATGCAATATCCAGCTAACTCGATCATTTCAACATTCCAGAACAGATTTGCAAAAAAAAAAAAAAAAAAAAAAAAAAAAAAAAATCCTAAAAAAAGGCGAATGTAATCATTGCTCAAAAGCATTCCACATTTCCTTCATACTGTCGCCAACATTTTGCATTTAATTAATCCTCCCTTTATTCGTAACCCGAAGGACCGCCAGAGACTCAAAAACACTATATATAAAAAGAACTGATGGATTCTGATCTCGTTGACGGAATAGTGAAAGGTCCAGCTTTCGATGATTGACATCTCACAGAAAAACATTTTTGCATTTATGCCATTATTTTCTCGTATTTCTTCTTCTTCTTCTTCTTCTTCTTCTTCTTCTTCTTCTTCTTCTTCTTCTTCTTCTTCTTCTTCTTGTTGTTGTTGTTGTTGTTGTTGTTGTTGTTGTTGTTGTTGTTGTTGTTGTTGTTGCTGTTGCTGTTGCTGTTGCTGTTGCTGTTGCTGTTGTTGTGGTTGTGGTTGTGGTTGTGGTTGTGGTTGTTGTTGTTGTTATGTTATCATGTATTATTATTATTATTATTATTAGTAGTAGTAGTAGTAGTAGTAGTAGTAGTAGTAGTAGTATCCTCTTAGGCTATCTAAATTCAATTTGTCAAAATAAGTAGAAATAAACAATCTTAAATTTTAAAAAGCATATTTTTACCAAATGTCAAAATATACAATTACACATTCTACGATGTACCTTCTCAATGATCCTCACAAATATTTAATCAATACGGTATTTTTATTATTCATTTTATTCATGAATCTATTCTTGCATGAAAAAAATCAAAAAAGGAATTTATATTTCAAAGCTTAACGAAGAGCAATTCATACTATTTATTTATTCTGTAATTACCTTATTAATGTTTTAATTCGAAATTTCAATGTTGGAGGATTATTTAAAAAATAATCCTATAAAACAGGCCATATTTATCGATAAATAAAAGGGATTTTTTAATGATTCGAAATAATAGTTAAGTAAGAGAGATTTTGCAATTTGATATCATAGTTTGGACGACAATAAATGTGGAAAGGCAGAAAATAATTTTACGAACTGGAAGGTAAAAATAGATTTTAATTAGTAAATTCCCTCGTTAACTGCTCGTTAAGCTAACGAGCAACGAGATCAGTTGAGGTACGTTTCTCGCAGAGAGATCTCAAAGGAACAGTGACTTTATTAAGAGGTGAGTTACTGATTGATTTCAATTTATCTGGCGTTGCAAAGGCTAACGTGGTGACATGCATAACAAGATGACTCTTGGGAAATAGTTCAGTTTGTCCTCTAACCATTTTTAAATGTTTAATGACCCAAAGAGGTAAAAAGTTAAATGGTATACTTAGAAGCTACCAATTAGATTCCAGTTGATTTGAGACTCATTGGTGGTTGACCAGTACATACATACATACATACATACGGTATATAATATTCATATGAACAACTGTAAGAGAGATTTATCAGAAACACTAATTAGATAACTTGCAAAATAGATTTATCTCCTGGCTAATAAAAAGAGTCAGTCAGGTGATATAATTAGCTTTGCTAAATTCCTATTCCCCATCATTGCAAAAGACAATAGAAACGTATCTGTCCATTCTTTCAGGACGAAAGTTTAGGTTTGAAGCCAATTTCAGATTCGCAACCCATCGCCAGGGGTATTTTTGCAGATGCAAATTCATATCCGGTTGCAAATTCCAATTATGAACATTTTTGTCATACCAACAGGCAACAAAATATCAATAGCTTTTTTATTTAATTTCGTTTGAGGAATTTTATGATTTATTGCCTGGATTTTGTGGTTCGTATTATTTTCGCTTATAACAATTGAACTTATCGTATGTTTATACAATACATATATATATATATATATATATATATATAATATATATATTAATATATATATATATATATATATATATATATATATATATTTATATATATATATACATATACATATACATATATATGTATATATATAAATATATATCTTTATATATAAATATATATATATATGTATATATATATATATATATATATATATATATATATATATATATATATACATATATATATATACATTTTTCTTTCTTTTTTGGTGGTATAAAAATAACAATGATACTCCTTATAAAAGGCTTTTTTACCCATGAAAAAATCTGGTGTTCCCTTAGAAATTTTCAAAGGGAAAAACTCAGCTTGGAGAGAAAATTCATAAATAATTTTGATGACGAAATTGACCTATTTCAGATGAAATATTCATACACACTATTCTATCTGTTTCCTTATTTCCTTTCTTTACCGGGCTATTTTCCCTGTTGGAGCCCTTGGGCTCATAGTATCTGCCTTTTCAAATTAGGTCTAATAATAATAATAATAATAATAAAATAATAATAATAAATTGTTTCAGAAGGATTCCTGAACTATGCAATAGGACACGAATAATCTATTCAAGTTGATTTCCTTTGACATTATAACCCTGTATTTCGAATCTCTTCCTTTATAGCTTACATTCGCCTTTATCCTCCCACCGGGTCTCGTGTGACCCGGACATCTAAACAGGTTTATCATATCTTAACTAAGTGTTTCTAAATGTCATTGCGAGGAGCAACTGCCTCGTTAAATGTGCCCTAAATGACAATTAGCTATGGTTTGATCGTTACCTGGTGCCTACGTCATTGGCCCAGTTTGACAATCCCTTGTTTCTGTGTCCGTTCTTGAAGAATATTTTGAAGTTGAGGGTTTCATCAAATAAAAAATTTTGGAATGATAGTTATGAAGAGATTGTTTTAAGTGAATGATGTGATTAATCCAATTATAAATTGGAAAAAAAAAAGATTTTCATGCAAGAAAATTATTTTGTTTATGATTTTTACTTTCACACATCAGAATTTTCAAAGAATTTTTTTGGCTATTAGATAATCTCTTGGTGTTTATAGCAATAGAAAGTCTATTCAGTAATGTAAGTGATATGATTTAATCCCTTCATTATAATAATAATTGAAATTGACGGAAGTTTACCATCTACTTCCTTTAGATTTTTAGAATTTCTCCTGATGTCAGGTTAAAGAGCAGGTTCAGGTTCAGGTTCAAGTTCAGGTTTAGGTTCCAGTTGTCAGGTTCAGGTTTAAATTCATGTTCAAATTCAGGTTCAGGTTCAGGTCAAGGTTCAGTTTCAAGTTCAAGTTTAAGTTTAGGTCCAAGTTCAGGTTCAAATCAGGTTCAGGTTCAGGTTCAAATTCCGGTTCAGGTCCAGGTTCAGGTTATGGTTAGGGTTCAAATTCAGGTTCAGATTAAGGTTCAGGTTCTGGTTTCGGTTGAAATTCAGGTTCAGGTCCAAATTTAGGTTCTGGATCGAGGCATTATGCACCAAAATATATTTCCCCAACAAATATTTTGGGGATTTAAAATAAACTTCTTTGTTTCCAGTAAAACATATTTTCTATCTCGTGAATATATTTCAGCTTTGAAATCCGTCTATGAGATTATGTAATCACAAGTACAAATGTTTGGAATTAAAATACATAATCATACCTAATTATCTTCCAATATACAGTGATTTTTTTTTGGGTAGCCTTAATAATGAATTATTTTGTCTAGCTTTTACATAATCCGTAGATTAAATATCAAATCCTACATAAATAATTAAATCTCACTCAATGTAACTTTTTATTCACGAATGAATAAATGCAATTTCATATGATTTAATATCCATTTTCACATATTTTCTCTTTATAATATCAAGTCTATTAAATGTTTCCACTAAGAAACCTCTTTATTCAACGTATAGAATTATCTAGCCACCAGTGATTATACTCTTAAGTAACATCATATCTTTAATAAAACTTCTCTTTAACACCTTTCTTAATTAACGCACAAGATTATCTAACACAAAATATATAATCTCTAAGTGATCTTTACTCATCTGCAAATTATCCAATTAAGAAAACTGTCTTTTTTTCCTTTCTCCGAGAGACAGTTTTCCCCGAAAAAGCTTCGTCTTCATCTTCCAAATTGGCTCTTTGTTCGTCATATCTTAAACGTTTCACACGTTTCAAACCAGAGAAGAAAACGTTTGCCATTTCGCAGAATCCCTTAGCAGTTTTTATCTGCTTTTTCAGCTGGAATTCAATTAAAGGGGTAAATAAGGGGAGTTCCTTTGGGTGTTCATTGTCCCCTTGGGTGAAGGGGTGACGTCACAAGAGGATTCAGGTTCCTTTATCCAATTGCTAATTGGTGTTTTCTGGTAAGGTCACGACCCCTTTATCCCTTTGTAACTTAATTAACGTCTTTATCTCATTACTAGACAAAGGAAGGGAAGCAAATGAATTTATTTAATTATACGAACACTACGGGTTAAGTTTACAATATTTATGAGTTTTTAACTATTCTTAATGAATATTTTTACTAAAAGCCTAGAAATCCTAGGGGAAATTAATGCGTAAATTTTCTTATCCCAGACTCAAACCCCAATATAGATATAGATATAAATATAAGTATCAATATTAATATAATTAGATAGAAATATTAATATTGATATTAGTATTATTGATAATATCAATATTATCAATGATATTAATAATATTCTTATTCTTAATAATAATCTTATTCTTAATAATAATGTTCTTATTCTTAATAATAATAATATTCTTATTCTTAATAATAATAATAATAATAATAATAATATCATCATTAAGAGTATCAAGTACACCTATTGTTTAAAGCTTGGGAAATATAATTTTTCTTTATACACAAGCGAGTAATATATGTGACATCATGCGTCTGGCAGTTACGTCCCTCCAGACCCCAATGTCCAAACCCTGCCCGATGCCTGTGCCCTTCACTACTTGTGGAACCTCTATATATGTAATCATGGAGGGGGTTGGCGTTTAAGGGTTTAAAGACCTATCATGAATGGCAGAGAGAAGGGGCAGTGACATTGTCCTATGGAGCAGGACAATGCCCTAGAAACTGACCATATATACATATGATCAGCGTCCAGTACCCTCTCACCCAAAGCTAGAACCAAAATAGGGCCAGGGAATGGGTGCTGATGACTCAGCAAATAGAAATATAGGCTCCCCAAATCCCCCCTCCTTAGCTAATAAGGATGGCAAGGTTTCAGTGACCGAAGAAACTAGTGTGTTTGAGAGGGACTAACCCCAGTCTGGCGTTCACCAGTCAGGGTCGTTACCACATCGGACACGACAACCCGTTAATTGCACCCACTGAAAGGCAAAGCCATAGTGGCCGCCGTATGGACATGTCTTTAGGAAAAGTCTAATCAGGAATGGCCATGTTCAATTATATTCTCAGCTTTAGATCCCATTTGAAAGCTACCGAAAATCAGTAACTAAATATTTCTATCAGGACAAACGCACTCCACCTTTATATTCTATTTCTTATTTTTAGTGGACCAGTTATGAAAGTTTTAAAGTACAGAGGTACAGGGAAAGTTTAATCTTTCTTAATTTGCATCCTCTGTCTGGATTGAGGGTACACTGGCACACTGTTTTATATAATTTTTCTTACTCTTTGTTAAAGCTTTTATTAAAGTTTGTAGGAAATTTTGTAGTTACTATTTTTTAAATGTTTTTCCTAGTTTCCTTTCCTCACTGGGATATTCCCGTTGGGGCCCCTGGGCTTTTAGCATCCTGCTGTACAAACTAAGGTAGTAGCCTAACAGTTAAGATAAATCTGTCAAACTAAACTGCAAAAGTATGCGCGAGGAAGCTGAGACTTTAATACCCATTTCGTGGCATTTAGAGACTGTTGCATCATGCTGATGGGTTAAGGAGATTTACTACCAATAAATTCTGGTAAATCATGCTAACTCAATAATGATATATTCAAAGACAAAATAAAACCAGACATCTAATAAACTAATAAATTTTACAGTTACGGAAATTTTAATTTTTATTAAACTGGTAGTCTAGTTTCAAAATCCCAAATGCAAGGGTTTTCATAAAAAAAAACACAGTATACATCTCGGTAGGAGTTCAAGGTAGCTTACTCAAAATATTACACCTAATTGAATTGAATTATTTTCTTTATCCAAGTTTACGTTCAATTTTAATAATCAACATTAAATTATTTGTATGGAGGCATTAAAGTAATGAAGTCTTATCAGAGAAAGAAACCCTAATTGCTGTAAACCACACTGTCACATCAGCAAATATTTTCTTTAAACCATCTAACCATTTATTTCATATTCATTACCGATACATATAAATGATCGATGTATATAATTATGTCATGTCTTTCATATACTAACTAAGTTTAATTTATTAAAAACTAATAGAAATAAGAACCGAATGAGCCCATATTTTGACATCACACTTCACAAGTACTCTACAAATCCACATTCATCCAATTACAACAAGCAATAATATGACTTAGGGAAAATAATTAGAAAATAAATTTAATAGAAAATTTTTAATTTGTGTGTAAACCTTGCCATCTTGCATAGTCAAAATCAGGAGCCTCAAGAGCTCAAATCTATAACAGATAAAGGCTAATATACAGAACAAACTAAAGAAATGTTGATTACTTGATCAGCAAGCCAATAAAATCATATGAAACCTAATACGTAGTTTCACAATTAATTTGTTATTTGAAAACTTGCTAGTCTCTTATTTTAGCTTATTAAAACTTACAATCTGCATAGCCATGACTTCAATCTTTCAATCTTAGAAATTGGCCCAACAATTACACTTAATTAGGTAAGCTTTTGAAAGTTTTAAACTTCAAATATAGTTTGTGACAGTTTCTCATTCTGGAAGCCTTATAATTCTTATGTTAGGATATATACTAGAAAAACTTCTGGAAAAAACCAATGCCAACTTAAGCATGGCAAATATATGGCTATTTCAGAATTTCCCCAACCAAACTTTATCAAGACTATCTTGAGAGACTAAACCCATCATTAGGATATAAAGTACCTTAAATCTGCTTTTATGTTTACTTTTCTTATGAATCTATTACAAATGTATAACATTCCCTGAAATATTCAGGCTCTACATTGTATAAGTCTAATTTGTAGAGCCACAATACATAGACCGCTTATGCCTTACATAAAAAATAAGACCAGTTTGGAACGAAGCACATGGTGCCATCACTTAATTCATATAATATCCGGTCAGCTTGATAAGCGAATAAGATCCAGAAGACCTAATGGCATAGCCATTGAATGGCCGTCTTCCAGAGGTAGATTTAGGAAAAACTTAATTTCATAACCTTTCCCATCCTGTCTTTGGAATTACATGTTTGAAGGTGCCATCCTTTAGCCACTGAATCTTTCTGCAGTAGTTACAAAGCCCTCACGAGTTTATTTGAGCTATCCGTTTGCCACAATGTCCCATCTTACGAGCAGGTCTAAGTTTCGAAGGAGCCATTGTTATACCATGCTTTGAAGGTGCAATCCATTTGCCACTGATATCACCATCTTTCTTGGGTTGCATCACACCTATTAAGAGAGATTTATTTTGAAGATAGCATCTATTTGCCACTGATATCCCATCTTACCAGGAAGGTCAAAGGTTTTGAAGTCTCCATAGCTACACCACTGGTATTCCATTTGTAGCAGTTCCATCTTTTTTGCCCTCGATATATTAGATTTTGAAGCTAAGTTCAACAGAAAAAAACAGCTTTTTAAGCTCTTGCCTAAGCTCTGTTGGAAATTAAAAGAAAGTAAAGTCTATTACTTTGAACTATTTTAGACAAAGCATCTTCACATTACATTTGCCTAATTTCCAAACCTATCATTACTTCCAAGCTATAACACTAGTTGGAAACTCAAGATGCTGTAAGTCACAGGGCTCAAAGGAAAAATAACCAAGTTAAAAAAGGAAACAAGGCCACTGCCATATACTATAGATTATACTAACATTTACTAAGTGGCAAGGCATTGAGAAAGCATTCCAAATTCTGAAAGTTTAAATTATAACTACATTTACTTTCAAACTTAAAACTGGTCCACTTATGAAATTAAATATAAAGCACAAGTTTGTCATGGTCAAAAATTAATTAATCTATTTTCGGTAACTCTTTACACCATCCGAAAGCTTACTCTAACGCAAACTACTAGTTCACTATAATCTATTGCAAAACCATTTAAGCATTATGTTTAATAAAATCAATTTAATAAAATTCTATGGAGCAAGATCCAGACTTATCTTCTGAGAAATAAGTTTCACACAAATCTATGACAGTGCATTAACAGTACACCTATAGACTTATTAATCTTACACTCACTTATTTGAGGATTAATTTCACCAGACAAACTTTATAACGCGTTTGAATGTGGCCTTCATAAACACTCCCTCAACAAAGTGAACTCTTAGCCTCAGAGCCCTCATCCTTGCTATGAAGGACAAGAAATAAAGACTGTTCAACTAAATTGACAATTTCAGTATATTAAATTAACCTGCATGAAAATCTGAAATTATCTACCATTAGTGAACGGGTCTTCGGTCCTGTGCATGGTAGACCTCAAGTCCACCATGCACAAACTATGGGGCCACCTTTGCAGGCGTGGCTTTGCCACGCCAACAAAGGTGGCCCCGTTTAAATATTGAAATAAAATTTACTAGAATATTTGAAATCTGTTCTGGCTTCTTATCTAAACTGCTGTTTTAGCAATTTTCATTTAGAAATACCAGCTTTCAACATCTAGCCTAGCTTGAATGAAGGGTCAAGTGTGACAATTTTACATTAAAAAACTACATTAAATCTTTCAACACTCTCCCTTCATACCCTGGGCAATTTCCACCTATTCTACGCAAACTAATTTCTTTCACATTTAACGTAATTTTGATTTAAATTCGAGGTTTGACGAACACATTCTATACAGTTTAACTAAATTTTAGTAGTTACATTATGCAAGCTTGTATAGACCCAATAAAAATGTTAGCACAGCATAGAAATCTAATAAAAATTTCATAGAGGCCTTCAGAAGTTTCCTAGCCTCATTTCAGAAATACAGCCTGCGCTGAAGTACTAAACTATAATAATACTAGAGGTATTGAGGCATTATAGATATTCATTGCATGTAGATTTGGCCTGAGCAAAAGTAGTAATCTAGCACAATGACAATATTATAGTATTTCTAAATCTAAATTTTGAAATAAACTATTGGTTCAAATATTCTAATTACAACAATATTGCTAACCTTGCTAATTTGCTACAAAACCTGAAACCTAAAAAATTAAGCTGGTTTTAAATACGTTTAACAAAAATATCCTAAGACTGCAAACCCTGTCTGTAGAATAAATACAAAGCCAGATTCATATCACTGAGCCAAGCTGAAATAAACAATTTGTTGACTACTTACCAGGGACTCTCTTTGAAAAAGTTTGTCAGTCGAGTACAGTTTCTATGAGACTTGCGTAAGTTCACTCAAGGATTATTGAAGATTCTTCGAATGTCATAACCTGAAATAAAGGAAATTTCAATATCTACAAGCAAACATTTTCCTAATCAAAATAAAACAAAGTTTAAGGCATAAAGATTTAAATATTCCTAAGTTTATAAAAAAAGAGCGAATTAAATTTAAAAACAGATCTAATTTTCACCCATCTTAGGTTGTCAGTTTCCAGCAATAAATGAACTTTCTTCACCCAACTTTACTTTTGAAAATTCTGAGCCTTTCAATTTTTTCAACTTCATACTTTTGAAAGTTGTGATGGAGCACTATTAATCTTAAAAATTAGCGGTTCCAAGAAGCAAACCAAAATAGGAGCTTTAGTCTAAAATTAAACAAATTAGTTCAGTTTTCCAAGTGTTGAGGTATATTGATGTCTAAGATCATTAAAGGTCACTCACTTCCTGGTTAATCTAAATATTCATAATTTTTTAATAGTTGGCCAAGAACATTTTATAAAATAATGAATTTAGATTTAATTTGACCTTACTCATTTAAACAGATCTATAAACTTTATAAATGTCCAAGGGCATTAGTTATAAATTACTTGCAGCTTAAAAGTTAAAAATTCTCTAAAGAGAAACTAAAATTGATAAAAATACGCCAGTAAGTAAAGTCTAATATTCAAGGGATGTTAAACAGCCGCATTAAAAACTAAAAACTATCACAATTAAAAGTTAAAAATTAAGAGTATTTTTCACCGAATAAAACTTTAAATGAGACAAAATGAAAATTTTTACTGAATAAAAAACTGAAGTGCTGAACTAAGTATAAAAATCCATAAACTAATATCAAAATTTGCACAAAACTAAAACTGCAGAACAAATTCAATTTTTCACCGGATACAACGAAGACGAACTGCCCAAGTTAATATGACAAACTTAAAACTGCGTTAGTTACAAAACTAAAACTGCAGAACAAATTCAATTTTTCACCGGATACAACGAAGACGAACTGCCCAAGTTGATATGACAAACTTAAAACTGCGTTAGTTAGGATGACAAACTACATAATACAAATAAATTACACTAACTAGTCATTGTACAAAAATTTATAAAAAAAAAAATTATCAAAATAGAGTACGAAAATTATACACTTACACAATCATTAAGCTTTAGAAATTTATTTTCCGTAATAGAGAGTAAAAAAAAAAAATAGTGCTGCTGAGCTAAAGTTAAATTTCACCCAATAAAAAAAGAAATTTAGAAGAAAAAAAAGTTTCACCCAAAAAAAGTCTGAACACTTTAAAAAAAATTAGTTCTCTACAGAGATGAGTATCTTACATATAAAACTAATTAATATTAGTTTCTTAAATATAAACTCTAAGTAATCAAAGATTTGTAAAACACCAAGAACTTTTAGTGACGTTGAAAATAAATAATTTATTACACAGTCTGCTAGTAATTTCATAGTCATGTTATACAGATATTTATAAGACATTAATTGGATCCTCTAGTTATATCAAAGAAAATCTCAAATATGTTGTGACAAACTATTAAGAAAAATTTAAGGCGACTACACTATAAATTAATAGTATCTAATTTTGGCCATCACTAAAAACCAGACAAATTAAGATAAGTAAAAGTTAACATCTAATTCTAAGTAAAAGGAAAAGTAAAGTTAAGATTTACGACAAGCTAGTCGTAATTTTAGAGCCTTTGTGACTTTGAGGATTTTTTTATGCAATTTCGAAACTTGATGGAAAGAATTTAGCAGAAACTTACGTTCTCTGAAGCTAACCACGTAATTCAAATTCAGAGATATGCACTAGATTTTATCAAAATAGGTGCATAAATTTGAGAAAGGGTAAGCAGACTTTCTCTGTAAACTCCGGTTGCCAATTAAACGGTTTAGAAGCATCTATAGAACAAACCGAACTAAACGCTGTCAGAGAAAAACTTTAAATATATAACCGAGAAATTTGGGACCTCTAAATCCATAGGTTGATGGCTTAAAAGAGTAAGAAACCTAATCTCAAGTCAACAACAACTAAATCAAACAAAATAACAGTAAATATAACAGATCTACACAATTACCAAATTGAGAACCAGAAAGTCCAGTCCTTAAGAATAAAGGCTTAACAATCATAACAAAATTTAAACTTTGACGGAGTATTAAAAGTTAATAATTTGCAGAAATGAGTTTGACAGTATTAAAAGTTAAAAAATTGCAAATAGGTTTGACAGATTTACTTTGAAATTTACAGAGATCTTACACCATTCTGAAAACAGGCCATCGATCTAAAACCGAAAGTGAAAGTGGACTAGTTAACGCCAATATACCCAAAAACGAAATATTAAAAGTGGATAAAAAATAACTACACAAGCAAAACCACCTGCCTACTATTAACGAGGGAAACTTGAAGCAGACCGAACAGAAGAACCACCTTTCACTCACGTAAGCTCTCAGAACACTAATAAGACAGTGCTGAATTTTCTGTCGACTTCAATTCGTAAAGGAAGGCTAAACAATCCGGTCTCTCGTTCTTGTGAGGGTAATTGTTAAACTGGATTATTTATAACTACCAGAGGATGGAAACAAGCCAGACAATGTATTTAATTTTTATGGTTTTATATAATGCATAAACAAATCTGTTATAAACTACTTAAAATGTAAAAGATGTGTAAATTGTTAATTTAGATGGCTTATGTTTATGGGAAATTTTTAATGTATACTGTAACCATACTGCAAATATTATGCCTGTAAAAATGTAATTTGAATTTTTAAATAAAAAGATAAAAAAACTTAAAATACAAAAACAGAAATCATTTAAATATTTCCAGATATTGTACATAATTTCTAATCTTGTTTTGTAGCAAACACTTGCTTCTGTATTCTAAGTCAAACATTTACACGGAATTAAACATTCATAAACATCGTAGGAAAATGTATGTTTAATTAGTTCTACAACATTAAGAAAAATATATTTATTTATATCAAAATATATATGTGACTATTATCTCACCTTATCTGTTATACCGAGGTGTCAGGATGCCTGAAAACTTTAAATCAATCAATCAATCAATCAGTTATCTGTTAAAACGACAGATTTGTTATTATAATATCTCCGGTTGAGGAGTTATCAATTTAATAACACAATGTCAATCAAATAGTTATCTAACATTTTATACAAGAGCCAAAAGTTGAAATATTACTATACAACACGTATCAACTTTCTATAATTAATTACATTTCATGATACAATTCTGGAGTAATAAATAATACGATAAATTATTTTGTAATATGTTCCAAAGGTTAGTCATTGCAATTACAGCTGTAATTATGAAGTCAAACGCTAACTGGATTGCCTACATTAAATTGACACTGCTTGAATATTGGAAATCACATTGAGCATATTACAAATGATTCATTTGCTATTTGAGGGATACAGTTCAATAAGACACTTTTGATGGTTTAGGGTATGACCCAAGGATGAATCTGTAACATTTTGGATGAAGTACATATAAAGTACAAGTACGCGACAGTACTTTGAAAATAATCGAAATGTTAAGTAAATGGCAAATACTTAGTTTATTTTTGCATTGTAATCAGCATTACGCAAAAAAACACTAAACCAATTAAATCGAAATCTGCTGGACATGTGGGGTATGACCCAAGGACAAATCCATTGGAATTTGAAGAAAATACATTGAAGTACAAGTATGCAGTGGAGTTAAGAGCAGAATAAGACTGATTGGTGGACGAAGGTATGCTCTCTTCTGAGTACCCCTCTAGTTTCACCTGTTTTTCGGGATTTACTAGGTACAGTTGGACGCAGAAATTCCTGACAAACCTCTCTGATAAAATTGGTTCTGTAGTGTCTGGTGTAGAGTTCACAAAAAAAAAAAAGAAAAAAAAAAATTAGCATTTACTCAACATTGCGATCATTTTCAAAGTACCGCTGCGTACTTGTGCTTTGATGTACTTTATCCAAAAATGTTAAAAGATTCATCCTTGGGTCATACCCAACATAGCCACCAAGTTTGGTCAAAATTGGTGCAGAAGTTTTTTTGTAAAGTTGCTCACTAAAAAATAAATAAATTAACAAATAAACAGGTGTGGGTACATACCAATCGCAAAATCTTAGATTTTGGCGAAGGCAATAATAGTAAAAATCACCAAAAAAAAAAAAAATATATATATATATATATATATATATATATATATATGTATATATATATATGTATATATATATATATATATATATATATATATATATATATGTGTATATATATATATATATATATATATATATATATATATATATATATATATATATATATAATGACTTTCCTGTCTGTCTGAAGACCACGCATAAATGAAAGTAAGACTAGAGCAATAACTAGTTTAGTAATCTTTATTTATCATATTATCAGCTAGTTTTGTTTATTATGTTCTGTAAATATTTATCTGAGTTACTAATGTTAGTAGGTGAAAATTATGAATTATAAACCACATCGTGAAAACCAATATTAAAGTATAAATATATGTATTATAAATATATATCTGTAAAAATGAATATGTAAAACTGTATATTTTCTTAATGAAAAAAAAGTGCCATTTCACTGAATAATATTTCTGGGAGGAAATACTTTGCCTATCCGTATGGTAAAGTATGAGAGAGAATTGTTATTTTAAAGATGAACTGTCAACAAATTCTTTTAATATACATGCATAGAGGAAAATAAATTTAAAGTATGCATTCACAATAGTACGAAGTATTATTAGAAATATTTCACCAAAAGTTCCGATATTTCCTTTATACGAGTAAAGACGAGAATATCTTTGAAATTTTTATTATCCTACGTACCTTAGAAAATTCTTTTTCCTTTTATTAAAAATTATACATTTACAATTCTTACAATTTATAAAATTGTATATACATCATAATAAATTATATTTATGTGAAGAATTTTTCTAAATAGTATATATATTCCCAATTAGCCTACACCTTCTGCTATTCATGTAAATATGATTTTAAATTACACGCATATCAAATCAAGAATATTCTTTGAAAAGTAGTTTTAAACCCTATTTTATTCAAATCAAAAGTATTTATCATTCAACTTTTATGCAAAGACAAGAATGATATCTTTGAATTTTTCATTATCTTATACCTCAGATTTTATTTTCTATTAAGAAATATACATTTACAATTCTTAGGATTTATAAAATTGTATATACCTTATAATATATTTATATGAAGATTTTTTTTTTTAATAATACATATTCCCAATTACACCTTTTACTATTTATCTAAATATTTCAAAAATTAAAAGCATATCGAGCATATTTGAGCCCCATTTCATTTATATTCATCATCACCTCCTACGCCTATTGACTCAAAGCGCCTCAGTTAGATTTCACCGGTCGTTTCTATATTAAGCTTCTAATTCAACCCTTCTCCATTCATCATCTCCTACTTCGCACTTCATAGTCCTCAGCCATGTAGGCCTGGGCCTTTTATTTACATTAAAAGTATTTATCAATAAGCTTTTTGTCCATTTAATTCCAGGTCATAAATCAAAAGGCTGCGTAACCGGCTGCCGGTTACCAATTAATAGAATTGTGTCTTATTTATCCGGCGGCCGAATGCGGATATTTAAAGGCCTTAATTACGTGAAACAGCCGGTCAAACAAGGCATTGGAACCTCGTTTCATATCCGGCTACTTGTTACCCAAATTTTATCATTTATTTATACGGATTTATATATATATATATATATATATATATATATATATATATATACATATATATATATATATATATATATATATATATATATATATATGTATTTATATATTTATATATATATATATATGTGTGTGTGCATGTGCGTGTGTGCATGCCTGTTAATTCGAAAATGCCAAAATGCCTCCTTAAGTATTAACAATGTAAGTCGGGTTCTATTGCGATATGCCTGGTGAAAAGAGAGAGAGAGAGAGAGAGAGAGAGAGAGAGAGAGAGAGAGAGAGAGAGAGAGAGAGAGAGAGAGAGAGAGAAAGCATACGTGATTAATCAGCGCGTTGTCGAATTGCTCACCATCACATAATTAAAAAAACGCAAAGGGAACTCAGTCCTCAGACTCTCTCTCTCTCTCTCTCTCTCTCTCTCTCTCTCTCTCTCTCTCTCTCTCTCTCTCTCTCTCTCTGCATACTATTAATCATTGTTGAAATAAAGTACTGTAAAGTTTTCTTGTAATAGCAACTGACTTTATCAAGTTTTGATTTAAATTTTATAAAGCTACTAATTTTGTGAATTCGCTCAACTCTTTTTCCTGTCATAAACATTTGTATATTAGAACACATAAATTACTTTAAGTAATGAAAAATCTCCATACTTTCAGGTTGTCATATCATGATACTTCAATCAAGCCTTATACATTATCTCAAGTGACTTAGAATTGATGATTCAACAAAAATTTTGATCTGAAGACTACAAAATTAAAGGAATCCAAATTGACATTCGAAGGAACTGGAACATATTTTCAAGACTTCTGAGACTCTAGTAAGTGGTATTCAGTGGCTATAGCCTTTTAGTTTGTTTAGCTCTTGATTTGCAGTTGGCTTTGTATTTATTCTATTGTCAGGTTCAAAACGCTCCTTGATGGCAAAACGCTCCTTGATGGCAAAAGGCTCCTTGATGGCAAAAGGCTCCTATGGCAAAAATTAATGACAAAAATCTCTCCATAGCGAAGAACTCTTACTGAGCATATGCTTAGTCATATAAATAGGATATATAATTCCTCAAATTCAGGATAGAAATATTGCCAAGTTTGTAATTATGAAACCTTAATAGTTTAGATACAAAGCCATGACAATTTTCAAGTAAAGTTAGGAATATACTCAAATTTTATAAAGGGGGCCACCTTTGTTGGGGTGGCGAAGCCACGCCAACAAAGGTGGCCCCATGGTTTGTGTATGGTGGACTTGAGGTCCACCATACACAGACCGCCTGTGTACTAATCCCATTCCCTTTCAGGTTTTTCTTTTTCAGATAGAACTTTGTTCTAAAGTTTAGAACATTGTTCAGAGGCAGTTTACTTTGAGCTTTGTCACTTAGAGCAAGGGTGGGGTTTCTTTAGTTACTTGCTTATTCTAAGAAAGGTTTAGGCAGTTCTAATGTAGCTTACTTCTCTAAGCGAGACTAAAGCTACATAGAGGTAGCCTGTTCATTCTAAACCAGATTGAGGCAAATCTAATGTAGCTTGCTTTTTCTAAGCAAGACTGAGGCTATTTCAAGGTAGCTTTCAATCAAAGCTGAGGCAATTCTGATTTAGCTTATTTCTAAGCAAGCTGAGGTGACATTGAGGTAGCTTGCTTATTCTGAGCAAGGCAGAGGTGACTTTGAGGTAGCTTGTTTATTCTGAGCAAGGCAGAAGTGACTTTGAGGTAGCTTGCTTATTCTGAGCAAGGCAGAGGTGACTTTGAGGTAGCTTGCTTATTCTGAGCAAGGCAGAGGTGACTTTGAGGTAGCTTGCTTATTCTGAGCGAGCCAGAGGTGACTTTGAGGTAGCTTGCTTATTCTGAGCGAGCCAGAGGTGACTTTGAGGTAGCTTGCTTATTCTGAGCGAGCCAGAGGTGACTTTGAGGTAGCTTGCTTATTCTGAGCGAGCCAGAGGTGACTTTGAGGTCGCTTGCTTATTCTGAGCGAGCCAGAGGTGACTTTGAGGTCGCTTGCTTATTCTGAGCGAGCCAGAGGTGACTTTGAGGTAGCTTGCTTATTCTGAGCGAGCCAGAGGTGACTTTGAGGTCGCTTGCTTATTCTGAGCGAGCCAGAGGTGACTTTGAGGTCGCTTGCTTATTCTGAGCGAGCCAGAGGTGACTTTGGGGTCGCTTGCTTATTCTGAGCGAGCCAGAGGTGACATTGAGGTCGCTTGCTTATTCTGAGCGAGCCAGAGGTGACTTTGAGGTCGCTTGCTTATTCTGAGCGAGCCAGAGGTGACATTGAGGTCGCTTGCTTATTCTGAGCGAGCCAGAGGTGACATTGAGGTCGCTTGCTTATTCTGAGCGAGCCAGAGGTGACTTTGAGGTAGCTTGCTTATTCTGAGCGAGCCAGAAGTGACTTTGAGGTCGCTTGCTTATTCTGAGCGAGCCAGAGGTGACTTTGAGGTAGCTTGCTTATTCTGAGCGAGTTCTGAGCGAGCCAGAGGTGACTTTGAGGTAGCTTGCTTATTCTGAGCGAGCCAGAGGTGACTTTGAGGTAGCTTGCTTATTCTGAGCGAGCCAGAGGTGACTTTGAGGCAGCTTGCTTATTCTGAGCGAGCCAGAGGTGACATTGAGGTAGCTTGCTTATTCTGAGCGAGCCAGAGGTGACATTGAGGCAGCTTGCTTATTCTGAGCGAGGCAGAGGTGACCTTGAGGTAGCTTGCTTATTCTGAGCTAGGCAGAGGTGACCTTGAGGCAGCTTGCTTATTCTGAGCGAGCCAGAGGTGACCTTGAGGTAGCTTGCTTATTCTGAGCGAGGCAGAGCTGACATTGAGGTAGCTTGCTTATTCTGAGCGAGGCAGAGGTGACCTTGAGGTAGCTTGCTTATTCTGAGCGAGGCAGAGGTGACCTTGAGGTAGCTTGCTTATTCTGAGCGAGGCAGAGGTGACCTTGAGGTAGCTTGCTTATTCCGAGCGAGGCAGAGGTGACCTTGAGGTAGCTTGCTTATTCTGAGCGAGGCAGAGGTGACCTTGAGGTAGCTTGCTTATTCTGAGCGAGGCAGAGGTGACCTTGAGGTAGCTTGCTTATTCTGAGCGAGGCAGAGGTGACCTTGAGGTAGCTTGCTTATTCCGAGCGAGGCAGAGGTGACCTTGAGGTAGCTTGCTTATTCTGAGCGAGGCAGAGGTGACCTTGAGGTAGCTTGCTTATTCCGAGCGAGGCAGAGGTGACCTTGAGGTAGCTTGCTTATTCTGAGCGAGGCAGAGGTGACCTTGAGGTAGCTTGCTTAATCCGAGCGAGGCAGAGGTGACCTTGAGGTAGCTTGCTTATTCTGAGCGAGGCAGAGGTGACCTTGAGGTAGCTTGCTTAATCCGAGCGAGGCAGAGGTGACCTTGAGGTAGCTTGCTTATTCTGAGCGAGGCAGAGGTGACCTTGAGGTAGCTTGCTTATTCTGAGCGAGGCAGAGGTGACCTTGAGGTAGCTTGCTTATTCTGAGCGAGGCAGAGGTGACCTTGAGGTAGCTTGCTTATTCTGAGCGAGGCAGAGGTGACCTTGAGGTAGCTTGCTTATTCTGAGCGAGGCAGAGGTGACCTTGAGGTAGCTTGCTTATTCTGAGCGAGGCAGAGGTGACCTTGAGGTAGCTTGCTTATTCTAAGCGAGGCTGAGGTGACCTTGAGGTAGCTTGCTTATTCTAAGCAAGGCTGAGGTGACCTTGAGGTAGCTTGCTTATTCTAAGCAAGGCAGAGGTGACCTTGAGGTAGCTTGCTTATTCTAAGCAAGGCAGAGGTGACCTTGAGGTAGCTTCCTCATTCAAAGCATTGTTAAGGGGGCTCTGTGCAGGGCCAAGGTTGAGGTGACAACTTTTATTAAATGTTCAGGTGGGATTTCAATGAATACTGTAATTCATGGGTGGATTTTAGTATTTAGGTCTTGACACATTCTCTCTGGGCTCATTCTACTTCAAAGGCTTCTATAAGGTATTAAAAGAATTATCTCTGGGATCATTGTACTTTAAAGGCTCCCATATGGTCTTAAAAGAATTCCAGGTTGACCTTTGTTGTACCCTAGGGTTTACTAATGTAATATTTCTTTAATATTCGTTTCTTCTGTTAGACTAATTTTGCTATCATCTTCCAGAGCAAGTAACCGGATGGTTTAAATATTTACTTGGTGATTGACTATGATTTTTAGTGATAGAAGACCTTTATAACTGTGGCCTTGTAACACTTCATTGTCAATTAAATTGTATCTTTGTGAAGACCTTGTAACTGAAGCTTAATTTCAAGCGCTACACTTGACTTAAAATTTTCATTCCCAACAGAACTTGGTACTTATGGTTAACATGGCATTGAAAGCTGATATATCAAGAGGCCAAGAGATGGAACTTAAGAGAAACCAACTCAATCGAATCTTACTGTCAGGATGGAATATCAATGGTGAAATAATGGCTGCTTCAAAATTTTTGAACTCATAAATACTTGATATCGCTGGCAAGCAAATGGCACTTCAGTTAAACTCCTGGTAGATGTGATATTAGTGGTAAACTGATGGCTCTTCCAGGAACATCATACTCAATAGCTCCAGTTACATGATACTACTCAAGGAACATGTCAGTGGCAAAAGGATAGCACCCTTTATGTAACTCATAACAGAAGACAATGGAAAAGGTTGTGCAATATAATAAAGATTTCGTCGTTCTACACCTATTCCTGAAGGATCTTCAATGGCTATGCCATAGAGCCTTCCAGATGTTTACTTTCAAACTGAACAGTTTACATAAGGCCAAGACCAGTCTTTGGAATTTACTATAAAAACTTAAGATATTTCATTTTGTAAACTGTCTAATACGGTAGATGAGTTTATCAACAGTAAGAACATATAAAAAAGCTTTTTCCACATGATTTTTTTTTATCCTAAGATCTGTTTTGAGGATTGTAAGAGTTTGGTTAAAGTATAAAATGGCTTATAAAGGTTTTTTAATTTTCTTACCCTAAGATCTGCTTTGTGTTTTGGAATAGTTTGGTTAAATTATGAAGTAGCTTTAAATTCGCTACTTTAGTTAGCTCATTGGTAATACCTAGTAAAAGGTTTAGGGGTTATTAGAGATGCACATTACAAGGTTGCCGATTATAATAGTACCCATATGAGTTATTTACCACGGCTTAGGCGCTTTGTGCTGGTTAACGCAAGTTGGGAAGCTATTAAATGTTTTTTGTAGTGTATATTTCGTAATGGAAGTTCCTTTGTAATAAAGTAACCCAAGATGCTGGAGTAAATAGATTCATATCTGAAAATTAGAACAAATGCTAGGGAAATGGGATGGCATAAGTATGGAATTATTCTAGTCTGCATGATTTACCGTGCAATTCCTGTGTTTGGCTTTATAATAAACTGCGTACTCATAGAGAAGTAATCTAGTTTATCAAAATTTTAGCATATCACTAAATTAGAAGTATGGCCAGAAGTGCTTGCGTAATGGGACGCTACAAAGTATGATGACTTGCCTTGTGCAAATCTTCAGTTACAGTAAATAACAGCACAAAAAAAAAGCAATTTAGTTTATGGTAATTTTCATCTCCAGAAATTTGGGGGGTTTAAAGCTAAGAAAATTAAACAACTTGCTTGGCAATCGTTGGTTTAAATTCTGTAAGAAATTTTGAATTAAACTGTATTTATTAAAAACTTTGGTTTTAGCATTTTCTGGTGTTAGTTTCTAACACCCTATATTAAAGAACTTTGTGTTGTGACTTCGTAAATTATAACAAATTGCGAGCAAAGATTTGGAGTTTTCCATGACATTATAGTGTAGCATTTGACAGTGACTAAGCTGCATATTAAGCATAATAATCTGGAGTTATGTTCATCGAATTTAGATTTTTGTATGAACACCTGGAATTTTAACTTCAGTTGTGTAAGCCCTGTCCACACGATGGAGCATGCCCGACGGGCAAACAGGGATACCAGACCACAATAGTTAGTAAGAATGAGGGTTGATAACGTCAGAAGCGGGAAAACCACAGACGGATCTGGTATCATACAGTGGTGCCAGATCCCTGCTTTTAGTTTTACCGCCTCTGACGTCATCAACCCTCATTTTCACTAACTATTGTAGCCAGGCTGGTATCACTGTTCCGTCGGGCATGCTCGATCGTATGGACAGGGCTTTAGACTTCCCTTCAATCAAGTGATTATCTTAAGATTTTCTAACAGAGGTTTCATTGTATTGTTGTACTAAGTGTTGTTTAGCTTGGAGTAAGATAGGTTCTGATAATCAAAAGTTTTGTACATTGAGGAAATCATTACAAATCATAGCTTAACCCTACAGTCATTCTGGTATGGCTTCAAATAAGCCATACCTGCCCTGCTAAAAACTTAATTTTAATCGGAAATTCTCCGTAAAAATATTCTCAGCCGTATTTCAGTAAAATACAGACTACCGTATTTTTACCATACTTTATCTTCTAGGAATCTAGGGGTTGGTGACCGTAATATCACTCCTTTACGTCACTATATCAGTTTTAAAAAGGTAAAATTCCTGGAATGTTGCCAGGAATTTCCAGTTTTATCATTGAAAACTTAGTGTCATGCATGAAGAACAAAAAATTTTAATGTTTTCAAGTTTTCCCTGTACGTCTTGCTTTAAAATCGATAAATACTGGGTCACTTGAAATAAGCAAAGGAATAAATTTAAAGATTGAAGTGAGTTTGTCCTGATCGAAATATTTGTTGATTTTCGTTGGCTTTTAATTGATTTCTAAAGCAGAGAATATCATTGAACATTCCGCACAGTGGAGCATTGTCATAGGGAGACAATGGCATTGTCCTTCGGCCATTATGACTCTGCCCGTCGATGGTTACACTTCAGCGGGAAAACTATCGTAATAGCAGTTCTCACAAATAGTCATGTAAACGGCACAGATATTGAGCTGAGTAATAACATGGGTCCGGAGTGACATCACTGAAAGACGCTTAATGACACTCGAATCCTAGAGTATGAGAAAAAAATGGTAAAAAAAATTCAAGTTTCAGTAAATAAATATAAGTCGTTGCTATTTTTGTTAGTTCGTGATATAATTTAAAGTTTGTATATTTTTCCCAAGCTGTAAATAGGCCATCTTATGAAAATTATACAAGGTAATTTTGATATAGTTAAGATATTTATTTAATATTGGGCAAATTATATCACCTCGAAGTTACTATTATTATTATTAGCTAAGTTACAACCGTAGTTGGAAAAGTAAGATGCCATAAACCCCAGGGCTTCAACGGGGAAAAATAGCCCAGTGAGGACAGGAAATCGGGAAATAAACTACAATGAAAAATTAATAACGTCTTTTAGGAGCAGTAATAACATCTGAATAGATCATTCATAAATAAACTACAAAAAAGACATGTCAGCCTGTTCAACATGAAAAAAGATTCGATGCATATTGGAACTTTTGATGTTCCACTCGGCCGTATAATGGGATAAAGCCCATTACGGGAAATATGGTAATGGAAATTATATATCATTGTGTGTATATCATTAAGTAAAATTGTGGAAACCATACATCGTATTAACCCTACAGTCGTCATAATTAGTACAGGCCGTATATATACTTAACGTTGAATATTCTAAATCAATGACTGACATCCTGAGTAGTCTTATACCAGTGAATATTTTTTTTTAAAAATTGCACGATTTAATGGAATCTGGAACAAAGATTTAAATGGTTTCTGTTTCATTTATTATATTTGTATATAATTCTAATATCTCGCTCAATACAAATATCCTCACACGCTTTAAAGACTTAATAATTGATGGTTTGATACTACAAGAGTTACAGTACTCTCAATTATTACAGTTATTGAGTGCCATGTCATGAGTATTTGCTTTTCCTAATATGTTGATTAGTGATGGTGAGAGATTTTCGTCTGATCATTCATAGCAAACCAATCTATTATGGGTGGCCCTGATTCGTGCAGCTTTGCTGAACATGTCGATACGCAAACATACGCAAATTATTTCACTACATTAAAGTATCCCCAAATTAAAAGGGTTATTTCTGAGTGATCTTTGTACGTACAGGAAATTTATTACAATAAACATAGTAACGATAAACTTTGAGATTTAGTAAACAATTATTATTATTATTATTATTATTATTATTATTATTATTATTATTATTATTATTATTATTATTATTAATATTTGCTAAGCTCTATAAGGCCAGGAGCCCCAACAGGAAAAATAGCCAAGTGAAGAAATTAAAAAAGGAAAATAAAATATATTGAGAACAGTAACGACATCAAAATGAACATTTCCTAAATAAACTATAAAAACTTTAATAAATATAGATAAATTAATAAAATAATTATCAATATACTATAAGCGAAGCATACGCAGGAAATTGATAAAACAAATATTTACAGAAAATGTGATTTTTAATCAACAATGATGGAACAAATAGGAATATTCTGGTTTTTCTTAACAGCAACAAAAAATAAAGTATTCTGATTTTGATTTAACCAAGAACATGTCTTTGTAATTTTTTTGACGCTTTCTTTGTGAGACGAATGACATTTGAATATTAAACAAAACTACGAGTGACATTGTCTTTCAATCGCTAACAATTCTGGTGTTTGTTGTAGTCTCCTCAATCAACTTTAGCACGACATTTTCATATATACATGTAAGTGCACAAATACATATACATAATATATATATATATATATATATATATATATATATATATATATATATATATATATATATATATAATATATATATATATGTATATATATATATATATATATATATATATATATATATATGTCTGTGTGTGTGTCTGTGTGCGTGTGTGTGTGTCTGTGTGCGTGTGTGTGTGTGTATGTCTGTGTCTCACCACAATAAGTTAACCATAAATTGGCCAATCAGACCTCACCTTCTTTCCTAAGCAATTTATCAGTTAAATCACCTACTTTATAAACACGAAAAGTAATCCTTCCACCTCTCGTCACCAGACTGACACTAGAAGATGGAACTTATATCCACCTGGAAATTTTTTTAAAAATGGAGAGCCTTGCGAAAAATACCCAAAAAATAACTTTCCTTTTTTTCTGCTTTTTTGGTCCAGGTCGCCAGGAATATTTCCAGGATAAAACTTCAAGATTCTCAAAGCTTAAATATTCCTTGCAGCTTAAAGCTGTCGAGGAGTGAATCCTTTTCTTGGGAGCCGTAAGACGGGGGGAGGGGCGTTCATGTTAACGTGAGCTCAGGAATGGTTTTGATGTAACAGAAAGAATGTATTCCACTTTTCCTGAAAGGTTACTTTGAATTTTAGATTTTTGGAAATGTGTGTAATGTTTATTGGAATTTCAACACTTAGTTAGTTCATAATGAGCACTCCAAAATCAAATCATTGTTTTCTAGGCTTTGGTAGTGCCATAACCTCTGTACCATGGTATTCCACTATCCTGGGTTAGAGTTCTCTTGCTTGAGGGTACACTCGAGCCCACTATTCTAATTTCTCTTTCTTTTGTATTTTTTAATAATTATAGTTTATATAGAAAATATTTATTTAAATGTTACTGTTCCTAAAATATTTTCGTTTTGCTTATAGAATTTTCAGTAATTGCTAAACTACAAGGTAATTACAACACACTTATTTTTATTCAAGAGTAAAAGTGTTGTAATTTAGCTCCTATCTTTTACATATCATCAGCAATTGTCATTTTTTTCCAAAGGATTAAAATTATATTATTATTATTATTATTATTATTATTATTATTATTATTACTTGCTAAGCTACAAACCTAGTTGAAAAAGCAAGATGCTATAAGCTCAAAGGCCCCACAGGGAAAATAGCCCAGTGAGGAAAGGAAACAAGGAAAAATGAAATATTTTAAGAACAGTAACAACATTAGAATAATCATTTCCTATATAAACTATAAATACTTTACCAAAACAAGAAGAAGAGAAATAAGATAGAATAGTGTTCCCGATTGTACCCTCAAGTAAGAGAACTTTAACCCAAGACAGTGGAAGACCATGGTACAGAGGCTATAGCTCTACCTAAGACTGGAGAATAATGGTTTGATTTTGGAGTGTCCTCCTAGAAGCTCTGCTTACCATAAGTAAGTTTTATCAAAATAGATACTCACCACAACGTCAGCCGGGCAAGCCCAACCCCCAACTGCGATACCGAAGCACAGCAGTGGCCTCCTCAGTAAACAGCTTAAACTCACTGTCCCAGGTTGGGATCGATCTGCTGCCATGTAAATGCGAGGCGAATATGTTACTACTGTAGTAGCAAGTTTTAGTTTTGGTTGCTAAAAAAAATTCTTTATTATCTATCATTAATTTTTCTCATTTTTTTATATATTGTAAATTATTTAGTTTACTTAAAATCCTCTTATTGATATTTTAGTTATTCATAAAACCAGTCGATTAGTTAATGGCTTAAACAACCCGTAAATATTTACACTTTCACCTGTTAAAGAAAATTAGTTATTATATATAATTTTTGATCTTCATTATGTTATTTGTTTTACTGAAAATCGAATAGTTATTGGCTTAAACATTTGTGCAATGGATAGATCTTTAAGAGAGACTGAGATTCAATTAATTTAATAAATATATTTAATCTTTAATCATATGTTATTATCACCAAATGCAACATATATCGTAAATGTATTGAATTTACAGAAAATACGAAATTTTCGGAAACGTTTCAATAAACCCTATTAAACGTTTTTAGATCCATTCCCAAAGATACAGACATATTAAAAAACGCCTTTGAATTTGGAACAGACTAGAAAAATAAACGTATCGTTTTAGAAATGATTCTAAACGTTCTAGGAACCACCAGTATCATATATCAATTTGGTGTGGGGGTGTGGGGTTATGGCTTGATTGGTAACGTCTCTGCCTTGCGTTTGCCAGACGGTGGTTCGATTCCCGCTCAGACTCGTTAGTGCTTTGAGTGTCTGCAACCTTACTATCTTTGTGAGCTAAGTTTAGGGGGTTTGGGGGAGCCTAAAAGTCTGTCAAAGACAGAGACAATTGGCGAAATCTAACCGAGGCCCTTTGCGTCTATAGACGTCGGAGGAGATGATGAAAGGTCTATCTGCCGAGTCATCAGCATCTATTGCCTGGCCCTCCCTGGTCCTAGCTTGGTTGGATAGGGGGTTGGGCGTATCCTCTTTGGTCAGTATCTATGGAAATATCCTGCTTGCTAGACATTGCCTGGCCCTCCCTGGTCCTAGCTTGGATGGAGAGAGGGTTGGGCGCTGATATTATATGGTCAGTCTCTGGGGCCTTGTCCTGCTTGCTATGGCAATGTCACTGTCCCTTGTCTCTGCCATTCATGAGCAACCTTTCAACCTTGAAACAAAAACGTTTTCATCTCTGTATACGAACGAATAAACGTCTCGACAGCAAACGAAGAGGTAGAACCGAGCAGCATTAGAACTCCGTCGATATTATATAAAGATGTTATAAAGTTGTGATCTCATATGATGCGCCGTCCATCTTTTTGAGTCTCTTTAATTCCCTAAATGGAGAAAGTTTTCGAGTTGTTTTTCAATTAAATTGCCTCAGATGTTATACAGTTACGCGAGAACATTATGGAAGGAAGAGGGTTTTTTCGCAGAGAATTGGATGGTAGTTGGTAGTGTGCTGTTTGCGTGTTTAGGAGTTTTAGAAATGACAAACATATACCAATATATATATATATATATATATATATATATATATATATATATGTGTGTGTGTGTGTGTGTGTGTGTATGATAAATTTTACCGACCCCGAGGTTGGTAAGAGAATCCATACATTAATATATTATATCATATGGCTTATTTGAAGATATATATATATATATATATATATATATATATATATATATATATATATTATAACATATATATATATATATATATATATATGTATATATATATATATATATATATATATATAATATATATATATATATATATATATATATATATATATATGTGTGTGTAATATACACACACACACACACACACACACACATATATATTTATATATATATATATATATATATATATATATATATATATATATATATATATATATATCAATATATATATATACATATATATAGATATATATATATATATATATTGATACTATACAAACGTACATACACACACAAAAAGATACACAGATAAACTGGCATATAACAAAATCCACCAGCGCCATAAACATGTTAAAAATAAATCAAAGCACAGAATTATCCTTTCAGGAAAACATCGTTTTCCCGGAATCCCAGATTTTTTCGAGTTCCAATAATTCTGCAAAAGCAAATTCATGGCTGAGGCAAAGCCCAGTTATAAGATTTTTTATCATGACTACGTACAATCTGAAAGCGAAACATTTTTCCATTATTAATTTTTGTTTCGGTTGCAATAGTACGGATAAATGATAGCTTGGAACGTTATGGAGAGAGAGAGAGAGAGAGAGAGAGAGAGAGAGAGAGAGAGAGAGAGAGAGAGAGAGAGAGAGAGAGAGAGTGGATATCATCTGACGAATTTATCTAGACGACGTAAACATTGCCCCTCCAAGGAAACATTGTCTCGTCAAAGTAAATATTACCTCTACAAGGTAAATATTGTCTCTCCAAAGTAAAAATTGCCTCTCCAAGGTGAATATTGCCTCTCCAAAGTAAATATTTCCTCTCTAAGTTAAATGTTGCCTCTCCAAAGTAAAAATTGCCTGTCCAAAATGAATATTGAATTTCCAAGGAAGCATTGCCTCTTCAAAGTAAATATCACCTCTAGAAGATAGATATTGTCTCTCCAAAGTAAATATTGCCTCTCCAAGGTGAATATTGCCTCTCCAAAGTAAATATTTCCTCTCTAAGGTAAATGTTGCCTCTCCAAAGTAAAAATTGCCTGTCCAAAATGAATATTGAATTTCCAAGGAAGCATTGCCTCTTCAAAGTAAATATCACCTCTAGAAGATAGATATTGCCTCTCCAAGGTAAATATTACCACTCCAAAGTAAATATTGCCTCTCCAAAGTAAATATTGCCTTTTCGAGGTAAATATTGCCTCTCTAAAGTATATATTCCCTCTCCAGGATAAAACTTGCCTCTTCAAGGTAAATATTGCCTCTCCAAATTGAAAATTGGCTCTCCAAGGTAAATAGTGCCTCTCCAAAGTAAATATTGCCTCTCCAATATAAATATTACCTCTCTGAGATAAATATTGGTTCTCTAAAGTAAATATTACCTCTCCAAGGTAAATATTACCTGTCCAAAGTAAATATTGCCTCTCCAAGGTAAATATTGCCCCTCCAAGGTAGATATTACTACTCCAAAGTAAATATTCCCTTTCCAAGGTAAATATTACCTCTCCAAAGTAGATATTGCCACTCTAAGGTAAATATCGCCCCTCCAAAGTAAATAAGGCCTTTCTAGGGTAAATATTGCCTCCACAAAGTGAATATTGCTCCTCCAAGGTAAATATTAACCCTCCAGGGTGAATATTGCATCTCCAAAGAAAATATTGTCTCTCCAAGGTAGATATTACATCTCCAAAGTAAATATTCCTTTTCCAAGGTAAATATTGACCCTCCAAAGTAAATATTGCCCCTCTAAGGCATATAATGCTTCTCCAAAGTAAATATTACTTTTCCAAGGTAAATGATGCCTCCTCAAAGTGAATATTGCTCCTCCAAGGTATATATTGCCTCTCTAAAGTGAATATTTCCCCTACAAGGTGAATATTGGCTCTCTAAAGTAAATATTGCCCTTCCAAAGTAAATATTGCCTCTCCAAAGAAAATATTACCTCCCCAAAGAAAATATTGCCCGTCAAGGGTAAATATTGCCTCTATAAAGAAAATATTTTTTCTCAAGGTAAATATTGCCTCTCCAAAGTAAATATTGCTTCTCCAAATTAAGTATTGTCTCTCCAAAGTAAATATTGCCTCTCCAAAATAAATATTGCCTCACCAAAGTAAATATTGTCTCTACAAAGTAAATATTGCCTCTCCAAAGTAAATATTGCCTCACCAAAGTAAATATTGCCTCTCCAAAGTAAA
The DNA here is from genome assembly GCF_036898095.1 of Palaemon carinicauda. Classification (NCBI taxonomy): domain Eukaryota; kingdom Metazoa; phylum Arthropoda; class Malacostraca; order Decapoda; family Palaemonidae; genus Palaemon; species Palaemon carinicauda. The sequence goes on along the minus strand of NC_090756.1, from coordinate 14,434,464 downwards.
TATTGTCTTTCCAAGGTAAATATTGACTCTCCAAAGTAAATA
>NC_090756.1:14426922-14429422 GCF_036898095.1 Palaemon carinicauda | reverse complement strand
TCACCCAATTTCCCGGGCCACCACGTGACACAATTGGTAGTAATTATTAGAAGGGGCTAGCGTTCGATCCCAAGTATGAGGTAGAAATTTTTATATATATATATAAATATATATATATATATATATATATATATATATATATATATATATATATATATATATTTGCATATATATACGTATATATACACACACACACACACATATATATATATATATATATATAATTCTTATATATATATATATATATATAATATATATATATATATATATTATATATATATATACATATGGGGAGAGGGGCGTGTATGTATGTACACTGCAATCAAACAAACCATATAATTAACAGTGCTAAGGTGTATTTACTCAGGGGGTGGGGTCACATACTCTGACTCAAATACTCTAAAAAAAATAATAAAACTACTGACAACTGACAGATTTTAAACAGGGCAACTAGAATTAGGAGAGTCTCCCTTCTCATAATGGGATAAAGAAAACTGAAAATATCCCAATACGTAAGGGGAGACTGACGTAAAAACTTACACTCACAAATTTCCTGCTCAAAACTATTCCAGAAAAGCGATCAGTATGTTCGGCAGAATCCAAAACAAAAAACTGGTGCCCTGCCAAGCCAATGCTTCCTTATGTCGACAAACGTTGAAGTATTGGAAGAAAAAGTTTAGGAGGAGATTTTTAGACATGTATTGTACCTTTATGTTCTCCCCTTTTTTACGGAGATATGGGAGAAATGCAAGACATATGGGGGAAGGAATGGCTTCGGCTTCTAAAGTTTTGAGAAAAAAGTCCTGTTTGGGGAAAAATGCTGCTGTCGAAGAAAATGCGGAGGGTAATTCGAAGCAGCATAGTAAGTCTTTGGATGGACCCGAAAGAATATTGAAGATCGCTGGAGTATATATATATATATGTATATATATATATATTATATATATATATATATATATATATATATATATATATATATATATATATATATATATATATATATACATATATATATATATACATATATATATATATATATATATATATATATACATATATATATATATATATATATATATATATATATATATATATATGCACGTAGATATACAGCATATATATATATATATATATATATATATATATATATATATATACATAAATATATAGGACATTTCAGATAATTATTAGATCCAGAATTAGCACAATAGAGAGATTTTATCTCAAGAAAACACATTCAGATCGCAATTCACAAACAGATTCGGTAATTCATTTGTATTCCAGATCGTTCGGGACAGCCTTATTTCTCAGTGTGTGTGGAGAGAGAGAGAGAGAGAGAGAGAGAGAGAGAGAGAGAGAGAGAGAGAGAGAGAGAGAGGTTACGTAATCAATTAATTGTTTTTTTTTTTTTGCTTTTATCAATTCTTATGTTTCATCATTTTAATATTGTTTAGTTACCATCTATACACGCACACACACACACACACACACACACACACACACATATATATATATATATATATATATATATATATATAGCCTATATATATATATATATATATATATATATATATATATATATATATATATATATATATATATATATGAGAAGAGAGAGAGAGAGAGAGAGAGAGAGAGAGAGAGAGAGAGGAGAGAGAGAGAGAGAGAGAGAGAGAGAGAGAGAGAGTTACTACAAGATTACGAAAATTAATCTCTTTTATTCCTACTTATATATCGCCATTTTCACATTGTTTAGACATCATCTATATTTCAGAGATTCTGACTTGAATATAAATAGTTCTCTATATTGAAGAATACTACGATAAATCTTTGGATATAATTATTAAATCAGAAATTTATGTCAACACAATAAATAAGGAAACCTTTAATAAACAGAAAAATCGCATTACTTTTACTGTTAAAAATACGTAATTTCTATCGGAAATTCTCAGTAAAAATATATTGTTCTCAGCCGTATTTCAGTAAAATACAGGTGGCCGTAATTTTTTTTTAATCCTACTTTGTTATTATCTTATACAGTTTGGTGACCGTAATATCACTCCTTTACGTCAATATATCCGTTTTTAAAAACGGTAAATGTCTGGCAACATTTATTCCAGGATTTTTACCGATTTTTTAATGCAAATTCTTAACGGTGTTCATTAAAGTATACCTTAATTATCATATAAATCTACACTGTTAAATAAGAAACCTACTTTTAAATCGGAAATTCTCCGTAAAAATATAGTGTTCTTAGCCGTATTTCAATAAAATATAGGCGACTGTAATTTTATCACCTTAATTTGTTATCATCTGTTACGGGTTTGTGACCGTTATATCACTCTTTTATGTCAATATATCCATTTTTAAAACCGCAAATGCATGGCAACATTTATTCCAAAAGTTTTCCCAATTTTTAATGCAAATTTTACCATGTTCTTAAAAGCATACATTAATAATTTTATAAATCTCTTTTAGAATCTCTTTTATTGTCTTCACC
>NC_090756.1:14424948-14426422 GCF_036898095.1 Palaemon carinicauda | reverse complement strand
TGAGATAAATTCTTTTCAATAAACAGTTAATTATCACAAGAATTCATCCAAAAATCATTAGGTAAAAATAATTCAAAAATCAATTAATAAAATCAATCAATTCACAAAGAGATAAATTCTTCCCTTCAATAAGCAATTAGTATTATGATGGCAAATAAGAACGTATTAAAGCAAATAATAGTGTTCCATCAAGTGAACATCGACTTCTGTTGACAATCCAAACGTAGAAACAAATATCGACATTCACCAGAAATAAATGAAGAGTTTCGGACAAGTAAACATTATTTCATGGCTGTTTTTGGAGACATATTATGTAGGGGATATGTGAATGTAATTAGGGATATGTGAATGTAACTAAGGATATGTGAATGTATATGTGGTATTTTGGGATATGTGTATGTAAATGTGGTATGATGGGATATGTAAAAAGTAATCGTAGTATGTTAGGATACGTGATGTAATTTTGGTGTGCTGGGATATGTGAATGTCATTTTGGTTGTAATGGGATATGTAAATGTAATTGTGGTATGTTGGGATATGTAAATGTAATTATCGTGAGTTAGACCATATGAATATATTGTGGTATGTTGGGATATGTAAATGTAATCGTAATGTTTTGGGATATGTGAAGGTAATTGTGGTATGTTGGGATATGTGAATATAATTAAGGAGTGTTGGGATATGTGAATGTTATTGAGGTGTGTTGGGATATGTGAATGTAATTGTGGTATTTTGGGATATATGAATGCGATTGTGTTATGTTGGGATATGTGAATGTAATTGTGGTTTGCTGGGTATGTGAATGTAATTGAGGTATGTTGGATAAGTGAATGTAATTGTGGTATATTGGGATAGGTGAATCTATTGTGGTATGTTGGGATATGTGAATGTAATTGAGATATATTTGCATATATTTGCTCTAATGGGGTAATTAGATATGTGATGTTGGTGAACTGAAGTTTTAATAATAATAATAATAATAATAATAATAATAATAATAATAATAATAATAATAATAATAATGGTAGATAGATAGATAGAAAAAGGATATGGAATATGCAAGTATAAGTACTGTCAATAATCCTAGGACCACTTGGGACCCTATCTAAGTCATTGAAAAGAAATCTTGAGAGATAGGAACCGATATAGCCCTAGACTTGTGCAGAAGGGCGTGCTATTTGAAACAGCACATATGGTAAGGAAAATGTTGGATCCCAAGAAAGCTGGAGCAACTCGAAACTCCACAGTAAAAATCACTAGTCTCTAGACTGTGATTCACAAAAATAACAATAATATCAAAATTAGTTTTTATGACACCAATTATGATAATGATGATAATAACCATGATAAAAATCAGTAATGACATTGGAAGTAGTGAAGATAAGGATAAGGAAAGTGTTTATGTTTAATAAGAATAACAAGTTGTTGTTGATACAACAATAACAATAACATAAAAAGTGCTGACTGATAAAAA
>NC_090756.1:14412448-14417448 GCF_036898095.1 Palaemon carinicauda | reverse complement strand
ACAAGACGTGTACAATACTTCAAAGATTTTTCTCTTCCAATTTCATAACTCATAAGGTTCTCTCTCTCTCTCTCTCTCTCTCTCTCTCTCTCTCTCTCTCTCTCTCTCTCTCTCTCTCTCTCTCTCAGATTAGAAGTTGGAGACAAGACGTGTACAATACTTCAAAGATTTTTCTCTTCCAATTTCATAACTCATAAGGTTCTCTCTCTCTCTCTCTCTCTCTCTCTCTCTCTCTCTCTCTCTCTCTCTCTCTCTCTCTCTCTCTCTCTCTCTAAATGACAGACCAAATTAGTAATGACATCTGCAGGAAAATATAAATCGATATTAGATTTTGTAAACAAAGTTTAAAAAAAAAAAAAAACTTGAAAAGTAGTGAAAAGTAGTTTAAGGAAAGAGCGAAGTTCTCGAATACTAATTAGTCCTTAATGAGATCACAGATCTTTGTGGCTGAAAGATGTTTACCCAAATGATGCCATTTTAATGAGCAAAGGCAAATTTTTCATTTATAATTTGAGTTATTAAGGCAGAGTCTCTGACATTAATGACCTCAGTTATTCAACCGAGTTCTGTTCGTTTGGTGTGATTCTTCCATCATTGTTCTTACATTGGTCATTAGTAATGTGGAAAAGGAATAGCATTTATCATTCTTATTATGATTATGCAGTATATACATATATATATATATAGATAGACAGATAGATAGATAGATAGCTAGATAGATATATATTTAGATATATATACACACACATATATATATATATATATATATATATATATATACATATATACACACACACACACATATATATATATATATATATATATATATATATATATATATATATATATATGTATATATATATATATATATATATATATATATATATAAACACACATCACACCCACATACTCTCCTTTTATAAACCTCTTCCTCCACCTCCGGAACACATTTCCTCCTCGAGACGGTTCACGAAACTTTATGCGAACCAGAAAAGGGTTTCCTCCTCCGTGGTCTTACTTCGACACACGGTAATCTGTACATCCTGGAATTACTCTTATATCAAGTCCTTGCCTCGAGAGATTTTGCAATTACTTATGGAGGAATTTAAGTGTTATTTTAGGTAATACTTATTTTAGCTTTCGTCTCGTAATGGTTTTGTTTTCTCTGGTACGTAACGTTACTTTAAATTCAAGTATCTTAATAGAATTATTATGAGGATTTCAGAATTAAATTCCAACATTAGGTTACAGTTCTGGGGTATATTTCAATCTCATGTTTTATTATCACGATATAATTCTGGTGTATATTTCAGCCTTGAATTCCAACATCACCTTACAGTTCTGGTGTATATTTCAGCCATGAATTCCAACATCACGATACAATTCTGGTGAATATTTCCGCCTTAAATTCTAACATCCCGATACAATTCTGGTGCATATTTCAGCCTTAAATTCCAACATCACCTTACAGTTCTGGTGTATATTTCAGCCTAGAATTCCAACATCACCTGACATTTCTGGTTATATTTCAGCCTTGAATTCCATCACCTTACAGTTCTGGTGTATATTTCAGCCTTGAATTCCAACATCACCTTACAGTTCTGGTGTATATTTCAGCCATGAATTCCAACATCACGATACAATTCTGGTGAATATTTGAGCCTTAAGTTCTAACATCCCGATACAATTCTGGTGCATATTTCAGCCTTAAATTCCAACATCACCTTACAGTTCTGGTGTATATTTCAGCCTAGAATTCCAACATCACCTGACATTTCTGGTTATATTTCAGCCTTGAATTCCATCACCTTATAGTTCTGTTGTATATTTCAGCCTTGAATTCCAACATCACCTTACAGTTCTGGTGTATATTTCAGCCATGAATTCCAACATCACGATACAATTCTGGTGAATATTTGAGCCTTAAGTTCTAACATCCCGATACAATTCTGGTGCATATTTCAGCCTTAAATTCCAACATCACCTTACAGTTCTGGTGTATATTTCAGCCTAGAATTCCAACATCACCTGACATTTCTGGTTATATTTCAGCCTTGAATTCCATCACCTTATAGTTCTGTTGTATATTTCAGCCTTGAATTCCAACATCACCTTACAGTTCTGGTGTATATTTCAGCCATGAATTCCAACATCACGATACAATTCTGGTGAATATTTGAGCCTTAAGTTCTAACATCCCGATACAATTCTGGTGCATATTTCAGCCTTAAATTCCAACATCACCTTACAGTTCTGGTGTATATTTCAGCCTAGAATTCCAACATCACCTGACATTTCTGGTTATATTTCAGCCTTGAAATCCATCACCTTATAGTTCTGTTGTATATTTCAGCCTTGAATTCCAACATCACCTTACAGTTCTGGTGTATATTTCAGCCATGAATTCCAACATCACGATACAATTCTGGTGAATATTTGAGCCTTAAGTTCTAACATCCCGATACAATTCTGGTGCATATTTCAGCCTTAAATTCCAAAATCACCTTACAGTTCTGGTGTATATTTCAGCCTAGAATTCCAACATCACCTGACATTTCTGGTTATATTTCAGCCTTGAATTCCATCACCTTATAGTTCTGTTGTATATTTCAGCCTTGAATTCCAACATCACCTTACAGTTCTGGTGTATATTTCAGCCATGAATTCCAACATCACGATACAATTCTGGTGAATATTTGAGCCTTAAGTTCTAACATCCCGATACAATTCTGGTGCATATTTCAGCCTTAAATTCCAACATCACCTTACAGTTCTGGTGTATATTTCAGCCTAGAATTCCAACATCACCTGACATTTCTGGTTATATTTCAGCCTTGAATTCCATCACCTTATAGTTCTGTTGTATATTTCAGCCTTGAATTCCAACATCACCTTACAGTTCTGGTGTATATTTCAGCCATGAATTCCAACATCACGATACAATTCTGGTGAATATTTGAGCCTTAAGTTCTAACATCCCGATACAATTCTGGTGCATATTTCAGCCTTAAATTCCAACATCACCTTACAGTTCTGGTGTATATTTCAGCCTAGAATTCCAACATCACCTGACATTTCTGGTTATATTTCAGCCTTGAATTCCATCACTTTACAGTTCTGGTGTATATTTCAGCCTTGAATTCCAACATCACCTTACAGTTCTGGTGTATATTTCAGCCATGAATTCCAACATCACGATACAATTCTGGTGAATATTTGAGCCTTAAGTTCTAACATCCCGATACAATTCTGGTGCATATTTCAGCCTTAAATTCCAACATCACCTTACAGTTCTGGTGTATATTTCAGCCTAGAATTCCAACATCACCTGACATTTCTGGTTATATTTCAGCCTTGAATTCCATCACCTTATAGTTCTGTTGTATATTTCAGCCTTGAATTCCAACATCACCTTACAGTTCTGGTGTATATTTCAGCCATGAATTCCAACATCACGATACAATTCTGGTGAATATTTGAGCCTTAAGTTCTAACATCCCGATACAATTCTGGTGCATATTTCAGCCTTAAATTCCAACATCACCTTACAGTTCTGGTGTATATTTCAGCCTAGAATTCCAACATCACCTGACATTTCTGGTTATATTTCAGCCTTGAATTCCATCACCTTATAGTTCTGTTGTATATTTCAGCCTTGAATTCCAACATCACCTTACAGTTCTGGTGTATATTTCAGCCTTGAATTCTAACATCACGATACAATTCTGGTGTGTATTTCAGCCTTGAATTCCAACATTATGATACAGTTCTGGTGTATATTTCCGCCTTAAATTCCAACATCACGATACAATTCTGGTGTATATTCAAGCCTTTAATTCCAACATGACGATACATTTTTGGTGCATTTTTCAACTTTAGATTCCAACATCACGATACAATTCTGGTGTATATTTAAGCATTAAACTCCACCATCCTGGTAGAATTCTGAAGTGGATTTCAGTCTTAAATTCCTACATCACGATACAATTCTCATGTATATTTCAGCCTTAAATTCCACAATCAAGAACAAATTCTGAAGTGGATTTCAGTCTCAAACTCGAACTTCATGATACAAATTCTGATGCATATTTCAGCCTTAAATTCCATCAGGAAAAAATTCTGGTGCATGTTTCAGCCTTAAATTCTAACTTCACAATAAAATTCTGGTGATAGACTTCTGAGGTAGATTTCAGTCTTAAATCATAGCATCAAAATAAAATTCCAATGCATATCTCAGAATTAAATTCTAATGTACCGACAGAACGCTGATGTGGCTCTCAGCCTCAAATTCCAACATAACGATAGGTATTCCTATCCGGATTCCATCCGTAAATTCCCGAACGTTGTTGAAGTAACTCAATAATTTCCTATCGGGGTCGACTAAACAATAAATATCGTCATAACCCATTTATTGCTGTTGAAGAGTACTCGAAAACCCACATCGAAATCGAGTTGTAGATTGAATCAGCCACAAACGAGATTAGATTTATTTTGTCCGCGGTTGCATGCGAGGTCGTAAAGCGAGGCTGAAAAACTGATTGCCATAGGAATTATTTTTGAAGTGTAGGGTGAATTATGTTAGATTATTCGTTATGTTGTATCAAATATCTATAATGTTGTTGGGGTTTTATTATTATTATTATTATTATTATTATTATTATTATTATTATTTGGTAGAAGACCACATTGGATTTAATTTTATAAAATTAAAACTACTGAGGTAGCCATTATTATTATTATTATTATTATTATTATTATTATTATTATTATTATTATTATTATCAAAATCATTATTATTATCATTATTATTATTATTATTATTATTATTACTAGCAAAGTTACAACAACAGTTGGAAAGACAGGATGCTATAAGCCCAAGGGCTCCAACAGGGAAAAACAGCCCAGTGAGGAAAAGAAATAAGGAAATAAACTACAAGAGAAGAAATTAACAATTGGAATAACATATTTTAAGAACAGTAACAACATTAAAATAGAGGATG
>NC_090756.1:14397448-14399948 GCF_036898095.1 Palaemon carinicauda | reverse complement strand
CAATATATACCTTGGAGGAGCAATATTCACTTTGGGGAGGCATTATTTACCTAGGAAAAGCAATATTTACTTGGGAGAGGTAATATTGACCTTGGAGAGACAATATTTTCTTTGGAGAGGCAATATTTACCCTGGAGAAGCAATATTTTCTTTGGAGGGGCAATATTTTCTTTGGAGAGGCAATATTTACCCTGGAGGGACTGTATTTATTTTGGAGAGGCAATATTTACATTTGAGATCCAATATTTATCTTGGTGGGGAAACATTTATTTTAGAGAGGCAATACATACCTTGGAGAAGCAATGTTCACTTTGAGGAGGCAATATTTACCTTGGAGATGCCATATTTACTTTCAGGATTCAATATTTACCTTAGAGGGGTAATATTTACTTTGAAGAGGCAATATTTACCTTGGAGATGCCATATTTACTTTCAGGATTCAATATTTACCTTAGAAGGGCAATATTTACTTTGAAGAGGGAATATTTACCCTGGAGAGGCAATATTTACCTTGGAGAGGCAATATTTACCTTGGAGAGGCAATATTTACTTTGGAGAGGCAATATTTACCCTGGAGAGGCAATATTTACTTCAGAGAACCAATATTTACCTCAGAGAGGTAATATTTATATTGAAGAGGCAATATTTACTTTGGAGAGGCACTATTTACTTTGGAGAGGCAATATTTACTTTGGAGAGGCAATATTTACTTTGAAGAGGCAATATTTTTCCTGGAGAGGGAACATATACTTTAGAGAGGCAATATTTACCTTGGAGGGACTGGAGAGACAATTCACTTTGGGGAGGCAAAACTCTCCTTAGAGGGGCACTATTTGCTTTGGAGAGGCAATATTTACTTTGGAGTTGCAACCTTCACCTTAGGGTGGTAACATTTACCTTAGAGAGGCAATATTTACTTTGGAGAGGCAATGTTTCCTTGGAAAGGCAATATCTATTATGGAGAGGCAATATTTACCTTGGAGAGGCAATATTTACCTTGAAGAGCAAATATTTACCTTGAAGAAGCAATATTTACTTTGGAGTGGCAATATTTACCTTGGAGGTACCCTATTTACCTTGAAGGTGCAATATATACTTTTGAGAGACAATATTTACCTTGTAGAGGTAATATTTACCTTGAAGAGGCAATGTTTCCTTGGAGAGGCAATATTGAGCTGTAACAAGGCAATGTTTACGTCAACTACAAAAATTCGTCATATGATATCCTCTCTCTCTCTCTCTCTCTCTCTCTCTCTCTCTCTCTCTCTCTCTCTCTCTCTCTCTCTCTCTCTCTCTCTCTCGTGCACCATAACGTTCCAAGCTATCATTTATCCGTACTATTCCAACCGAGACAAAAATTAATAATGGAAAAATGTTTCGCTAACAGATTGTACATAGTCATGATAAAAAATCTTATAACTTGGCTTTGCCTCAGCCATGAATTTGCTTTTGCAGAATTATTGGAACTCGAAAAAATCTGGGATTTGGGGAAAGCGATGTTTTCCTAAAAGGATAATTCTGTGCTTTGGTTTATTTTTAACATGTTTACGGCGCTGATGGATTTTGTTATATGTCAGTTTATCTGTGTATCTTGCTCTGTGAATGTACGTTTGAATATTGTATCAATTTATTTATGTTAACACTCGCTCACACCCACACACACACACACACATATATATACATATACATATACATATATATATATATATATATATATATATATATATATATATATGTATATGATATATATATATATATATATATATATATATATATATATATATATATATATTAGAATAAGCCATACATTTTAATACATTAATGTCTCGGGGTCGGTATGTGAATCCAGACATTAATGTATTAAAATATATGGTTTATTTGAATATGAAATAACACGTTTAGATATGTAAAGTGTATTTTACACACACACACACACATACACACACACATATATATATATATATATATATATATATATATATATATATATACATATATAGAGGTGTGTGTTTGTCATATCTAAAACTCCTAAACACGCAAACAGTACACGACTAACTACCACCCAATTATCTGCGAAAAAAAAACCCTTCCTTCCATAATGTTCTCTCTGAAGAGACCCCCAAACACGAAGCTGTTCAACACCTGAGGCAACTTAATTGAAAAACAACTCGAAAACTTTTTCCATTTAGGGAATTAAAGAGACTCGAAAAGATGGACGGCGCATCATATGAGATCACACCTTTATATATAACATCGACGGAGTTCTAATGTTACTCGGTTCTACCTCTTCGTTTGCTGTCGTGACATTTATTCATTCCTTAACAGATATAAAAACGTTTCTGTTTAAAGGTTTAAAGATCGCTCATGTATGGCAGAGGCAATGGACAGTGACATTGCCCTAGCGAGCAGGACAATGCCCTAGATACTGACCATATATGATCAGCGCCCAAACCCTCTCTCCATCCAAGCTAGGACCAGGGAGGGCCAGACAATGTCTAGC
>NC_090756.1:14374948-14392448 GCF_036898095.1 Palaemon carinicauda | reverse complement strand
TTTTAAAGATTTAGTACAGGGAAAACTTCAGCTTTCTTTATCACTAACAATTTGGATTTAGTTACGAACACATAATCCAAAGTATGACCAGTCTCAAACAGTTATTTCTTGAAATGATATAGGGCATACATTGCACGTTGATAACAACATCCTCAGTTCACTGAAGGGCTATTTTAGGTTAGGCATATGTGATTCTTAAACTTCCAGACGTGCTTCTGGAAAAATGCTTCCTCACTTGTGTGTGTCCTGCTTAGTTATAAAAGGTGTTTAGAGTTCTCCGATAAAATGTATAAAACGTTTGGGCCCATCAGTATAGTTTTTAAAGTCTGATTCATAATCAATCTGAGATTCCTTGAAAATGGATGAATGGCTCCTCTTTTCACTCCGTCTTTGCAACTAGTCCTTCCATGTGCCATTCCATCGTTCTCAAAAGATCAGGAATAATCATGATGCATAATTTAATTTATTGAATTGTGCTTTAATCTTATGGTGTACTATAGTTATGATGCTCTGTACTTGAAGCTGATAACTACTACTTGATTCTCAAGTACAGATTATAACACTGATATAGATAACAGATGCCAGCGGATATCAGCTTCGGACATTTCTTCCAGTCTGTCTGGTAAAAGTAATAGAAATCCTGGTAGTCTGCTTCATCTGGTACCACTGTCTGTTACCATATAAACTTCCCTCATTTCCACGCTTATGACGTCATTTTAATTTATATATGGTAACAGTTTTGTCCGACAGACACTGTTCGACCGTATGGACGCACCTTAACACTTGGTAAAATGAAGGAAATCACTGAACACTGAGCTCAGGTAAACTCAAACCTTGTTCGAGAAATTTAATAGGATTACCCCTTGAAATATTATCTATATTTAAAATCTTCGATAAACTTAGCAATGTTAAAAAACAAATTTCAAATTCCAGCTGTTCATACAAAGCACCAAATTCGAATAACATTCCTCCAGATTATTATGCTTATTATGTAGCTTAGTCAATGTCAAATGCTTCACCGTAAAGTAATGGAAAATTCCAAGTCTTCCCTCGCAATTTATTGAAAAACAAAAATTTGCAAAATTAAAACTTTTATATAGGGGGGTAAAAACACATCAGAAAACGCTAAAGCTGTCCTTAATACTTTCAAATTTCACAATTTCGTACAGACTGTTTAAACCAACGCTTACCAAACAGTTATTGGTTCCACCTTCATAGTTTTGTGTAATAAAAGTTTATCAAATGTGAAGAGCCTTGATTATTTTCATTAAGAGATGCTGTCAATTCCCATCAGTTTTTGTTCTGTTATTTACTGTAACCTAAGGTATGAGCAAGGCAAAGTCATCCTACTTTTTAGCATCCCATTGCGCAAGCATATCTGGCCAGTTATAATTTAGTGTGCTCTTAAAATTTCATGAACTAAATTACTTTTCTAGAGTAACCAGTTTATTTGTTTGTTATAAAACCAAACAAAAGGTATTGCACGAAAAATAATGCACAATAGAATAGCATTCTTATGACATACCGTTTCCCCAGCATTTGTTCTCATTACCAGATCTACATGAATTGACTTCCTACAAAATCAAAGTTAGCCATTTGATTATAAAGCCACCTATATTTGAAATATAGAATACTTCAAAAAAATATTCAATAGCTTCTTACTTCCGTTAAGCCAGCCCAAAGCACCTAAGCCATCGTAAATAACTCATATGGTCACTATGAAAACGGCAACCTTGTAATGTGCATCTTTAATAACCTTGAAACCTCTTACTAAGCATTACCAATGAGCTAACTTTAAGTATTCAATGCTACTTCATAATTTAACCAAACTTTTCCAAAACTCAAAAAGCAGATCTTAGGGTAATCAAATTAAAAAACTTAAAAAGCCATTTCATACTTTATCCAAACTTGCAAAACTCAAAACAGATCTTAGGATAAAATAAAGCATGGACAATGTTTTTTATACGTTCTTACTGTTAAAATAATCTACCATATTTTACAGTTTACAAAATGAAATAACTAGTTTTTATGGTATATTCCAAAGACTGGTCTTTGCCTTATATAAACTGTTCATTTTAGAAGTCAACATCTGGAAGGCTCTATGGCATATCCATTTTAAACCCATCTGGAAAGGTGTAGAGCTACGAAATTTTTATTATATTGCAAAACCTTTACCATCGTGTCTTCTGTTACAAGTTACATGGAAGATGGTATCCATTTGCCACTGATATGTTCCTGGAGCAGCATGTAACTGGAGTAGCATGTTCCTGTAGTATGTTTCATTGAGCAATGTGTTTCTGGAGCAGTATCATGTCCCTGGAGCAGTATGTCCCTGGAGCTAATGAGTATCATGTTCCTGGAGCAGTATCATGTACCTGGAGGTAATGAGTATCATGTTCCTGGAGCAGTATCTTGTCCCTGGAGCTAATGAGTATCATGTTCCTGGAGCAGTATCATGTCCCTGGAGCAATATGTCTCTGGAGCTACGTCCCTGGATATACTGAGTATCATGTTCCTGGAGCAGTATAAGATTTTGGAAGTGCCATGTGCTTGCCACTAATATCACTACCAGGAGCTTCATTCAATTTTGAAGGTGCCATCCCTTAACCATTTGTTTTCAATCCAATCCGTAAGATTCTCGTGCGTTGGTTTCTCGTAAGGATTTTAAGTTCCATCTCTTATTTTGATACATTTAACAGCTTTCAAAGCTAAGTTTACCATCAGTGCCAAAGTTCTGTTGGGAATGAAAAGTTTAAGTCATGTGTAGAGCTTGAAATTATTTTTCAGATAAAGTCTTCACTAAGATAAAATTTAATTTACAATGAAGTGTTATAAGGCCAAAGTTATAAATAGCATTTATCACTTTGAATATGGTCAATCAAATAAACATTTAAACCATCCGATTGTTTGCTCTGGAAGCTAGTAGCAAAACTAGTCTAACGGAAAAAGCAAATATTAAAGAAATATTACATTAGTAATTCTTAAGGTACATCAAAAGTCAACCTGGATTTCTTAAAAGACCATATGGGAACCTTTGAAGTACAGTGATCCCTGAGAATGTCTGGACCTGAATACTAAATTTCACCCATGAATTACAGTATTCATTGAAATAACACCTAAAACATACAATAAAAGTTGTCAATTCAACCTCGGCCCTGAACAGAGCCCCCTTAACCTTGCTTTGAATGAGGAAGCTACCTCAAATTCCCCTTTGCCTTGCTTAGAATAAGCAAGCTACCTCAAATTCCCCTTTGCCTTGCTTAGAATAAGCAAGCTACCTCAAATTCCCCTTTGCCTTGCTTAGAATAAGCAAGCTACCTCAAATTCCCCTTTGCCTTGCTTAGAATAAGCAAGCTACCTCAAATTCCCCTTTGCCTTGCTCAGAATAAGCAAGCTACCTCAATGTCACCTCTGGCTTGCTCAGAATAAGCAAGCTACCTCAATGTCACCTCTGGCTTGCTCAGAATAAGCAAGCTACCTCAATGTCACCTCTGGCTTGCTCAGAATAAGCAAGCTACCTCAATGTCACCTCTGGCTTGCTCAGAATAAGCAAGCTACCTCAATGTCACCTCTGGCTTGATCAGAATAAGCAAGCTACCTCAATGTCACCTCTGGCTTGCTCAGAATAAGCAAGCTACCTCAATGTCACCTCTGGCTTGCTCAGAATAAGCAAGCTACCTCAATGTCACCTCTGGCTTGCTCAGAATAAGCAAGCTACCTCAATGTCACCTCTGGCTTGCTCAGAATAAGCAAGCTACCTCAAAGTCACCTCTGGCTCGCTCAGAATAAGCAAGCTACCTCAGTCACCTCTGGCTTGCTCAGAAAAAGCAAGCTACCTCAAAGTCACCTCTGGCTTGCTCAGAAAAAGCAAGCTACCTCAAAGTCACCTCTGGCTTGCTCAGAAAAAGCAAGCTACCTCAAAGTCACCTCACAACCTTGCTCAGAAAAAGCAAGCTACCTCAAAGTCACCTCACAACCTTGCTCAGAATAAGCAAGCTACCTCAAAGTTACCTCACAACCTTGCTCAGAATAAGCAAGCTACCTCAAAGTCACCTCACAACCTTGCTCAGAATAAGCAAGCTACCTCAATGTCACCTCACAACCTTGCTCAGAATAAGCAAGCTACCTCAATGTCACCTCTGGCTTGCTCAGAATAAGCAAGCTACCTCAATGTCACCTCTGGCTCTCTCCGAATAAGCAAGCTACCTCAATGTCACCTCTGGCTCTCTCCGAATAAGCAAGCTACCTCAATGTCACCTCTGGCTTGCTCAGAATAAGCAAGCTACCTCAATGTCACCTCTGGCTCTCTCCGAATAAGCAAGCTACCTCAATGTCACCTCTGGCTCGCTCAGAATAAGCAAGCTACCTCAATGTCACCTCTGGCTCTCTCCGAATAAGCAAGCTACCTCAATGTCACCTCTGGCTCTCTCCGAATAAGCAAGCTACCTCAATGTCACCTCTGGCTTGCTCAGAATAAGCAAGCTACCTCAATGTCACCTCTGGCTCGCTCAGAATAAGCAAGCTACCTCAATGTCACCTCTGGCTCTCTCCGAATAAGCAAGCTACCTCAATGTCACCTCTGGCTTGCTCAGAATAAGCAAGCTACCTCAATGTCACCTCTGGCTTGCTCAGAATAAGCAAGCTACCTCAATGTCACCTCTGGCTCTCTCCGAATAAGCAAGCTACCTCAATGTCACCTCTGGCTCTCTCCGAATAAGCAAGCTACCTCAATGTCACCTCTGGCTTGCTCAGAATAAGCAAGCTACCTCAATGTCACCTCTGGCTCTCTCCGAATAAGCAAGCTACCTCAATGTCACCGCTGGCTCGCTCAGAATAAGCAAGCTACCTCAATGTCACCTCTGGCTTGCTCAGAATAAGCAAGCTACCTCAATGTCACCTCTGGCTTGCTCAGAATAAGCAAGCTACCTCAATGTCACCTCTGGCTTGCTCAGAATAAGCAAGCTACCTCAATGTCACCTCTGGCTCTCTCCGAATAAGCAAGCTACCTCAATGTCACCTCTGGCTCGCTCAGAATAAGCAAGCTACCTCAATGTCACCTCTGGCTCGCTCAGAATAAGCAAGCTACCTCAATGTCACCTCTGGCTCTCTCCGAATAAGCAAGCTACCTCAATGTCACCTCTGGCTTGCTCAGAATAAGCAAGCTACCTCAATGTCACCTCTGGCTCTCTCCGAATAAGCAAGCTACCTCAATGTCACCTCTGGCTCGCTCAGAATAAGCAAGCTACCTCAATGTCACCTCTGGCTCGCTCAGAATAAGCAAGCTACCTCAATGTCACCTCTGGCTCTCTCCGAATAAGCAAGCTACCTCAATGTCACCTCTGGCTCGCTCAGAATAAGCAAGCTACCTCAATGTCACCTCTGGCTCGCTCAGAATAAGCAAGCTACCTCAATGTCACCTCTGGCTCTCTCCGAATAAGCAAGCTACCTCAATGTCACCTCTGGCTCGCTCAGAATAAGCAAGCTACCTCAATGTCACCTCTGGCTCGCTCAGAATAAGCAAGCTACCTCAATGTCACCTCTGGCTCTCTCCGAATAAGCAAGCTACCTCAATGTCACCTCTGGCTCGCTCAGAATAAGCAAGCTACCTCAATGTCACCTCTGGCTCTCTCCGAATAAGCAAGCTACCTCAATGTCACCTCTGGCTCTCTCCGAATAAGCAAGCTACCTCAATGTCACCTCTGGCTTGCTCAGAATAAGCAAGCTACCTCAATGTCACCTCTGGCTCTCTCCGAATAAGCAAGCTACCTCAATGTCACCTCTGGCTCGCTCAGAATAAGCAAGCTACCTCAATGTCACCTCTGGCTCTCTCCGAATAAGCAAGCTACCTCAATGTCACCTCTGGCTCTCTCCGAATAAGCAAGCTACCTCAATGTCACCTCTGGCTTGCTCAGAATAAGCAAGCTACCTCAATGTCACCTCTGGCTCTCTCCGAATAAGCAAGCTACCTCAATGTCACCTCTGGCTCGCTCAGAATAAGCAAGCTACCTCAATGTCACCTCTGGCTCGCTCAGAATAAGCAAGCTACCTCAATGTCACCTCTGGCTCTCTCCGAATAAGCAAGCTACCTCAATGTCACCTCTGGCTTGCTCAGAATAAGCAAGCTACCTCAATGTCACCTCTGGCTTGCTCAGAATAAGCAAGCTACCTCAATGTCACCTCTGGCTCTCTCCGAATAAGCAAGCTACCTCAATGTCACCTCTGGCTTGCTCAGAATAAGCAAGCTACCTCAATGTCACCTCTGGCTTGCTCAGAATAAGCAAGCTACCTCAATGTCACCTCTGGCTTGCTCAGAATAAGCAAGCTACCTCAATGTCACCTCTGGCTCTCTCCGAATAAGCAAGCTACCTCAATGTCACCTCTGGCTTGCTCAGAATAAGCAAGCTACCTCAATGTCACCTCTGGCTCTCTCCGAATAAGCAAGCTACCTCAATGTCACCTCTGGCTCTCTCCGAATAAGCAAGCTACCTCAATGTCACCTCTGGCTTGCTCAGAATAAGCAAGCTACCTCAATGTCACCTCTGGCTTGCTCAGAATAAGCAAGCTACCTCAATGTCACCTCTGGCTCTCTCCGAATAAGCAAGCTACCTCAATGTCACCTCTGGCTTGCTCAGAATAAGCAAGCTACCTCAATGTCACCTCTGGCTTGCTCAGAATAAGCAAGCTACCTCAATGTCACCTCTGGCTCTCTCCGAATAAGCAAGCTACCTCAATGTCACCTCTGGCTCGCTCAGAATAAGCAAGCTACCTCAATGTCACCTCTGGCTCGCTCAGAATAAGCAAGCTACCTCAATGTCACCTCTGGCTCTCTCCGAATAAGCAAGCTACCTCAATGTCACCTCTGGCTTGCTCAGAATAAGCAAGCTACCTCAATGTCACCTCTGGCTTGCTCAGAATAAGCAAGCTACCTCAATGTCACCTCTGGCTCTCTCCGAATAAGCAAGCTACCTCAATGTCACCTCTGGCTTGCTCAGAATAAGCAAGCTACCTCAATGTCACCTCTGGCTCTCTCCGAATAAGCAAGCTACCTCAATGTCACCTCTGGCTCTCTCCGAATAAGCAAGCTACCTCAATGTCACCTCTGGCTTGCTCAGAATAAGCAAGCTACCTCAATGTCACCTCTGGCTCGCTCAGAATAAGCAAGCTACCTCAATGTCACCTCTGGCTCTCTCCGAATAAGCAAGCTACCTCAATGTCACCTCTGGCTTGCTCAGAATAAGCAAGCTACCTCAATGTCACCTCTGGCTTGCTCAGAATAAGCAAGCTACCTCAATGTCACCTCTGGCTCTCTCCGAATAAGCAAGCTACCTCAATGTCACCTCTGGCTTGCTCAGAATAAGCAAGCTACCTCAATGTCACCTCTGGCTCTCTCCGAATAAGCAAGCTACCTCAATGTCACCTCTGGCTCTCTCCGAATAAGCAAGCTACCTCAATGTCACCTCTGGCTTGCTCAGAATAAGCAAGCTACCTCAATGTCACCTCTGGCTTGCTCAGAATAAGCAAGCTACCTCAATGTCACCTCTGGCTCTCTCCGAATAAGCAAGCTACCTCAATGTCACCTCTGGCTTGCTCAGAATAAGCAAGCTACCTCAATGTCACCTCTGGCTTGCTCAGAATAAGCAAGCTACCTCAATGTCACCTCTGGCTCTCTCCGAATAAGCAAGCTACCTCAATGTCACCTCTGGCTCGCTCAGAATAAGCAAGCTACCTCAATGTCACCTCTGGCTCGCTCAGAATAAGCAAGCTACCTCAATGTCACCTCTGGCTCTCTCCGAATAAGCAAGCTACCTCAATGTCACCTCTGGCTTGCTCAGAATAAGCAAGCTACCTCAATGTCACCTCTGGCTTGCTCAGAATAAGCAAGCTACCTCAATGTCACCTCTGGCTTGCTCAGAATAAGCAAGCTACCTCAATGTCACCTCTGGCTCTCTCCGAATAAGCAAGCTACCTCAATGTCACCTCTGGCTTGCTCAGAATAAGCAAGCTACCTCAATGTCACCTCTGGCTTGCTCAGAATAAGCAAGCTACCTCAATGTCACCTCTGGCTTGCTCAGAATAAGCAAGCTACCTCAATGTCACCTCTGGCTCTCTCCGAATAAGCAAGCTACCTCAATGTCACCTCTGGCTTGCTCAGAATAAGCAAGCTACCTCAATGTCACCTCTGGCTCTCTCCGAATAAGCAAGCTACCTCAATGTCACCTCTGGCTCTCTCCGAATAAGCAAGCTACCTCAATGTCACCTCTGGCTTGCTCAGAATAAGCAAGCTACCTCAATGTCACCTCTGGCTTGCTCAGAATAAGCAAGCTACCTCAATGTCACCTCTGGCTCTCTCCGAATAAGCAAGCTACCTCAATGTCACCTCTGGCTCTCTCCGAATAAGCAAGCTACCTCAATGTCACCTCTGGCTTGCTCAGAATAAGCAAGCTACCTCAATGTCACCTCTGGCTCTCTCCGAATAAGCAAGCTACCTCAATGTCACCTCTGGCTTGCTCAGAATAAGCAAGCTACCTCAATGTCACCTCTGGCTCTCTCCGAATAAGCAAGCTACCTCAATGTCACCTCTGGCTCTCTCCGAATAAGCAAGCTACCTCAATGTCACCTCTGGCTCTCTCCGAATAAGCAAGCTACCTCAATGTCACCTCTGGCTTGCTCAGAATAAGCAAGCTACCTCAATGTCACCTCTGGCTCGCTCAGAATAAGCAAGCTACCTCAATGTCACCTCTGGCTCGCTCAGAATAAGCAAGCTACCTCAATGTCACCTCTGGCTCGCTCAGAATAAGCAAGCTACCTCAATGTCACCTCTGGCTCGCTCAGAATAAGCAAGCTACCTCAATGTCACCTCTGGCTTGCTCAGAATAAGCAAGCTACCTCAATGTCACCTCTGGCTTGCTCAGAATAAGCAAGCTACCTCAATGTCACCTCTGGCTCTCTCCGAATAAGCAAGCTACCTCAATGTCACCTCTGGCTCGCTCAGAATAAGCAAGCTACCTCAATGTCACCTCTGGCTCGCTCAGAATAAGCAAGCTACCTCAATGTCACCTCTGGCTCTCTCCGAATAAGCAAGCTACCTCAATGTCACCTCTGGCTCGCTCAGAATAAGCAAGCTACCTCAATGTCACCTCTGGCTCTCTCCGAATAAGCAAGCTACCTCAATGTCACCTCTGGCTCGCTCAGAATAAGCAAGCTACCTCAATGTCACCTCTGGCTCTCTCCGAATAAGCAAGCTACCTCAATGTCACCTCTGGCTCGCTCAGAATAAGCAAGCTACCTCAATGTCACCTCTGGCTCTCTCCGAATAAGCAAGCTACCTCAATGTCACCTCTGGCTCGCTCAGAATAAGCAAGCTACCTCAATGTCACCTCTGGCTCTCTCCGAATAAGCAAGCTACCTCAATGTCACCTCTGGCTCTCTCCGAATAAGCAAGCTACCTCAATGTCACCTCTGGCTCTCTCCGAATAAGCAAGCTACCTCAATGTCACCTCTGGCTCGCTCAGAATAAGCAAGCTACCTCAATGTCACCTCTGGCTCTCTCCGAATAAGCAAGCTACCTCAATGTCACCTCTGGCTCTCTCCGAATAAGCAAGCTACCTCAATGTCACCTCTGGCTCTCTCCGAATAAGCAAGCTACCTCAATGTCACCTCTGGCTCTCTCCGAATAAGCAAGCTACCTCAATGTCACCTCTGGCTCGCTCAGAATAAGCAAGCTACCTCAATGTCACCTCTGGCTCTCTCCGAATAAGCAAGCTACCTCAATGTCACCTCTGGCTCGCTCAGAATAAGCAAGCTACCTCAATGTCACCTCTGGCTCGCTCAGAAGAAGCAAGCTACCTCAATGTCACCTCTGGCTCGCTCAGAATAAGCAAGCTACCTCAATGTCACCTCTGGCTCGCTCAGAATAAGCAAGCTACCTCAATGTCACCTCTGGCTCGCTCAGAATACGCAAGCTACCTCAATGTCACCTCTGGCTCGCTCAGAATAAGCAAGCTACCTCAAAGTTACCTCACAGCCTTGCTCAGAATAAGCAAGCTACCTCAAAGTCACCTCTGGCTTGCTCAGAATAAGCAAGCTACCTCAAAGTCACCTCACAGCCTTGCTTAGAATAAGCAAGCTACCTCAAAGTCACCTCACAGCCTTGCTAAGAAAAAGCAAGCTACCTCAAAGTCACCTCTGGCTTGCTCAGAATAAGCAAGCTACCTCAAAGTCACCTCACAGCCTTGCTCAGAATAAGCAAGCTACCTCAAAGTCACCTCTGGCTTGCTCAGAATAAGCTAGCTACCTCAAAGTCACCTCACAGCCTTGCTCAGAATAAGCAAGCTACCTCAAAGTCACCTCTGGCTTGCTCAGAATAAGCAAGCTACCTCAAAGTCACCTCACAGCCTTGCTTAGAATAAGCAAGCTACCTCAAAGTCACCTCACAGCCTTGCTTAGAAAAAGCAAGCTACCTCAAAGTCACCTCACAGCCTTGCTTAGAATAAGCAAGCTACCTCAAAGTCACCTCACAGCCTTGCTTAGAATAAGCAAGCTACCTCAAAGTCACCTCACAGCCTTGCTTAGAAAAAGCAAGCTACCTCAAAGTCACCTCACAGCCTTGCTTAGAATAAGCAAGCTACCTCAAAGTCACCTCACAGCCTTGCTTAGAATAAGCAAGCTACCTCAAAGTCACCTCACAGCCTTGCTTAGAATAAGCAAGCTACCTCAAAGTCACCTCACAGCCTTGCTTAGAATAAGCAAGCTACCTCAAAGTCATCTCACAGCCTTGCTTAGAATAAGCAAGCTACCGCAAAGTCACCTCACAGCCTTGCTCAGAATAAGCAAGCTACCTCAAAGTCACCTCACAGCCTTGCTCAGAATAAGCAAGCTACCGCAAAGTCACCTCTGGCTTGCTCAGAATAAGCAAGCTACCTCAAAGTCACCTCACAGCCTTGCTCAGAATAAGCAAGCTACCTCAAAGTCACCTCTGGCTTGCTCAGAATAAGCAAGCTACCTCAAAGTCACCTCACAGCCTTGCTTAGAATAAGCAAGCTACCTCAAAGTCACCTCACAGCCTTGCTCAGAATAAGCAAGCTACCTCAAAGTCACCTCACAGCCTTGCTCAGAATAAGCAAGCTACCTCAAAGTCACCTCACAGCCTTGCTTAGAATAAGCAAGCTACCTCAAAGTCACCTCACAGCCTTGCTCAGAAAAAGCAAGCTACCTCAAAGTCACCTCACAGCCTTGCTTAGAATAAGCAAGCTACCTCAAAGTCACCTCACAGCCTTGCTTAGAATAAGCAAGCTACCTCAAAGTCACCTCACAGCCTTGCTTAGAATAAGCAAGCTACCTCAAAGTCACCTCACAGCCTTGCTCAGAATAAGCAAGCTACCTCAAAGTCACCTCACAGCCTTGCTTAGAATAAGCAAGCTACCTCAAAGTCACCTCACAGCCTTGCTCAGAATAAGCAAGCTACCTCAAAGTCACCTCACAGCCTTGCTCAGAATAAGCAAGCTACCTCAAAGTCACCTCACAGCCTTGCTCAGAATAAGCAAGCTACCTCAAAGTCACCTCACAGCCTTGCTCAGAATAAGCAAGCTACCTCAAAGTCATCTCACAGCCTTGCTTAGAATAAGCAAGCTACCGCAAAGTCACCTCACAGCCTTGCTCAGAATAAGCAAGCTACCTCAAAGTCATCTCACAGCCTTGCTTAGAATAAGCAAGCTACCTCAAAGTCATCTCACAGCCTTGCTTAGAATAAGCAAGCTACCTCAAAGTCACCTCACAGCCTTGCTCAGAATAAGCAAGCTACCTCAAAGTCACCTCACAGCCTTGCTCAGAATAAGCAAGCTACCTCAAAGTCACCTCACAGCCTTGCTCAGAATAAGCAAGCTACCTCAAAGTCACCTCACAGCCTTGCTCAGAATAAGCAAGCTACCTCAAAGTCACCTCACAGCCTTGCTCAGAATAAGCAAGCTACCTCAAAGTCACCTCACAGCCTTGCTCAGAATAAGCAAGCTACCTCAAAGTCACCTCACAGCCTTGCTCAGAATAAGCAAGCTACCTCAAAGTCACCTCACAGCCTTGCTCAGAATAAGCAAGCTACCTCAAAGTCATCTCACAGCCTTGCTTAGAATAAGCAAGCTACCTCAAAGTCACCTCACAGCCTTGCTCAGAATAAGCAAGCTACCTCAAAGTCACCTCACAGCCTTGCTCAGAATAAGCAAGCTACCTCAAAGTCACCTCACAGCCTTGCTTAGAATAAGCAAGCTACCTCAAAGTCATCTCACAGCCTTGCTCAGAATAAGCAAGCTACCTCAAAGTCACCTCACAGCCTTGCTCAGAATAAGCAAGCTACCTCAAAGTCACCTCACAGCCTTGCTCAGAATAAGCAAGCTACCTCAAAGTCACCTCACAGCCTTGCTCAGAATAAGCAAGCTACCTCAAAGTCACCTCACAGCCTTGCTCAGAATAAGCAAGCTACCTCAAAGTCATCTCACAGCCTTGCTTAGAATAAGCAAGCTACCGCAAAGTCACCTCACAGCCTTGCTCAGAATAAGCAAGCTACCTCAAAGTCATCTCACAGCCTTGCTCAGAATAAGCAAGCTACCTCAAAGTCACCTCACAGCCTTGCTCAGAATAAGCAAGCTACCTCAAAGTCACCTCACAGCCTTGCTCAGAATAAGCAAGCTACCTCAAAGTCACCTCACAGCCTTGCTCAGAATAAGCAAGCTACCTCAAAGTCACCTCTGGCTTGCTCAGAATAAGCAAGCTACCTCAAAGTCACTTCACAGCCTTGCTTAGAATAAGCAAGCTACCTCAAAGTCACTTCACAGCCTTGCTTAGAATAAGCAAGCTACCTCAAAGTCACTTCACAGCCTTGCTTAGAATAAGCAAGCTACCTCAAAGTCACTTCACAGCCTTGCTTAGAATAAGAAAGCTACCTCAAAGTCACCTCACAGCCTTGCTTAGAATAAGCAAGCTACCTCAAAGTCACCTCACAGCCTTGCTTAGGATAAGCAAGCTACCTCAAAGTCACCTCACAGCCTTGCTTAGGATAAGCAAGCTACCTCAAAGTCACCTCACAGCCTTGCTTAGAATATGCAAGCTACCTCAAAGTCACCTCACAGCCTTGCTTAGCATAAGCAAGCTACCTCAAAGTCACCTCACAGCCTTGCTTAGAATAAGCAAGCTACCTCAAAGTCACCTCACAGCCTTGCTTAGAATAAGCAAGCTACCTCAAAGTCACCTCACAGCCTTGCTTAGAATAAGCTACACCAGAATTGCCTCAACCTTTATTAGAGTAAGGTACCTCGAAATAACCTCAGTCTTGCTTAGAAAAAGCAAGCTACATCAGATTTGCCTCAACCTTGATTACAATAAACAAGCTAAGTAGCTTTAGTCTCTCTTAGAGAAGTAAGCTACATCAGCATTGCCTGAACCTTTCTTAAAATAAGCAAGCAACTCAATGTAACCCCAGCCTTGCCCTAAGTGACTAACTGCCTCTGAACAATGTTCTAACCTTTAGAACAAAGTTCTTCCTGAAGAGAAAAACCTGAAAGGGAATGGGATTAGTACACAGGCGGTCTGTGTATGGTGGACCTCGAGTCCACCATACACAAACCATGGGGCCACCTTTGTTGGCGTGGCTTCGCCACCCCAACAATGGTGGCCCCGTTTAAAAAGAATAAATATTTACCTAACTTTACTTTAAAATTTTCATGGCTTTGTATCTAAACTATTAAGGTTTCATAGTTACAAACCTGGCAATGTTTCTATCCTGAATGAGAGGAATTATACATATATCCTATTTATATGGGTAAGCATATGCTTAAGAGTTCTTCGTTATGGATAGATTTGTCATTAGATTTTGCCAATAAGGAGACTTGCCAATAATGAGACATTTGCCATGTCTTTAGCCATAAAAGACACTTAAGCCAATAAGGAGACCTTTGCCAATAAGGAGACCTTTGCCAATAAGGAGACCTTTGCCAATAAGGAGTCAAACCTGACAATAGAATAAATACAAAGCCAACTACAAATCAAAAGCTAAACAAAGGCTATAGCCACTGAATACGACTTACTTGAGCCTCAGAAGTATTGAAAATATGTTCCAGTTAGTTTCGAATGTCAGTTTGGATGTGTTAGATATTGCAGTCTACAGATCAAAATTTTTGTTGAGAATCATCAATACCAAGTCAATTAAGATAATGTATAAGGCTTGATTGAAGTATGATATGACAACCTTTAAGTATGGAGATTTTCAACAACTCGACAAAATAAAAGTATGTATTTAAATAAATAACTAAATGTTTAAGACTAAACAATAGTTAAAAGTTAAGCAAATTTGCAAAATAAATAATTGTATGAAATTGTCATTGATATTTAAAATAGTTTCTATTGCAACAGGCAAATACCACACTTAAATATTAATTAATAGTATATATAACAAAACTGCCTTAATTGAAAAATTTAAATAACTAGCATCAAATATGAGCTATCATCGAAAATTTGAAATTATAGTTCAGGGATCAGAGTCAAGTTATGCATTTAGGAGAATCAAGTTATGCTATTGTCTAAGATCATTAAATTATTCTTAAACTTCATGAAGTGGATCTTAAGACACCGGAAGTAGTAATTGCTTGCTAAATCTTCAACGATGTCTTATAATATCTAAATTTTTAAAGTGTTGGCCCAGAATGCAGAGTACAATCTGAAATACTAATATAAGTCAGGAATTTTGTAAGAAGCGATATTTACACTAACATGAAAAAAGTAACATTCACTATAGCAACAGATTTAAATTTGAAATATTCAAGGTTAATAGATTCAAATCGGCAAATAATTTGAAATTAATTTTGGAACCAAATTTTTAACTAAAACCTACTAACAGCCTTCATTATAATTTTAGTTTTTAAGTAATTCTGAAAGTACCATTTCTAAACTACCAATAAAGAGTTCAATGTCCAGATTTTTTATTTAGTTAACGAACTAAAAGCCAATAAGATAAAAACTCAGCCGAACAAATTTAACAAACAGCTGACCAATATTCAAAAATTTCACCCGGAAAGAAGAAAAAACTTCCAAACAATATTTAGGAACTTCTCCAATAAAACTATATAAACTTCAAACTAGAAGTACAAATTTCACCGAATATTTAAAATTAAACTGGCAAACATGAAAAACTTTCTCCGAATACAACGGAATAAACTTCAACGGAAACTGACAAAAGAAAATGACAAACTCAGCGAATAAAAATTAAACTTCCAAACGATTATGACAAACTATTATTAAATAGTATATATAAACTTTCCAAACTAAAAAGAAAAAATCACCAAATAAAATTAAAGTGCCAAACTAAAATTACAAACTTTTCTTAATACAACAAAAACTTAAGAACGAACAAGACAAACTTCGCCGAATAAAATGAATATTGAACTTCATATGAAAGAAAACTACCGAACAAAAATTACAAATTTAGCAGGACTTAATATTCTCAGATTTGTAAAAAAAAAATAAAAAAAATTATGGTCTTGTATGAAAATTTCAATAAAGTTTGTCATCTCTCCAAATTTTAGAGCAAGAAATTTATAACAGTACGTAGTTTTAATTAATAGTAACGTTAACGCATTGACAGTCAAGAGCTTCAGCATAGATTTTTTAGCCTGCAATCGATATAAATTTCATGGTTAAATAAGCTTTATAAAATTTGAGAGAAAAAAACGTATTAGTCAGGCTTCACTTAATTGCCAAAGGTGAGCAGATCCCAAAAATAAGTGAATAGTATCTCCTACAGGTTTACTACTAATTGAACAATTTAGAACTAAGAACGTGGAAATAGGTAATTAAATTTTTTAAAAACATTAAAAGTCTAATCGCTGCTATAACCTAAAACACTAAATCATGAGAAACTTTAAACCGATTAAAGAATTCCAAGTTTTACTAAGCACAAAAATGATCTATATAAAAAGTTTTATAGATCAGAAAATTAAACTCCATTAAGATTGCACCTAATTTAAAAGCTCTTGTTTAACCGTAATTGTTAAGATTTAATTAAACAAACAAAAAAAGAATAACTATTAAGTTCCAAAGTCTAATATTTAGCATTAACACCATTTATAATCTTATAACCTTTTTCTAATATTTATATTGAAATTTTATTTAGCGAGTAATGTTTTCTTCCAATGACCTCCTTAACACAAATATGAACTAAAATTTAATTTGTATATCATTATACTATCAGTTTCAACATCACTTAAGTTTCAGGTTTCCTTAAAAAAAGAATAAGAAAAATTAATATAATTTCATTGGAATATTTAACAAAAACTGCAAGACCTCCAATAAACCTTTAGGACAAAAAAAAAAAAAAAAAAAAAAAAAAAAAATTAACTAAAAATATCGCCATTCTTAGAAGCTTTGTAGAAAAAAAAAATATCCAGGAGATATATACAAACTAAAATAGTAGCTATCTGAAACAAATAGCGACAATAATTTACAAAATAATTGAATTTTTATCATTCAGAGTTAAAAAGAAAAAAAATAACTGGAAAAGAAAAATTACACTTATACACTCAGACAAAAATACCAAAAACTTTGCCTGCTACTATATTCACATGTCGAAATGACCTCTAAGAAACAATATACAATCAAGTCAACTTAACTTTCACCCTCCCATTGAAACCTCAGAGCAGACTGACCACAACGACAATTTCGATAAATTTCCTCCACAGAAGCCTTTAACAAATGAACTAAACTCTGCAGAATCTTCTAACGTCTTCGACTCCTACAGGAAGGTGAAAAACTCCGACAACTAATCCGGGCTCTCGTCTTCATGAGGGTAATTGCTAAACTGGGCAATTTACGTCGGAGGATGGAACAAGGGATGGAAACAAGCACTAGAGAAGGTGGTGGATTCCCAGGTAATAGAATTAATTATTAAAAGATATTATATTGTAATGCAGAAAAAAATGCTTCGTTATATATTACTTATAATATAAAAATAGGACCCCTATGAATATTTTCAGATATTGAACATAATTTTTAATCCCTTTTCATAGCAAAATATTTGCCTACATGACCCAGTTTAAAAAATTACACTGAATTAAGTATTCATAATTATCGTGGGAAAATGTATTTTCAATTAGTTCTATTAAATTAAGAAAAATAATACATTATATCAAAATATCTATGTGACTATTATCTCAACTGTGATAACGACACTCTTGTTATTAAAATGTCTCCGGTAGAGGAGTTTTCAATTAAATAACACAATGTCAATCAAATAGTTATCTAACATTTTATACTAGACCCGAAAATTGACACATTACTTTACAACACGTATTGACTTTCTATAATTCATTGCATTTCATAATACAATTTTTGAGTAATAAAGAATAATACGATAAATTATTTTGTAAGTCATTGCAAGTACAGCTGTAATTATGAAGTCAAACGCTAACTGGATTGTCTTCGTCAAATGAACATTAATCGAATATTGGAAATCATACTGAGT
>NC_090756.1:14359948-14372448 GCF_036898095.1 Palaemon carinicauda | reverse complement strand
CAAAACGAGCTGATAATGAGATAAATAAAGATTACCAATTTAGTTTTTACTTCGGTCTTACTTCCATTTCTGCGTGTTCTTCCCACGGACAGAAAATTGACTTTGCCAAAATCAAAGATTTTTTTCGAATGCTATTTATTAAGCCCTCTCTGTTGGTTAATTTATTTGTTTCATAGCAACTTCCCCCCCCCCCTAAAAAAACAGAAAGAAAAAAAAGTAACTGCGTCAATTTTGACCAAACTTAGTAGCCATGTTGGGTATGACCTAAGGATGAATCTTTCAACATTTTGGATAGAGTACACCAAAGCACAAGTATGCAGCGGTACTTTGGAAATAATACCAATGTTGAGTAAATGGCAAATATTTCGATAATTTAATTTTTTCTTTTTGTGAACATTACGCCAAAACTACAGAACCAATTTAATCAGAGAATGATGTGACAGGAATTCCTGTGTTAAACTGTACCTAGCGAATCCCGAAAAACAGACGAAACTATAGAAGGGCACTTAGTAGAGAGCATACCTCCGTCACGCCCATCAGTCTCATTTTGTTCTTAACTCCACTGCGTACTTGTACTTCGATGTATTTTCTTCAAAATCTAATGGATTTGTCCTTGGGTCATACCCGACATGTCCACCAAGTTTCGATTGAATTAGTTTAGTGTTTTTTTTTTTTGCGTAATGCTGCTTACAATGCAAAAATAAACTAACAAAGTATTTGCCATTTATTTAACATTGCGATTATTTTCAAAGTACTGCTGCGTACTTGTGCTTTGATGTACTTTATCCAAAATGTTACAGATTCATCCTTAGGTCCTACCCAACATGATTACCAAGTTTGGTCAAAATCAGTAGCGTAGTTTTTTTGTAAAGTTGCTCACAAACAAACAGACAGGGGTGAATACATAGCCTTCACAAAAAGACAGTAAAATCTTAGTAACTTTAAAGATTGAGTAATATCTCTGAGCCCATTGAAGTTAATCATTACCAGAGAAGTGTTTGTCCAATTAAGGTATAAACCTTTAGCAAATACCTTGGAAGAAATAACTCCTGTTTTTACACAAGGTCAATTAATTTCATGGAATTATTGAGTGTCCTCAGGAAAGAAGAAAGAGAAATTTTATGATTTCAGTATCCTTCAAAAAAAAAAGTCATTCAAGCTATATGAATTAAGTCAAACTGGCGAGAGTTTCCACAATTTGGATGCTGCTTTTTTTTTACAAAAATGTAATACAATTATTAAGCTTTACAAAATAAATAATAAAATTATTAAGTTTCCCCCAAAAATTAATACAATTATTAAGCTTTACAAATATATATATATATATATATATATATATATATATATATATATATATATATATATATATACACACACACACATATATATATATATATACATATATATATATATATATATATATATATATATATAAACGTGTTATTGATGAGTTGAAGTAGAATTAGTAATAGGGAAGATCACGTGTTTAATTTTAATAGGTCGCATTAATTTTCCACAGAATTAGCCTACTAAAATCAAAGGTATGTTTTTTCTTTCTATTAAAATTAAAGGTATAAGGTTTTTAAGGGTCTAAAGGTTTAAAGTACGCTCATGAATGGCAGGGGGAAGGGACTGTGACATTGCCCTATCAAAGAGGACAAAGCCCTAGAGACTCACCATATACGCATATGATCAGCACCCAAGACCCCTCTCCACCCAAGCTAGGACCAAGGAGGGCCAGGCAATGGCTGCTGGTAACTCAGCAGATAGACCAGCTCAAGCAAACCCCACATCCTTAGCTCACAAGGATGGTGAGATTACAGCGACGAAAGAAACTAAAGAGTTTGAGCGGGATTCGAACCCCAGTCTGGTGTTCACCAGTCAGGGACGTTACTACATCGGCCACCACAACCGAAAAGTGCCTTTGAAGGTATTTTATATCTATATTTTCATTTTATGTTTATATCTATATATTCTACAGTATATATTTTATATTTTATATAAACCATCAACAGTGTCTTATATTACCGTATCTCTCAAATAGCAAATGAAGCACTTTTAATATGCTCAACGTGATTTCCAATACTCAAGCAGTGTCAATTTAATGAAGGCAATCCAGTTGGCGTTTGACTTCATAATTACAGCTGTAATTGTAATGATTTACCTTTGGAACATATTACAAAATAATTTCTCGTATTATTTATTATTACTCCAGAATTGTATTATGAAATGTAATTAATTGTAGAAAGTTAATACGTGTTGTACAGTAATATTTCGATTTCGGGTCTAGTATAAAATGTTAGATAACTATTTGATTGACATTGTGTTATTTTATTAATAACTCCTCAACCGGAGATATTGTAATAACAAGTCTGTCGTTATAACAGATAAGATGATATTATAGTCACATATATATTTTGATATAAATAAATGTATTTTTCATAATGTTGTAGAAATAATTAAACATACATTTTCCTTTCGATGTTTATGAATGTTTAATTCCATGTAAATGTTTGACTTAGAATATGGAATCAAATGTTTGCTTTAAAACATAATTAGAAATTATGTTCAATATCTGGAAATATTTAAAGGATTTCTGATTTTTTATTTTAATTTTTTATGCTTTTATTTAAAAATTCAAAATACGTTTTTACAGGCATAATATTTGCAGTATGGTTGCCGTATACATAAAATTTTTTACATAAACATAAGCCATCTAAACAATTTACACATATTTTATATTTTAAGTAGTGTATAACGGAATTTTTATTGTGCATTAAATAAAACTATAGAAATATCGTATCTATTGTCAGGCTTGTTTCCCAGTTTAGCAATTACCCTCACAAGAAGGAGAGACCGGATTGTTTGGCCAACGTTCCACCTTCCTTTACGAATTGAAGTCGACAGAAAATTCAGCACTGTCTTAATAGTGTTCTGAAAGCTTACGTGAGTGAAAGGTGGTTCTTCTGTTCGGTCTGTTTCAAGTTTCCGCCTAGTTAATAGTTGGCAGGTGATTTTGCTTGTGAAGTTCTTTTTTATCTACTTTTAGTATTTCGTGTTCATTTATATTGGCGTTAACTAGTCCGTATTCACGAACTTTGTCAGTTTTAGATCGATGGGCTGTTTTCAGAATGGTGTTAGATCTCTGTAAATTTCGAAGTAAAACTGTCAAACTTATCTGCATTTTTGTTACTTTTAATACTGTCAAACATTTCTGCAAATTATTAAATTTTAAGACTCCGTCAAACAGTTTAAAACTTGTCTTGGCTGTAAACCCTTCATCTTTAAGGACTGGACTTCCTGGTTCTCAATTTGGTTATTGTGTAGATCTGTTATATTTACTGTTAGCTTGTTTGATTTAGTTGTTGTTGACTTGAGATTAGGTTTCTTACCCTTTTAAGCCATCAACCTATGGATTTAGGTTCCAAATTTCTCGGATTATATATTTAACGTTCTGCTCTGACAGCGCTTAGTTCGGTTT
This sequence comes from Palaemon carinicauda, assembly GCF_036898095.1. NCBI lineage: Eukaryota > Metazoa > Arthropoda > Malacostraca > Decapoda > Palaemonidae > Palaemon > Palaemon carinicauda. Next base: position 14,368,967 of record NC_090756.1, on the reverse strand, counting down.
GTTCTATAGATTCTTCTAAACTGTTTAATTGGCTAGAGGATCTAATTACTGTACTGTCTTATAAATATCTGTATGATATAAAGATGAAATTACTAGCAGACTGTATTTTAAATTATTTATTTTCAACGTCGCTAAAAGTTCTTAGGGTTTTACATATCTTTGATTACTTAGAGTTTATATCTCTTATAAAACTTTTATTAATTAGTTTTATAATTTAGATACTCATATCTGTAGAGAACTACTTTTTTTCAATTGTTCAGACTTTTTTTGGGTGCAAAAACTTTTTTTTTTATAACTTTCTTTTTTTATTGGGTGAAAAATACTTTAGCTCAGCAGCACTTTTTTTTTTATCTTTAAACTCTATTACGGAAAATAAATTTTTAGTTTACTGATTGTTTAAGAGTATAATTTTCGTATCCTATTTGGATATTTTTTTAAAATTTTTGTACCACTTTAGTTAGTGTAATTTAATTGGTATTATGTAGTTTGTCATAACTAACGCAGTTCAAGTTTGTCATCTTAACTTAGGCAATTTAAGTCTTCGTTGTATCCGGTGAAAAAATCAAATTTTAGTTCTGCAGTTTTAGTTTTGTGCAAATTTTGATATTAGCTTATGGTTTTTTATATTACTAGTTCAGCAGTTAGATTTTTTATTCGGTAAAACTTTTCATTTGGTCTGTCATTTAAAACGGTATTCGGTGAAAAAAACAATCCAAATTAACTTTTAGTTGTGATAGCATTTAGGTTTTAATGCGGCTGTTTAACATCTCTTGAATATTAGACCTTACTTACTGGTGATTTTTATCAATTGTAATTTCTCTTTGGAGAATTTTCAACTTTAAGCTATGAGTAATTTATAACTAATGCCCTTGGACATTTATAAAGTTTATAGATCTGTTTAAATGATCAAGTCAAATTAAACCTTTAAGTTCAATATTTTATAAGATTTTCTTGGCCAAGTTCAATAATATATAGATATTTAGATCAACCAGGAAATGAGTAATCTTTAATTATCTTAGACATCAATATAACTCACACTTGGAAAACTTTACTAAATTTTAGGCTAAAGCTCCTATTTTGGTTTGCATCTTGGAACCGCTAATTTTAAAGTTTAATATCATACAGAATTTCTCATTCACAATTTTCTAGATATGAAGTTAGTGTCACAACTTTCAAAATTATAGTTGAAAAATTAAGTGTTAGAATTTTCAGAAGTAAAGTTGGGTGAAGAAAGTAAATTTATTGCTGTAAACTGACTACCCAAGATTGGTGAAAATTAAATCTTTTTATTTGATTCGCTCACTTTTTTAAAAACTTAGGAATATTTAATCGTTATGCCTTAAACTTTTGTTTTATTTTGATTAGGAAAATTTTTGCTTGTATATAGTGAAATTTCCTCTACTTTCAGGTTATAACATTCGAAGAAACTTCAATAATCCTTAAGTGAACTTAATCTAATCTCAAAGAAACTGTAATCTACTGATTTGAAGATTCAACTGACAGTAAAACATTTTAGACAAGAGTCCCTGGTAAGTAGACAACAAATATGAATCTGACTTTGTATTTATTCCATCAACAGGGTTTCCAGTCTTAGGATATTTTTGTTACTTAATTAAAACTAGCTTAAATTGTTTAGGTATCAGGTTGTGCAAACAGTGTGCAGTATTGTGACAAGTAGAGTAAAACTTTAACAAATAGTTTACTTCAAAATTTAGATTTAGGCTGACAGATTTAATGTATTTAATATAAATTTGTCACATATATGACCCTTCATACATATGACCCTTCATTCAAGCTAGGATAGATGTTAAAAGCTGGTATTTCTAAATATAAATTGCTAAAAAGCAACTCAGATACGAAGCCAGAACAGATTTCAAATATGCTAGTAAATTTTATTTCAACACTTAAACAGGGCCACCTTTGTTGGGGTGGCGAAGCCACGCCGGCAAAGGTGGACCCATGGTTTGTGCATGGTGGACTTTGAGGTCTACCATGCACAGGACCAAAGAACCGTTCACTAATACTAGTTCCCTTTCAGTTTTTTTTTTCGGGTAGCTTTAATATACTTAGTTTTGTTTATTTTTTTGTTAAAGACTTCAAGTTTTTTCTTTCATAGCAAGGTTGAGGGCTCTTGTGAGGTTGAGATCACTTTGTTGAGGGCGAGGTTATGAAGGCCATATTCAAAGTTTGGTTAAACACTTATATAGAATGTTTCTGGTGAATTTAATTCTAAACTAAGTTTTGAGTGTAAGATTGAAAAGTATGGGGGTACGGTTAATGCATTGTAGAAGTTTTGTGAAACTTATTTTCTAAGTCCAGTGGACCAATTTTAAAGGTTTGAAAGTAAGAGGCAGTGGTAAATTAAACTTTCAGAGTTTGCAATGCTTCCTTAATGCCTGGCCACTTAGTTAATGATTGTATGATCTATAGTATATGGCAGTTGTCTTTTTTCCTTTTCTCACTGGGCTATTTTTCCCTGGAGGCCTGTGACTTACAGCATCTCTAGTTTCCAACTAGGGTTATAGCTTGGAAGTAATGATAAGTTTGGAAATTAGTGAAACCTAATGTGAAGATCCTTTGTCTAAAATAGTTTCAAGTACTCAACTTTACTTTATTTCAATTTCCAACAGAGCTTTGGCAAGAGGTTAAAAATCTGGTGCTTCCTGGTGAACTTTGCTTCAAAATCTAATACTTCAAAGGCAAAAGGAATTTTAACTTCTACAAATGGAATACCAATGGTGTAGCTATGGAGACTTCAAAACCTTTGACCCTCCTGGTTAAGATGGGATATCAGTGGCAAATAGATGCCATCTTCAAAATAAATCTCTCCTAATAGGTGTGATGCAACTCCAGAAAGGTGTGGTATCAGTGGCAAATGGATTGCACCTTCAAAGCATGGTATAACAAAGGCCAATATAACAATGGCTCCTTCGAAACTTTAGACCTGCTCGTAAGATGGGACATTGTGGCAAACGGATAGCACCTTAAATAAACTCGTGAGGGCTTTGTAACTACTGCAGAAATATATCAGTGGCTAAAAGATGGCACCTTCAAGCATGTAATTCCAAAGACAGGATGGGAAAGGTTATGAAATTAAGTTTTTCCTTAATCTACCTCTGGAAGACTGCCATTCAATGGCGATGCCATTAGGCCTTCTGGATCTTATTCCCATATCAAGCTGATCGGATATTATATGAATTGAAAGTCATGGCACCATGTGCTTAGTTTCAAACTGGTCTATTATTTTTTATGTAAGGCATAAGCGGTCTATGTATTGTGGCTCTACAAATTAGATTTTATACAAACAATGTAGAGCCTGAATGTTTCAGGGAATGCCATAAATTTGTAATAGATTAATAAGAAAAGTAAACATAAAAGCAGATTTATATACTTTATATCCTAATCATGGGATTAGTCTCTCAAGATCTGTCTTGATAAAGTTTGGTTGGAGAAATTCTGAAATAGCTATATATTTGCCATGCTTAAGTTAGCATTGGTATTTTCCAGAAGTTTTTCTGATATATATCCTAACATCAGAATTATAATGCTTCCAGAATGAGAAACTGTCACAAACTGTGTAGTTTAAAACTTTCAAAAGCTTACCTAATTAAAAGCTTGTGCAATTGTTGGGCCAATTTCTAAGATTGAAAGATTGAAATCATGGCTATGCAGATAGTTCAGTTTTAATAGTCCAAAATAAGGGACTAGTAACTTTTATATTAACAAATTAATTGTGAAATTACGCATAAGGTTTCATATGATTTAATTGGCTTGCTGATTAAGTAATCAACATATCTTTAGTTTTTACTGTATATTAGCATTTCTGTTGTAGATTTGAGCTCTTGAGGCTCCTGATTTTGAGTATGTAAAATGGCAAGGTTTACTCAAATTAAAAATTATCTTAAGTTTATTTTCTAATTTTCATAAGACATATTATGGCTTGTTGTAATTGGATGTATGTGGATTTGTAGAGTACTTGTGAAGTGTGATGTCAAAATATGGAATCATTCGGTTCTTTCTATTAGTTTTTGATAAATTAAATAAACTAGTTTATGAAAGAATTGACAGAATTATATAAATCCATCATTTACTTATGACTCGGTAATGAGTATGAAAGAAATAGTTAGAGATGGTTTAAAATAAATATTTGCTGAAGTGACAAGAGTATAGTTTACAGCAATTAGGGTTTATCTTACTCTGGTTAGACTTCATTACTTTAATGCCTCCATACAAATAAACTTTAATGTTGATTATTGAAATTGAACGTACACTTGCATAAAAGAAATAATTCAATTCAATGTATCATAATTAGGTGTAATATTTTGAGTAAGCTACCTTTAACGCCTACCGACATGTATCTGGATGGATTTTTTTATGAAAACCCTTTCATTTGGGATTTTGAAAGTAGTCTATACCAGTTTTATAAATTAAAATTAACGTAACTGTAAAATTTATAAAAGTTTATTTGATTTCTTTGATTTTATTTCATGTCTTTGAATATATCATTATTAAGTTAGCATGATTTACCCGAAATTTTTGCTAGTAAATCATCTTAACCCATCAGCATGATGCCACGAAAAGGGTATTAGTCTCAGCTTCCTCAAACACACTTTTGCAGTTTAGTTGGACAGATTTATATTAACTGCTAGGCTACTACCTTAGTTTGTACAGCAGGATGCTAAAAGCCCAGGGACCCCAACGGAAAAATATCCCAGTGAGGAAAGGAAACTAAGACATATTTAAAAAATAGTAACAAAATATTTCCTAGAAACTTTAAATAAAAGCTTTAACAAAGAGTAAGAGAAATTATATAAAAGTGTGCCAGTATACCCTCAATCCAGACAGCTTTAATCCATGACAGTGGAACATCATGGTACAGTCTATGGCGCTATCCAAGACTTGGAGAACAATGGTTTGACTTTGGTGTCCTCCTCCTTAGGGCTGCTTACTACAGCTGAAGTCTCCTCTCCCCCTTACCAAGAGAAAAATAGCCACTGAACAATAACCGCAGTAGCTAACCCATTGGGTGAAAAATTGTTGGGTAATCTGTGTTTTCTGGTATATGAGGACAGGCGAATCTGTAAAGAATATTACAAACTACTGTGTGTAGGGAAAGTGAACCGAAACCAGAGAAGGATCCAATCTACTACTGTAGCCAGTAACACTAGTTTAATATACTGTAAGCTATTCAGCTGTATTTCATTTAATCCGAAGCTAAAGAAATATCTAGTGATAAATGTTAACCTTATAAATTTTATCAACTATAGAATATAAATTATGCCAAAGGTTATACAAGCGGATGCAGAACTTGGAGTAAGGAGAGCTTTGGGTGTGGAGGTAATGCCCCTCTAAATCTGTCGCTGGTAGCAGGAGGCGGGTTAGGCTCAAGGCGATAGACAACATATCTTTTCGGCTAATACCCTAGGCATCATCACAAGGAACTGGCTATCGGACTATGAATCTAGCCAGTTTTACGAATCCGCTAAGTATTTAGTCAATGGAAAAGGACAGAATGGCGCCCAGTCCAGGGCGTAGTGTAGTGCTATGAAACACTGGTTTATAGATACTAAAAATTTGAAAATGGGAATGTTAGTGGAGAACGAATATAAGGAATATACTCTGGCTATCTTAGCCATAACTGCAACGCATTGTAAGAGGAGTGGCAAGGAAATCTCAGACTATAAATTATCTATTCAGGAAGAACTAAAGTTTGAAGAGAAGGGGTAGGGAAAATGATGAAAGAACAGAAGTGCCATTGTTACCAGTTCCCTGCTTGTGGTTTCCCTGCTTCTGACGTCAACCCTCATTCTCAATACCTATTGTGATCTGGTATCACTGTTTGCCCGGCGTAACATACTCGCTCGTGTGGGCAGGGCATTAGAATATAGTTTCCTTAGTAGCACACTTATAAGGTTAGTAAGTACATAAATATAAGGACATGATTGAACATTCAATGTTAATTCGATATTTCATGTGAGAATGCGTATTTTCATATTTCAAGATTTGTTTGGAATCTCTCTAGGATTTCGAACAAGATGCAATTTCTGAAAGTTTAAATTTTCACTGTACCTCTTTATTTAAAACTTATAAACTGGTCCAATTAGAAATTACTTCTAAAGCTGAGAATATAATGGAACATGGCCTTGCCTGATGAAGTTAAACTTCCTAAAGACATGTCTATACAGTGGAGCACTGCCCTGCTGTCAATAGGGCTTTACCCCTGAGTGAGTACAATTCATAGGTTGCGGTGGCCGATGTGGTAACGTCCCTGACAGGTGAACGCCAGGCTGGGGTATGAGTCTCGCTCAAACTCTTTAGTTTCTATGGTCTCTGAAACTTCACCATCCATGTGAGCTAAGGATGGGGTTGGGGAGCCTATATTTCTATCCGCTGAGTCATCAGCACTCTTTCCCTGGCCCTCCTTGTTCCTGGCTTGGATGGAGAGGGTGTTTGGACGCTGATCATATGGATATAGAGTCTAGAGCATTGTCCTGCTTACTAGGTCAATGTCACTGCTCCTTGCCTATGCTATTCATGAGTGGTCTTTAAACCTTTAAACGCCCACCCCCTCCAGGATTAATAGAGGCCTTAATCTATAGACCTTGAATAGAGGTTCCCTCAAGTAGTGAAGGGCACAGGCAACGGGCAGGGTTTGGACATGAAGTCTGGAGGGACATCACTGCCAGACGCAATGGGTCTACTTGATGCTAATAATAATAATAATAATAATAATAATGCTGGCCAGAAACATCGACCCCACATAGTAATGTTAAAAGATGCAGACAAAGAATAATAATAATAATAATAATAATAATGATAATAATAATATCTATTATTATTATTATTATCATTAAGAAGAAGAATAAGAATATTATTAATAATATTGTTAATATCAATATTATTGATATTAATATCAATATTAGTATTGTTGATATTAATATTGATATTAATATTGGGGTTTGAATCTCAGATAAGAAAATTTACGCATTCATTTCCCCTAGGATTTTTATGCTTTAAGTAAAAATATTTATTAAAAATAGTTATAAACCCATAGATGATATAAATCTAATCCGTAGTGTTCATGTAATTAAATAAATTTGTTTGCTTCCCTTCCTTTGTCTAGTAATGAGATAAAGACTTTAATTAAATTACAAAGGGAAAAATGGGGTCGTGACCTTACCAGAAAACACCAGTTAACAAATAGATAAAGGAACCCGAATCCTATGGTGACGTCACCCCTGCACCCAAAGGGACAATGAACACCCGAAGGGAACTCCCCTTATTTATCCCCTTCATTGAATTCCAGCTGAAAAAACAAGACTGGGAAGGGATTCTGAGAAATGGCCAATGTTTTCCTCTCTGGCTTGAAACGTTTGAAATGTTTTAAATGTTTGAAACCTTTGAAATGTTTTAAATGTTTGAAACGCTTGAAACGATTCTAAACGTTAGAAACGTATGAAACGTTTGAAACATTTGAAATGTTTAAGATACGACGAACAAAGAGCCAATTTAGAAGATGAAGACGAAGCTGTTTCGGAGAAAACTGTCTTTCAGAGAAAGGAAAAAAAAAACAGTTTTCTTAACTGGCTACTTTGCAGATGAGTTAATATCACTTGGAGATTATATATTTTGTGTTAGATAATCTTATGGTTAATTAAAAAAGGTGTTAAAGAGAAGTTTTATGAAAGGGATGATGTTACTTAAGAGTATAATCACCGGTGGTTAGATAATTTTATACGTTGACTAAAGAGGTTTCTTAGTCGAAACATTTAATAGACTTTATATAACAAATAGAAAATATGTAAGAATGGATATTAAATCATGTGAAAGAGCATTTGTTGGTTCGTGAATAGATAAAGTTACTCGCATTGTGTGGCATTTAATTATTTATGAAGGATTTGATATTCAATCCAGGGATTATATAAAAGCAAAAGAGAATAATTCATTTTTAAGGCTGCCAAAAAAAAAAAAAAAAAAAAAAAAAAAAAAAAAAAAAAAAAATGATTCGCTTAGATTTGGAGAGAATTAGGTATGATTATATATTTTAATTTCAAACATTTGTACTTGTGATTACATAATCTCATATACTGATTTAAAAGCTGAAATACAGTATATTCACGAGATAGAATATATGTTTTAATGAAAACAAAGAAGCTTATTTCAAATCTCCAAAATATTTGTTTGGGAAATATATAATTACGTATAATGCCTCCACCCATGATTTGTAATGGAACCTAAACCTGGACCTGGACCTGGACCTGGATCTGAACCTGAATTTAAACCCGATCCATAACCTAAACCTGGATCTGATCCTGAATGCAAACCTGAACTTGAACCTGCACCTGAATTTGAACCTGGACCTGATTTGAACCTGAACCTGGACCTAAAATTGAACTTGAACCTGAACCTTGACCTGAACCGAAACCTAAACCTGAACCTGAATTTGAAACTGAACCTGAACCTGAATTTGAACCTGAATCAGAATTTGAACCTGAATCTGAACCTGAACCTGGACCTAAACTTGAACTTGAACTTGAACTTGAACCTGAACCTGAGCCTGAATTTGAACCTGAACCTAAACCTGAACCCGAATTTGAACCTGAACCTGAACCAGAATTTGAACCGGAATATGAACCTGAACCTGAATCTGACTGCATCTGAAACTGAACATGAATTTGAACCTGAACGTGAACCTGAATCTGAAGCTGGACCTGGACCTGGACTTGGACCTGAACCTGGACTTAGACCTGAACCTGAACCTGACTGAACCTGAACCTGACTGTATCTGAACCTGAACCTGAGTCTAAACCATAACCTGAACCTGAACCTGACTGAATCATAACCTGAACCTGACTGAATCTGAACCTGAACCTGACTGAATCTAAACCTAAACCTGAACTTGAACCTGAACCTGAACCTGAACATGAACCTGAACCTGAACATGAACCTGAACCTGAACATGAACCTGAACCTGAACTTCTAGGAATGATTTATAATTACTGATATCTGGAGAAATTCT
>NC_090756.1:14347448-14352448 GCF_036898095.1 Palaemon carinicauda | reverse complement strand
TTTAAAATTTTCATTCGTGCCAATTAGAAAGGTTTATGAAAACTTGATCCTTTTTAAATACATGCTATGTATAATCTTGATAGCTATGTGTAAAAAAACTTGTATAATTTCATGGATTTTCTTTTATTTTGTTTTCATATTTTCAGTTGTGCCACTTACCAACATTTATGATGATATTGTCCCTATTTTCAATTCAAAGTATTTTATGTATAATTTTGATAACTATGTATAATTGTTCCAATTAGTGACGTTTATTATAAACTTGTCCATATTTTAAATAGTCAGTATTCTACACTGTTAAAAAAAGTAATTGTAATTGGAAGTTCTCCGTAAAAATATATTGCTCAGCCGTATTTCAGTAAAATACAGGCGACTGTAATTTTACCTTACTTTGTTTTTACATTTTGCAGAATAGTGACCATAATATCACCACTTTAAGTCAATATATTCGTTTTTAAAACGGTAAATGCCTGGATTTTTACAATTTTTTATGGCAAATTTTTAACAGTGTAACTAAAATCTTGATAACTATCTATAAAATAAACATGTATAATTTGATATCATATTTTCCATGCGTGGCTTCATACTCGTGTGTGGATATATATATCAAATTATAGCATATATTTCCACCCATTCTATAAATCTGGACATGAAAAAAATAGAATATTAACACGAGCCCTGATCTATATTTTAATAGAAATATATAGCTTTCTATATTACATATCAATTTTGGGTTATCGTCGTAAAAAAATTATTTTGGCCTGACAATTTCGCCCGAGTTGCCAATTACATCTTTTTTTCTTGCCAAGTAATTAATCTTTCCTTTTCAGACTTTCCACTAAGTCTAGGCAATTAACCGAAAGAGCTATATCGATTAATTTTGTGATAATTAAAGAGAGAGAGAGAGAGAGAGAGAGAGAGAGAGAGAGAGAGAGAGAGAGAGAGAGAAAGAGAGAGAGAGAGAGAGAGAGAGGGGGGGGGATTTGCCATTTGGTCAGTAGGTAAGCCATTAGCTGAATTTCGCAACACATTTTCTTTGGCGGAAATGACAAGCGGAAATAAGAACTAGCCAAAGTAAAGTAGATCTGCTTATTGAAAGGAGTTCTTTCTCTCTCTCTCTCTCTCTCTCTCTCTCTCTCTCTCTCTCTCTCTCTCTCTCTCTCTCTCTCTTTTGGATAAGTGTCATAAAAATCCGTGATAGAAAATAATGCCCCCAATATTTCCCCTCATCTTTTTCTATTTAATTTTCCTCTCAAAGGAAACTAATGTTTTTTTTTTTTTTTTTTATTTAAGAAGAAGGACGCCATTTATTGTATTGTTCTTTTATCTTTCTTCTATAGCGCTCATTGACCCTCTTGTATTGAGTCGCTGCCCGTTTTCTATTTCATTCTCTGGATCTAAAAAGGTGGCCCATTTTCTATTTCATTCTCCGGATGTAAAAAGGTGGTTCCGGTTTCCATTTCATTCTCCGGATATAGAAAGGTGGCCCGTTTTCTATTTTATTCTCCGGATATAAAAAGGTTTCCTGTTTTCTATTTCATTCTCCGGATATAAAAAGGTGGCCTGTTTTCTATTTCATTCTACAGATATAAAAAGGTGGCCTGTTTTCTATTTCATTCTCCAGATATAAAAATGTGGCCTGTTTTCTATTTCATTCTCCGGATATAAAAATGTGGCCCGTTTTCTATTTCATTCTCCCGATATATAAGGTGGCCTGTTTTCTATTTCATTCTCCGGATATAAAAAGGTGGCCTGCTTACTATTTCATTCTCCGGATGTAAAAAGAAGGCCCGTTTTCTATTTCATTCTCTGGATATAAAATAGTGTCCCATTATCTATTTCATTTTCTGGATATTAAAAGGTGGCCCGTTTTCTATTTAATTCTCCAGATGTAAAAAGGTGGCCCGTTTTCTGTGTCATTCTCCGGATATGAAAAGGTGGCCCATTTTCTATTTAATTTTCAGGATATGAAAAGAAGACCCGTTTTTTTATTTCATTCCCGGATATAAAAAGAAAGCCCATTTTCTATTTCATTCTCCGGATATAAAATGGTAACTCATTTTCTATTTCATTCTCTGGATATAAATAAGTAGGTCGTTTCCTATTTCATTCTCCGGGTATAAGAAGGTGCCCCGTTTTCTATTTCATTCTCCGTATATAAATAGGTGGGCCGTTTTCTATTTCATTCTCCGGATATAAAATGGTGGCCCATTATCTATTTCATTCTCCGGATATTAAAAGGTGGCCTGTTTTCTATCTAATTCTCCAGATGTAATAAGGGGGCCCGTTTTCTGTGTCATTCTCCGGATATAAAAAGGTGGCCCGTTTTCTATTTAATTTTCAGAATATGAAAAGAAGACCCGTTTTCTATTTAATTCCCCGGATATAAAAAGAAAGCCCATTTTCTATTTCATTCTCCGGATATAAAATGGTAACCCGTTTTCTATTTCATTTTCTGGATATAAATAGGTGGGTCGTTTCCTATTTCATTCTCCGGGTATAAGAAGGTGCCCCGTGTTCTATTTCATTCTCCGGGTATAAGAAGGTGCCCCGTTTTCTATTTCATTCTCCGTATATAAATAGGTGGGTCGTTTTCTATTTAATTCTTCGGATATAAAAAGGTGCCCCGTTTTCTTTTTCATTTTCCAAGTGTAAAAAGGTGGCCCGTTTTCTATTTCATTCTACCGATATAAAGAGATGGCCCCTTTTCTTTTCTATTCTCTAGATATTCAGTAAATAAAATATCCCATTTTATATTTCATTCTCCGGATATACTAACGGGAATAGTACTGTACCTTCCACATTATTGCTATTATTGTAGATTATAGTAATTTTTGGAAAAAAATAAAGAGAGAGAGAGAGAGAGAGAGAGAGAGAGAGAGAGAGAGAGAGAGAGAGAGAGAGAGAGAGAGAGAGATTATTATTGTTATTATTACCTTTATCATTATTATTACCGGTATTAGAGAGAGAGAGAGAGAGAGAGAGAGAGAGAGAGAGAGAGAGATGAACTGGAATTTCACCGACAAGTTACAAGTTTAACAAAGGATCAAAGAAAAACTGATTCTGCCAAAACGTGAGGTCAAAATGTCCAATTTTGCGGTTGGTAATTTTCGCCTTATTTTTGTACACAATAATGGAAGTTTTGAAAGACGAAAACTCCCAGTTTAGCAAGAAGAGTTTCGAAATGCATCTTCTGTCTTCTTGGGCGATACAAGAGGAAATGAACGAAATAAAGAGACGATCGTAATAGTAATATTTTAGGATATATTTCATAATGAAGGAGATTTTTTTCTATGTTGTGGAAGTCAGTTGATATCCAATATACATATCAGTATACATTTAAGTATTTATTCAATTATTTACTTATTCATTTGCTTACTTTTCGAGGCAGATTTATGTTTATTTTCTATTTACGATTTATTTCAATTATAATTTATAATCAAGGAATAATTGCAATATCAAAACAATAAAAATGATTAGTGAATTGGATGTAATTTAATATATATATATATATATATATATATATATATATATATATATATATATATATATATAAATATATATATATGTATATATATATCAACCGTCGTAAACATATTTACTTCATTTCACGCCTAGTAAAGATCCAATGGATTGCAAAAGAAGAGCTTTTCACTGAAAGATTTCAATCTTTGAACCCCAGGAATGGAGATCCTCGTTCTCTGCTGCGGAAGCTCATTTGAATCCCCTGTTTCCTCAAGGAAGTTCCATTCCCCATGAGAGAGAGAGAGAGAGAGAGAGAGAGAGAGAGAGAGAGAGAGAGAGAGAGAGAGAGAGAGAGAGAGACCATACTTCATGGAAAAGAAAAATTATATTTTGAAATATGATCAGAAGTACAGCGTTGCCAAATCCTTCTTTATACCCAAATGAGCTTCCATATTGAAACAAGTTCTACAAATTTTTCAGAGGACTTTCGGAATCCAGAAGTATAAACAGAAACTAAAAAATACAAATAAATATTGGCACAAAAAAAGAAATCGATTCTTAATAGAATCTAATTCTTGTATGTTATTGACAACCGTGAACATTGAATGAAAAAATCAGGAAATGGTCATTATGAATATATTTAACATTTTCAATCAATATTTTCGAAGAATATTTTACTTATTATAAGTATAACCCTATCACCCTACACTATGTGATTAACTGATTTATTTAGCAGTGATATTGGATTAAACTTTTGAAGTAACGAAAAATAATTGGCTATAAAAAAAAAAGAAAAAAAAAAGAACTTTATTAAAATGTATATTTTATGAACGTCTGCTCCATCTTTTTTACAAGAAGACTCGGTTTCAGCAACATTTTATCGAAATCTGGAAGAGATGAAATGAAAGACAGTTACAGCGTGAGCTCAGAGCAGGCAAGACTTCATCTCTTATTCCTTACTCTTTTTTTATCACTAGCCAGGTCACTTTATATCAATTCCTTCCTCCGCGGCTCCTTTCCCTTCCAATTAGATATAATCTCACTGTTCTGTTTTGTCTAGAAAGCATTACAAGGATATGCTGAGCACACTATTCCCCTGAGTCACTATTAAAGGGGAACAATAGTTGACTATTCGGAGCTAGCTCACGGTGTGAGTGGCTCTAATTTCGTCTCGGGACAAATCCTTCCAGACATCGCTAATATGCAGCTCCACCTTGTAACAGAAGTTTGTTCTAGATACTTATCCTTTCTGGTATCCCAAAACGCTTGCGCTGTGATTGGCTCTAATTTCATCTTGGGACAAACCCTTCCAGACATTGCTGATATGAGGCTCTGCCTTTTAACAGAAGTTTTCTTTAGATACTTATCATTTCTGGTATTCCAAAAAGGCTTGCACTGTGATTAGCTCTAATTTCGTCTCAGGACAAACCCTTCCAGACTTTGCTGATATGAGGCTCCGCTAGTTATAGAATTTTGCTCTAGATACTTATCTTTTCTGGTATTATGAAAAGGCTTGTGCTGTGATTGGCTCTAGT
>NC_090756.1:14337448-14342448 GCF_036898095.1 Palaemon carinicauda | reverse complement strand
CTAGTTCAGCATCAAATTTAGGTTCAGGTTCAGGTTCAGAGTCAGGTTCTGGTCCAGGTTTAGGTTCACGTTCAAATTCAGGTTCAGGTTCTTTTCCAGGTCCATGTCAGGGTTCAGGTTCAGGTTCAGGTTCACGTCTAGGTTCAGGCTCAAATTTAGGCTCAGGTTCAAATACAGATTTAGGTTGAGGTTCAGGTTCAGGTCCTGGTTCAGCATCAAATTCAGGTTCTAGTTCAGGTTCAGATTTAGGTTCTGGTCCAGGTTTAGGTTCAGGTTCAAATTCAAGTTCTTATTAAGGTTCAGGTTCAAATACAGATTTAGGTTGAGGTTCAGGTTCAGGTCCTGGTTCAGCATGAAATTCAGGTTCTAGTTCAGGTTCAGATTTAGGTTCTGGTCCAGGTTTAGGTTCAGGTTCAAATTCAAGTTCTTATTAAGGTTCAGGTTCAAATACAGATTTAGGTTGAGGTTCAGGTTCAGGTTCAGCTTCAAATTCAGGTTCAGATTCAGGTTCTGGTCCAGGTTTAGGTTCAGGTTCAAATTCAGGTTCAGGTTCATATTTATGATCTTTTCCAGGTTAAGGTTCAGGTTCAGGTTCAGGTGTAGGTTCAGGTTCAAATTCAAGATCACATTCAGGTTCAAAATCAGGTTTAGGTTCAGGTTCTTGTTCAGGATCAGGTTCAGGTTCAAATTTAGGTTCAGGGTCGTGGCATCATACACCATTACATATTTCCCCAACACATTTTGTGGTTTTAAAATAAACTTCATTGTTTTCAGTAAAACATATTTTCTATCTCGTGAATATATTTCATTTTTAAAATCTGTCCATGAGATTATGTAATCATAAGTACAAATGTTTGGAATTAAAGTACATAATCACACCTAATTCTCTTCCAATGAAAGCGAATAATTTTTATTTTTTTGGCAGCCTTAATAATGAATCATTTTGCTTTGCTTTTACATAATCCATGGATCAAATATCAAATCCTACATAAATAATTAAATCTCACTCAATGTAACTTTTTATTCACGAATAAATAAATGCTCTTTCACATGATTTAATATCCATTCTTAGATATTTCCTCTTTATAATATCAACTCCATTAAATGTTTCCACTAAGAAACCTCTTTAGTCAACGTATAATATTATCTAACCACTGGCGATTATACTCTTAAGTAACATCATATCTTTCATAAAACTTCTCTTTAACCCACCTCTTTTAATTAACGCATGAGATTATTTAGTTCTAAGTGATATTAACTCATCTGCAAATTATCCAGTTAAGAAAACTCCTCTTTTTTTTCTTTTCTCCGAGAGACAGTTTTCCCCGAAACAGCTTCGTCTTCATCTTCCAAATTGGCTCTTTGTTCGTCGTATCTTAAACGTTTCAAACGTTTCCAACATTTCAAACGTTTCAAACATTTCAAACTTTTCAAATGGTTCCAACATTTCAAACGTTTCAAACATTTCAAACGTTTCAAACATTTCAAACGTTTCCAACATTTCAAACGTTTCAAACGTTTCGAAGCCAGAGAAGAAAACGTTGGCCATTTCGCAGAGTCCCTTCCGCAAATTTATCTGTTTTTTCAGCTGGAATTCAAATAAGGGGATAAATAAGGGGTTAAAGGGGAGTTCCCTTTGGGTGTTCATTGTCCCCTT
The DNA here is from genome assembly GCF_036898095.1 of Palaemon carinicauda. NCBI lineage: Eukaryota > Metazoa > Arthropoda > Malacostraca > Decapoda > Palaemonidae > Palaemon > Palaemon carinicauda. The sequence continues at coordinate 14,340,791 of NC_090756.1, read as the reverse complement.
GGGTGAAGGGTTGATGTCACAAGAGGATTCGGGTTCCTTTATCTAATTGTTAATTGATGTTTTCTGGTAAGGTCACGACTCCTTTTTTCCTTTGTAATTTAATTAAAATTTTTACCTCATTACTAGACAAAGGAAAGGAAGTAAACAAATTTATTTAATTATATGAACACTACGGAATATGTTTACAATATATATATGGGTTTATAGTTGTTATTAATAAAATTTTGATTAAATCAATTAAAATCCAAGTTGAATTGATTATGTGGAGTTTCTTATCTATGATTCGAACTAATGTTATTTAAATGACTAAATTTAGTGTCTTTCACTTCCTAGAGTTATCATGGCTTTATCACTAGACTTGATCTGATTAGTATAGGTTTGAATCCCAACGAGAACGAGGAAAAATCTTCGTTCAGGTCCTTCCTATGTTCAAGACTTTTAAAGGGAATCAGATAGAAAGTGTATAGAGATTTCAAATTTTTCCTTGGCTTTCAAAATGCTCCTTGAAAATCGTCAAAATGTCTTCTGTTCTCATGATATTTTACCAATATTTATTTGTAGTAAACACTTGTGTTGTGTTGCGTATATATATATATATATATATATATATATATATATATATATACATATATATATATATATATATATATATATATATATATATATATATATACATATATACACACACACACACACATATATATATATATATATATATATATATATATATATATATATATATATATATGAACATGTTATGGAGGACTAGATTCTTCATTTCATTTTCAAATTTAGATTCAAAGGTTTTCAATGTAAATTATAGCAATAGAAGGACTTAGTAATTAGAATGTTTAGAATATTATTAGAATATGTAGAGTCTGTATATCAAGGATTTAATAACGTCTTTAAGCTTATTGTTATTATTATTATTTGCTAAGCTACAACCTTAATTGGAAAAGCAGTATGGCTATAAGCCCAGGGGCTCCAACACGAAAAATAGCTCATTGAGGAAAGGAAACAAAGAGAAATTAAATATTTTAAGAAGAGCAACGAGATTAAAATAAATATCTCCTATACAAACTATAAAAAACTTTAACAGGACAAGAGGAAGAGAAATAAGATAGAATAGTGTGCCCGAGTGTACCCTCAATCAAGAGAACTCGAACCCAAGACAGTGTTCATAGCGCCAACACCTCCAACGATTTAATTATCCAGACTTGGCAACCTACCAGTCAACATCCGATAGCTTAACGGTAATGTATCGCACGTGTATCAAACACGCTCGTACATTGTAACGGTTTTTCTGCCTTTTGTATATTATCGTTATCGCTCTACCCTATCACTGATAACCTCTTCATGCCTGTATGTTCCTGCATCAATGCATCATTTTGTTTAAAATTTTAAACCGTTTTTGACTGGAATTACTTGTATAAATAAAACTCGTCTCTCAGTCATTGCTTATAAAGGGTCGCTCGCACAGCAAGTTGCCAGGGTACGATAATGAAAGCTTTAGACCTGTTGGTTGTGTCTTTATAGAATACACACACACACACACATGTATATATATATATATATATATATATATATATATATATATATATATATATATATACATATATATATAAATATATATATAAATATATATATACATATATATATATAAATATATATATATATATATATATATATATATATATATATATATATATATGTCTAATATCTTGGCAGCATCACATTTCTCATCATTGATCACTCAGACATCCCACATCCTATCTATAACTGCAAAGCTGCATGCAAAAAAATGCAGACATATCTCTGGATCCCAGAGACAAGCTGTCAACATGTCTTGCTTAGACATACCATTAGTTTCTGTCATTCAGCTTCCTCCCCCCAGTAGTCTTCTGGGATAGTCACTTTTAACGTTAAAGAATGGATATGAAATGGATATGAATTTCTTCTTTTATACACCAAAAGCGAGAGAGAAATATTAGTTGGTGCTTGTTGTTTCTGCTTGTATAAACTAAGTTGAATAATTGAGATGATTTTAGAGAGAGAGAGAGAGAGAGAGAGAGAGAGAGAGAGAGAGAGAGAGAGAGAGAGAGAATGGTTGCATATGTGTATATAAGTCCATAAAAAGGAAAAATCGACTGCTTTCTTTAAAAAGCTGCAGGTTTAAAGGTTTAAAGACCACCCGTGAATGGCAGAGGCAAGGGACAGTGACAATGCCTTATCAAGCAAAACAGTACCCTAAAGATTGACCATATGTATTGTACATATAATCAGCACCTAAGCCCCCTTTCCACCCAAGGTAGAACCAAGAAGGGCCAGGCAATGGCTGCTGATGACTCAGCATATAGACCTATAAGCTCCTCGAACCCCTATCCTTAGCTCACAAAGATGGTGAAGTTGCAGACACAAAAGAAACTATAGAGTTTAAGAGGGATTCGAACCCCAGTCTGCTCATCGCCAGGGAGGGACGTTTCAAATAGGCCACGATAACATAAGAAGGATATATCTTAAGCTTAGAATCCCTGGATGCAATTTGAGATTTGGATGTCTTCCTATGGCTAATGACTATAAGTAATTGATCTCATTAGGTTTTCTCCTCCCTTTATTATTATTATTATTATTATTATTATTATTACATGCTAAGTTACAACCCTGGTTGGTAAAGCTGGATGCTATAAGCCCAAAGACTGTAACAAGAAAAAATAGCTCAGCGAGGAAAGGAAATAGGGATAAAATGATAAAAACATTGAAATAAATCGATATATAAATTATAAAACCTTAAAAATAACAAGAGGAAGAGAAATAAGATAGATTGGTTTGCTCGTGTCTAACCTCAAGCAAGAGAACTCTACCACAAGACAGTGGAAGTCCATAGTACAGAGGCTATGACAATACCAAAGACTAGAGATATACTGTTGATATTCTGAAGCCTTAGGACTGATGACCTATTGAACAGCTCACCACTGAAGACTCTCTCTCTCTCTCTCTCTCTCTCTCTCTCTCTCTCTCTCTCTTTTCTTGTCTTCCGGGAGAGCTATTTCATCAGCTCCATTAATCATGTGGGTAGTCTGCTGTCAATCACTGATTGATGACCTCGCTCCAAAGGAGGAGATAATGCGTAACCAAAGAGTTTAGTCAGTCTTTAAATTCCCCTGAGGGAGTCCTATATAATTCCAGGATCTTTAATCTCCTTATATGAAAGGAATCGCTTAATAACATATTTCCAGTCACACACACGTCTTAAAAACATGATGCTTAGATCAGCATTCATCTTTTTGTAATAATATTCTATAGTCAATTTGTTTTTAATGAGGCGCATTTGCACTGACTCGGA
>NC_090756.1:14329948-14334948 GCF_036898095.1 Palaemon carinicauda | reverse complement strand
TAATAATAACAACAACAACAACAACAACAACAACAACAACAACAACAACAACAACAACAACAACAACAACAACAACAACAACAACAACAACAACAATAATAATAATAATAATAATAATAATAATAATAATAATGTTGTTCTTGTCTTTTGGGAAATAACTTCCGGAGGTTGTATACCATAATGAATATTACAATATCTTGTGAACTCTCCAATGCCTGATAGATATTGTATACCTTATATATGTTGCAATGCCTTATGGATGTCACATAGCTTATAAATATTGTAATACCTTATGTACGATTGGATAGTTTTGTTATGTACACATTAAGGATATTTTAATATATTTTAATATATTTATGGATATCTTTACCTTATGGATATTTTACAAAGAATGTTTTTATTATGGATGTCGTTAAAATAGATTAATATATCTTTTATGGATATTGTACACCTAGTGGATGTTATATTGCCTTGGATGGGATATGTTAATAGTAATATCTTTTATACATATTCCACAGGAATTTTACATATCAACGTACCTTACCATGTAAGGGTAGGAGAGACTCTAGCTATGGTAAGCCATAGCCTCTGAACCAAGGCCTTCCGCTGTCTTGGGTTAGAGTTCTCTTGCTTGAGGGTACACTCTGGCACACTAATCTATCTAATATCTCTTCCTCCGGTTTTGTAAAAATTTTTATAGTTTATTTAGGAAATATTTTTTTTAATGTTATTGTTCTTAAAATTTTCTATTTATCCTTGTTTCCTTTCCTCACTGAGTTATTTTCCCTGTTGGAGCCCCTGGGCTTATAGCATCCTGCTTTTCCAGCTAGGGTTGTACCTTAGCAAATAATAATAATAATAATAATAATAATAATAATAATAATAATATAACCAGGATGTTAACAAGACTCATCTGCAAAGTAAAGCAGTTAAAGACGAACTACTAATCTCCCTATATAAAGATATATATATATATATATATAACCAATTAATCAAGAATAAGAATTCCCAAACGTTTAGAGTAAATTATAAAAAGGACTCCCACGTCAGTTAGTGTCAGTCTCCAAGGGAACTTTTCTCAGCCGGGGTCCATCTTGAGTTTCATCTCCCGAGTGAGCACCTTCCAAAGATGCTGAATGAAGAAGAAGAAGAAGAAGAAGAAGGGACTTTGAGTGACGTTGTATGTGTTGGGGACTTCATGTCATTCGAATACCTTTTTCGTTCTTTGCAAATTAAGCAGATTTTTTTGTAGATTCCCAACCTAGGGTACATATACCCCCATTAGTACATTTATACTCTTCAAGGGGTACATTGAATCTGAGAGAATAACCAGTGCTGCCTAATACATGATGTAATTTGCATTGAAATTTGATTATAAATTTGAGGAGGATAAAGATAATAAATGAAATTGATATTGTAATATAATTTTTTCATTCAATCTTAATGCAAATTACATCATATAATAGTATCTGTTATTCTCTCAGATCCAAAACAGACAATTACACCAAATGATAATGAAATAATTACTTATATAAAAATTAAATTCAAAATACAATTATAGCTAAGTAATAACCATAATATATCTAAATCTAATTTTATAATTCAACAGGAAAAATGAAAAGAACATGTGACATTCGACGGACACTGGACAAAAGATATATATCTTAGCTGCCATCCCGAAAGAAATCCTTAGCCTCTGTCTTCAGGAGCCTCTGTCTTCAAGAGCCTCTGTCTTGAGATACGAAAACTTTTAAGGTCTGGGAGAAAAGACAAACGAAAGAAACGTCCGGAGTTGAAAGTTTTATGCACTTTTAATCCATCAATGAAATTACCGTGATCCTCCTGTGGCGTCGTCTCAATGAATCAACTACGGCTGAAAGGTAATCTTTTGTAATATAAATATTTGTGATATTTATTGTAAGTGTAGTAGAGATGTGTATAGGTGAATAGATTGAGGCTGTTTTGGGGGTTAGGATGGGGCTATAAGGGAGAGAGAGAGAGAGAGAGAGAGAGAGAGAGAGAGAGAGAGAGAGAGAGAGAGAGAGAGAGAGAGAGAAATAGTATTAGCTCCACTTGTTTTATAAAGGTATTACCTTTTCTGTTTTATATGAAATTTCTCAACCGTTTTCAGAAATGTAATACTTTGTCAATTTTAGAGAGAGAGAGAGAGAGAGAGAGAGAGAGAGAGAGAGAGAGAGAGAGAGAGAGATCATTACTGTATTGACTTGTTTCACAAAGGTATTACTTTGTTAATTTTATGTGAAGTTCTTTAACAGTTTTCAGAAATGCAATACTTTATCAATTAAATGCTCTGCCAATTTCAGAGAGAGAGAGAGAGAGAGAGAGAGAGAGAGAGAGAGAGAGAGAGAGAGAGAGAGAGAGAGAGAGAGAGAGAGAGGTCTCTCCACTGCCCTGGAAGGGTAAAAGAAGAGATAGCCCCTCTAAAGAAATCCCTTTGATATGAAATTACGTAATGTCATATTGTGTTTCCTCCTAATAAGCTTTGAAGACTAAGCTTGAGGTCTCACTTCTCTCTGAAGCTTCTTATCAGCTCCCTAAAGCTTCTTTGGCCTCGATCGAAACTGGAAAAGAAAATAGGCTTGTCTCGATATCTTTAATCTTCTGTGGAACGTCTCCTGAAAGGATCATTTATTCAGTAATGTGGATCTGCTCAAAAAAGGGCAGAGGAGCCGTTCTAAAGGCTAACATTCGATCCAGCAAAAGAAAAAGAAATGAAATTGTTTATGTTTGTTGGTTTTGTCTGTTTTTTTAAAAGCAGACTTTCACGTCTGGAGTAAAATCTAACTTTTGAAGTGAAATTTACCTTTATTGAAGTCACAGATACGAGACTGGATTGCAATTTATCTCTTTCGAATAAGGTTTACTGTTCATGAGTAAGTTTTTCTATATAGAATAGGGTTCACCTAATGGAAATAAGATTTCCTTGGAACAATGCTGACATGATTTGAGTAAGATTTGTCTTTTAACAGTAAGATTTAATTGTCTAGGATAAGATTTCCCTGTCTAAAATAAGACTTGCCTGTGTAAAGTAATATTTGATGGTCTGATGTAAGGTTTAGCTATCTGAAGCAAGGTTTACCTGTCTGATGTGATTACTCCTATGGAATAGAATTTATATATTTGGGTTATATCACTAAATGCACCTTTCGTCCTCAGTGGAAGGTGTATGGGTTAATAAAACATAGCCATCCCTCATAAGCATTTCGGATGTGGCTGTTGGACCCAAGACTTTTAGAACATCCCGAGTGTTTCTGCTAGCAAGGCAAGCTTCAAAACCACTAGATTACAAAGACACATTTTGGAAGACGGTACTGCTTCTCCATGGTTACGGTTCATTTTCCCTTTGCTTACACATACACCAAATAGTCTGGCCTCTTCTTTACCAATTCCCCTCTGTCCTCATACTCCTGACAACACTGAGATTATTAAACAATTCTTCTTCACCCAAGGGGTTAACTACTGCACTATAATGGTTCAGTGGCCACTTTCCTCTTGGTAAGGGTAGAAGGGACTCTTTAGCTATTGTAAGCAGCTCTTCTAGGAGAAGGACACTCCAAAATCAAACCATTGTTCTCTAGTCTTGGGTAGTGCCATAGCTTCTGTACCATAGTCTTCCACTGTCTTGGGTTAGAGTTCTCTTGCTTGAGGGTACACTCAGGCACACTATTCTATATTTCTTTTTCTCTTGTTTTGCTAGAGTTGTTATCGTCTGTATTGGAGATATTTATTTTAATGTTGTCACTCTTTTTGAAATATTTTATTTTAATTGGTAACTACTTCTCTTGTTTCCGTGTTTCCTTTCCTCACTGGGCTATTTTCCCCGTTTGAGCCCCTGGCTTATAGCATTCTGATATTCCAACTAGGGTTGTAGCTTGGCAATTAATAATGATAACAATAATATCGACTTTCAATGAGATTATAGTTTTGTATAAGTAGTGAAGCACAAGTATGTTAAATTCCAGGTTATTATATAATCTTAAAATATGTTAGTTTTTTTACCTCAAATTTTAATACTTTTATCAAACTTGCATCACTACCATACCTCAAATTATACAATATTGTAAAAAATTTGCATAATTTCTCAAGATCTCTCACTCCGAGTCTATTGTAATAAAATAATTTGAGGAACAACCCTTTCCGCAGATGTGTTGACCTAGAGAAGTATAATGTCATATCATTCTGATAGTAGCGTCGAGAGAACCATCATCTGTGCATCTTCCTCCTTGCTTCATCTCATGGAGACTGATAACGCTCATCACCAGCTGTTGGAAGGCACACAAGAGACGAATTCTGGTAAGGAAATGGACTTTCGTCCTGTGAGTTATTCGTCCTTCTCCTCGGAATCTCACTCTTTTTGTCTGTTTGTATCTTGTTGGTTTGTTTTAGAGGACCCTATGTTCGATCAGTTTGTTACCGAGGGCCAAGTGTTCGATCAGTTAGTTGCCGATGACCGTATGTTGAATTGGTTCGTTACCGATGGCCTTATATTCGATCGGTTCGTTACCGAGGACCCTATGTTCAATCAGTTTGTTACCGAGAACCATATGTTTGATTAGTTCTTTACTGAGGACCCTATGTTCTATCAGTTTGTGACCAAAGACCCTTTGTTCGATCAGTTCTATTGGGGGCCCTATGTTTGATCAATTCATTACCGAAGACCATATGCTCGATCAGTTCTCTACAGAGGACCTTATGTTTAATCAGTTTGTTATCGAGGACCCTGTGTTTGATCACTTCTTTACCGAGGACCCTACGTTCAGTCAGTTTGTTACTGAGGACCATATGTTCGACTAGTTCTTTACTGAGAACCCTATGCTCAATCAGTTCGGTACTGATAACCCTATGTTCGATCAGTTCATTACCGAAAACCATATATTCGATCAGCTCTTTACCGAGGACCCCGTGTTCAATCATTTCGTTACCAAAGACCCTGTGTTTGAGCAGTTCATTTCCAAAGACCCTGTGTTCGATCAGTTCTA
>NC_090756.1:14317448-14327448 GCF_036898095.1 Palaemon carinicauda | reverse complement strand
TTCATCGACTTTCTCATAGTCAAATCCTAACCTACTTGCTCGTCCTACTCCTGCTCAAATCCTCATGTGCATCCTTGTCCTGTTCCTGTTCACATCCTCATTCATTCCTCATCCTGCCCCTGCTCACATTCCAAATCTTTCCTCGTCCTGCTCCTGCTCAAATCATCATCTCCTTCCTCGTCCTGCTCCTGCTCAAATGCTCACTCCCTTTGTCATCCTGCTCCTGCTCAAACCCTCATCGCCTTGCTCGGCTTGCCCCTGTTTAAATCCTTACCTTTTTCCTCTTCCTGATCCTGCTCAAATGCTCACCTCCTTCTTCATCCTGTTCCAACATAAATCCTCGCCTCTTTCCTAAACCTTCGCCTGCTCAAATCCCCATCTGATTCCATGTCCTGCTACTGCTCAAATATTCAACTGCTTTCTCGTCCTGCTCCTGCTGAAATATCACCTCCTTTGTCGTCCTGCTCCTGCTGAATTCCTCATCGCTTTTCTTGGCCTTCCCCTGTTTAAATGCTCAAATTTTTTCGCCCTGCTCCTGCTCAAATCCTCATCGCCTTCTTCATCCTGCTCCTGCTCAAATCATAACCTGCTTCTTCGTTCTGGTCCAGCTGAAATGCTCACCTCATTCCTCATCTTGCTTCTACGCAAATCCTCGCGTCTTTCCTCGACCTGCTCCTGCTCAAATCCTCACCTCCTTCCTCTCCCTATTCCTGCTGAAATATTTCCTCATTCTGCTCCTGCTCACACCTTCACCTGAAACAGTGCCCCAGTTCAAATTCCCACCTGCTACCACTTACTATTCCTGCCTAAATCCTAACCTGCTAAAGTCATCACCTGCTACCTCGTCTTGCTCCATCTCTAAACCTCACATGCTATTTCATCCTGCTCCTATTCAAATCTTCTCAGGATACCTCCTCCTGCTCTTGCTTGAATCCTCACCTGCTATTTCATCCTGCTCCTGCTAAGATCCTAACCTGCTATCTTTCCTTCCTCCTGCTAAAATCCTCACCTGATACCTCTCCATGCTCCTGCTCAAATATCACATTTTACCTCATCCTACTACTGTACAAATCATCCCGTACTACTTTGTCCTACTCACGCTCGAATCACCACCATCCAGCCCCTACTCAAGTCCTCACTTGCTACCTCATCCTGTCACTGCTCAAATCGTCCCTTGCTATCTCGTCCTGGCCCTGCTCAAATGCTCACAGGCTATTTTGTCCTGCCCCTGCTCGAATCCTCACCTGCTACTTTGTCCTGCCCCTGCTCAAATGCGCACAGGCTATTTTGTCCTGCCCCTGCTCGAATCCTCACTTGCTACTTTGTCCTTACCCTGCTCAAATCCTCACTTGCTACTTTTTCCTGTCCCTGCTCAAATCCTCACCTGCTACTTTGTCTATCCCCTGCTCAAATCCTCCCCTTTTACTTTGGCTTACCCCTGCTCGAATATTCACCTGCTACCTCCTTCTGCCTCTGTTCATTGCTACCTCATCCTGCTCTTGTTCATTGCTTCCTTGTACAGTCCCTGTTCAAATCCTCTCCTGCTATTTTGTCTTGCTCTTGCTCAAATCCTCTTCTGCTACTTCGTCCAGCCCCTGCTCACATCCTCACTTGCTACCTCGCCCTGCTCTCGCTCAAATTAATCAACCGTAGATAATTGAGTGGTCGATTCTTTTCAGAGAAGACCTAATGGAAGCTTCTAGCGAGAGAGGCTCCTGGGAAAGACCATAAACAATCTTTTGAAGAAAGCCATTTCTTCATAAGCTTCGGAGGGAGAGAGAGAGAGAGAGAGAGAGAGAGAGAGAGAGAGAGAGAGAGAGAGAGAGAGAGAGAGGGTTTGGGATGATTAGTGTACAGATGAGTTTTAATTCTTTGTTTGCTTTCTATCAGAGAGAGAGAGAGAGAGAGAGAGAGAGAGAGAGAGAGAGAGAGAGAGAGAGAGAGAGATAGAGTTATCTTTAAACGGAAGTTTCTCATATTATTCATACAGGAGAGAGAGAGAGAGAGAGAGAGAGAGAGAGAGAGAGAGATAGAGAGAGAGAGAGAGAGAGAGAGAGAAAGAAAGAATTTTCTTCAAAGGGAAGATTCTTATATGATTCATATAGGAAAGAGAGAGAGAGAGAGAGAGAGAGAGAGAGAGAGAGAGAGAGAGAGAGAGAGAGAGAGAGAGAGAGAGAGAGTTATCTTCAAATGAAAGTTTCTTATGTGATTATACATGAGAGAGAGAGAGAGAGAGAGAGAGAGAGAGAGAGAGAGAGAGAGAGAGAGAGAGAGAGAGAGAGAGAGAGACTCAAGTTTATATAAAAGATTAAGGGTAAAAAATACGTACGTATAATATTGAAGAGAATCGGTCTATTCATTACCCTTCAAGAGCCATCTCAGAAACTTCTTTTTATCTCATAAACGATTAAACCGTGATTTCGGAGAGGTATAAACGAACCTTATATCACTGCTAATAGCCTTTGTTGAAAAAGCCTATTAAGAATAAAGCTAGCGAAGGACAAAGATAGAATAAATCGATGTAATGAGACGGTAAGCCTATATTTATTCTCAAAACATGCACGAAATATTTATTTAATCTTATGATACATCCAGTCCTTACCGACTAGAAATGCCTGTTGGGAGATTTTGATGTATTTTCGTGATTCATTAATGTAAAAATATATTTATGAATTTAGGCTCATGTATTTGTTTCATCGGCTATATTATTAATTATCATTATTAATTGATAATAATAATAATAATAATAATAATAATAATAATAATAATAATAATATCGATTATTTTAATTATTATTATTATTATTATTATTATTATTATTATTATTATTATTATTATTATTATTATTATTATTATTATTATAAGAGAGAGAGAGACTGCTGGAATCATCCAGTGGTTAGCTGCTGGCGCTTGGCATATTCTGCACAGGTCTTAAAGAGTGTTACCACCATTCAAAAAGAAAGAAAAAAAAATCCCTTGTATAGGGATGCAACAGGGGTCAAGGTAAACCAATGGCGAATCTAAATCCTACAGGATATGCTTTCCCGTGTATAAGCATTATAGGGTTGATGAGTATACAACTGATTCATTGTCTGCCTTGCCCATATGATGAGGGAAATACTGTACTTCAAATTTAATTCAAGATTGTAAAGATGAGTCGCTCCGGAACATAACTTACCTGCATCTAGCGTCTCGTCCAGCAATATGTCGGTACAACTGCTGTACCCCTGGAGAGGTAAGTTCCTTCGGGCACTTGCGCTGGCAGCCTGTAACCTAGACAGGTGAAGAGGAAAGGAAGAACTGCCAGTCATTCTTACCTTCCACACCAGACTTAGGTCGCAACTTTTATCCAAGACGAGATGCACCTTGTCCCGTGAGGGGCCTGGATTTGCTCCACCACATTTTGAGCAGCTAACACCCAGTCCAGGGACTGCTGGATATATTCCTGGAGGTAATGGGCAGTCAAGGTTGTCTGGCATTTCCAGATTCAGTCCTTCATGACCCTCACCATGGACATATTCTTTGTGAAGTTTAAGACTGAGCCACTAATCCTGACTTCACGTCCCCTCACTCTCGAGGGGTCACTTCCTTACATATCATCCAGAGGGTAAGAGCAGCCAATGGCTTCCTGAAGCCAATGGAGATTGGTCTCTTAACCTTTCCAGAGTTTAGGAATAGTCTCTTGAACTTCGGTCTAAATCGATGAGTTCATTAAGTTAGCATCTCAACCGGCCTCACAGGACAAAGCTGTTGACCGTCTCGAAGAAGGTCTAGTACCAATGATCGTGAATCAGTGAGTTCTGTATTTTCATCCTGAACTGCTGGACAAACGAAAAACCTACCCTTTTCCATCCCTTGGTATGACCAATAACATACAAAATGCTATGTAACTCACCGACTCTCTTCGCCGAATGGGTAATCAAAAACACAGACTTCAGTGTCAGCAATCTGATGCTCCTTCGAGAGGTATGTATGGGGCTCTCTTGAGAGATCCAAAGAACTTTGCGACGTCCCACTCTGGAGGTCAAAGTTCTTTTGGAGTTAAAAAGTCAAAGTTCCTTATTATTACTATTATTATGATAAGCTAAGCTATAACCCTAGTTGGAAAAAAAGGATGTTATTAGCACAAGGGAAAAATAGCACAGTGAGGAAAGGACTATCGTGATATACTTATGTACATAATTTATTATGCATGTAATTATATATATGTATATATATACATATATCTATCTATCTATCTATATATATATATATATATATATATATATATATATATATATATAATTATTATTACTATCCAAGCTACCACCCTAATTGGAAAAGCAAGATGCTATAAGCCCGGGGGCTCCAATAGGGAAAAATAGCCCAGTGAGGAAAGGAAATAAGGAAATAAATACCTGAAGAGAACAAATTAACAATAAATCATTCTAAAAAAAGTAATGTCAAAAGAGATATGTCATATATAATCTATTAACAACGTCAAAAACAAATATGTCATATATAAACTATAAAAAGACTCATGTCCGCCTGGTCAACAAAAAAGCATTTGCTCCAACTTTGAACTTTTGAAGTTCTATTGATTCAACAATCCGATTAGGAAGATCATTCCACAACTTGGTAACAGCTGGAATAAAACTTCTAGAGTACTGCATAGTATTGAGCCTCGTGATGGAGAAGGCCTGGCTATTAGAATTAACTGCCTGCCTAGTATTACGAACAGGATAGAATTGTCCAGGGAGATCTGAATGTAAAGTTGGTCAGAGTTATGAAAAATCTTATGCAACATGCATAATGAACTAATTGAACGACGGTGCCAGAGATTAATATCTAGATCAGGAATAAGAAATTTAATAGACCGTAAGTTTTTGTCCAACAACTTAAGATGAGAATCAGCAGCTGAAGACCAGACAGGAGAACAATACTCAAAACAAGGTAGAATAAAAGAATTAAAACACTTCTTCAGAATAGATTGATCACCGAATATCTTAAAAGACTTTCTCAATAAGCCAATTTTTTGTGCAATTGAAGAAGACACAGACCTTATATGTTTCTCAAAAGTAAATTTACTGTCGAGAATCACACCTAAAATTTTGAAAGAGTCATACAAATTTAAAGAAACATTATCAATACTGAGATCCGGATGTTGAGGAGCCACCGTCCTTGACCTACTTACAATCATACTTTGAGTAGTTGTTAGGATTCATACCCCATAATTTGCACCATGCACTAATTTTAGCTAAATCTCTATTAAGGGATTCACCAACCCCAGATCTACATTCAGGGGATGGAATTGATGCAAAGAGAGTAGCATCATCTGCATATGCAACAAGCTTGTTTTCTAGGCCAAACCACATGTCATGTGTATATAGTATGAAAATTAATGGGCCAAGAACACTACCCTGTGGAACACCAGATATCACATTCCTATACTCACTATGGTGCCCATCAACAACAACTCTTTGAGATCTACTACTTAAAAAATCAATAATAATGCTAAGAAACGACCCACCCACTCCCAACTGTTTCAGTTTGAAAACAAGGGCCTCATGATTAACACGGTCAAAGGCAGCACTAAAATCAAGGCCAATCATACGAACTTCCCGACCACAATCAAGGGATTTCTGTACTGCATTGGAGATTGTAAGAAGGGCATCACATGCTCCAAGGCCTTTACGAAAACCAAATTGCAAACTAGGGAATAGATGATTACCTTCAGCAAACCTATTAAGACGTTTTGCCAGAAGACGTTCAAAAACTTTAGATAATATGGGAGTTATGGAAATTGGGCGGTAATCAGTGGGACTTGAGCTACCACAAACACATTTACATAGAGGAGTAACATTACCAATTCTCCAACAAGTGCTAAAAGCTCCTCTTCTTACTAACTTGCGCAAAATAACAGATAACTTTGGAGCTAAGAAATCTGCTGTCTTTATAAAAAACAAAGGAAAAATACCATTTGGGTCTACACCTCCATAAGCATCAAGGTCCACCAACAGAGCTTTAATCTCACGAGATCGAAAAGCTAAACTAGTTAGTTTAGCCTCAGGAAAACTGGAATGAGGAAGTTCAAGTTTTTCATTACTCTGTTTACTGTCAAAAACATCAGCCAAAAGGGTTGCCATATATATATATATATATATATATATATATATATATATATATATATATATATGTGTGTGTGTGTGTGTGTGTGTGTGTGTGTGTGTGTCATGGTGTGTTCGTATGCCTGTGTGTTTAATAAAGCTATAAATTTTAATAGACCTCCTTATTAAGCGAAGTAGTGACACCAGTGCGCCTCACAAAGTATACACTAGGCGTTACTTAAAGGTCTTTACAACATCCCTTCCGATTCTCATTACACCCACTTTTTAGCCTTTCCAATATCTTTTTCTTCAAAGAGCAATTTCAATGTTTCCCTCCTCGCTGAATGGCCTTCCCGGTCCCAGCGGGGTTCATGCATTTAATATGTTATGAAGGTATCTGATTATACATTATTATTATTATTATTATTATTATTATTATTATTGTTGTTGTTGTTGTTGTTGTTATTATTATCATTATTATTGTTGTTATTGTTGTTGTTATTACTTTTATTATTATTATTATTATTATTATTATTATTATTATTATTATCTATTAAGTCTTAATGAAATATGAATTTGGAAAGAGGAAAGTGACATGAAGTAATTTAATGATTTTTAAATCTAGTCTGTCTCCTTTTTTCCTCCCCACTTTTTATTTATTTTTTTTTGTAAGTAGCAAAAAATAGAGCAATTACAGTTCCTTTTTCTATTTTCCATTTTTTCCCTTTTTTTACTTTACCCTCTGGAAAGTAAAGAATTTTGAACCTCGTTAGGAATTCTTTTTTTTTTTTTTTTTTAGATACTTTTCCCAAGGATATAACTATTTCTGCGAATATGCAAGGCTAATAATCATTTATATTCTGTGCGTGTTAGATTTTAATAATAATAATAATAATAATAATAATAATAATAATAATAATAATGATAATAATAATAATAAATAATAATAATAATAATGATAATAATAATAATAATAATAATAATAATAATAATAATATGAAGTAAAACTAAACTAGTTAGGACTTAATCTGATATTTTCTAATTCTTTTTCATGTGGTTCTTTTGCATCTGAGCATCCCGTTTCGCTGTGACTTTTACGCGCGTATATATATATATATATATATATATATATATATATATATATATATATATATATATCGAAGTTAAAGAAGAAAACCCGTGTCTGGAAAGCGTCTATAATGTATTTCATAACAGAATCATTAATTTCCGTATTTATAGTAAGCTTCTTCCTGTTCTAAATGCGATCTATGTATCTATGTATACTCGTATACATATTCATACACTGAAATATGAACCAAGTTTGAAGTCTCTGTGACAACGATGTCCAAACTTATAGGTGATTACGTGAATTTGACATTTTGCTTGACTGTGACCTTGACATTTGACCTCGACCTTCCAAAATTTTATGAATTTCAGCTTTTTAGTTAATCCCTCCAAGTTTCATTATTATACAAATAAAATTGTGGACAGGAAGCTGTTCACAAACAAATGCACACACACACACACACACACACTAACGGGGGCGAAAGCATAACCTCCTTCCAGCTTTGTTGGCGGAGGTGATAATAAAGAAATATCGGATTAATTTTCAATATTCGGATAACCATTTTCATTATTCTGGCCTATTTCAATCTATTATCTCCTAATCATTTTATTATTTTAATATATATATATATATATATATATATATATATATATATATATATATATATATATATATATATTATTTTAATAATATATTATATTTGATGCACAGCAAAATGAATTTGTTGGGAAGTTCACCAAGAGATAACTGTTCGTAGATATAACGATTGTTAAAGAAAGCATTTTTCGTCCTTATTTTCTCTTGTTTACACTATGATTGTGCCTTTGGAAAACCCTTACCTTTCCAGTTTGCTTTGAACCGTGTTGTATTGAAGTTTGGGATTTACCTTCTCTTCTGTATAGTGTTTACAAACGTATTTACTGCACAAGGTAAGATGTTTATATTTTCACGAGTGTTGTTTCATTATGATTTGCTTTTTGGAATTATTCTAATGTGAAAATGTCAAGCGAGAATTATTATTCTAATGTGAAAATGTCAAAATAGAAGGATTATTCTATTGTGAAAATGTCAAAATAGAATGATTATTCTATTGTGAAAATGTCAAACTGCGATTCTCGTAGAAGCTTTGCTAATGCAGTCTTGAAGTGATAATGTATTTCATTGTTTTAACAGACAGTGCAAGTGACGTGTTAATAAAGGTGCATTTGTCAGGGATTGTAAAATCGGTAAAATTTCATGCAAGAGTCGGTGATTTTTTTTTTTTTTTTTTGCTGTTAGAAAAGAGGTTCTTTTAAATTTAACGTTTAGTTGTAGAGAATCTTATTTAATTGCAATAGCAGTGCAACTGAAAGCACAAACTAGTGATTTATTTTGAAAGTTTAGATTCTTCAAGTTTGACAATTACTTTTGAAATAAGATATTTTTTAGGTTGCTGTACTTGGGGGAACAGTTTACTATTCATTTATTCAGCGTTAAAGAATAAATTGGATTTTGAAAGAAGATAATTTTTACAAAGTAACATTAAGTGACTTTGTCCACTGAAGAAAAACTCATACGTTCTAGTCTCTAATTGATTTCATAATTAATTAATTCTAGAATGGAGGTGGTAATCCATTGACGTTTGATTGTACACAGTTTGGTTTTAGTTGAAAATGTTTTATATCTATTGTCTCGTTGTTGTTGATAAAGGTATTATAATATAATTTTGGCTTTCATCTAAGGTCAGGTAAGAGGAATGGCAAAATAATATACTCAAGGATTTATTTTTTTTTTTATTGTCCACAGGTATTTTACTTTTAAAAGATTTCGATCACAGCTTCTATATATTAAATATCTTGCAAAAATCTATGCAAAATATCAACACGAGAAGGATTGTTTATAGGTGAACTTCTAACATAGAAATTTTCATCCATAAATAAAACTTTTTAGCAATATTGATATGTCTGGTAAAACTTTTCTGTAGTTATATGGTATTTCAGGTAGAAGGTTTCGTTCAATAAGTTTCCACCAAAAGGAATTTATTTTACAATTATACGATCTTTAAATGTCACAGATAAGTTTCTTGGCTTTTGGATTTTGTTTAGAATGTCGTCATTTCTTTCTGTAGCTTTTAGCTTTACCCTGGTGCATTTGTTAACCTTAAAGTGTTGACTCGTAAGTCAGCTTCTTTATATAGTTTTAAAACAAATTATGAAACTGTTGGCATATCTAGATAGGAATTAACTAGTTTTGATTAATGTAATTCAGGATATCTGTATTTGAGCACATTGTAACGAAACCGAACGTTCAAATAAATATTTATAAGAAGTTCCATAAACTTATGCCCAGAATAGCGCATATAATATACCAGTCTTTGGGGGTATTGAAGCGTGATATAAATTTTAACTTTCTTTGTTAGGGGGCTTAGGACATGACTGAAACCTTGCCTCTAAAGATGCATAATTTGAAGATATAGAGAACCATGTAACTCTTGCAATGTATGCAAATTTTGATTTGTGACAGTGGCCTTTAATCAATTACATATAACTGGTAATTTCTTGACATCACTGTAATATTGGCTAGTTAGAATGCCTGAACATAGACCCTTCAAACGTGGCCCAATTAGATATAAATCTTAGTTTTGAAACTGTTCAGTAGTATTAGCTTGGGAGTTTTATATTTTTTCATACCTACTAATCTTATTACTATATTTCCTTTACTTTAAGGGCTGCTTTTCTGGTCCTATACAGCAGGGGAACCCTACTCTCTACAGGACCTCCACAGTCATTTTTATCATAATCGTTCGAAAGCATTCAACATTTCATACTGCATACTACTCTTTTATTGTCAAATCCACACTATCGCAGCA
>NC_090756.1:14287448-14312448 GCF_036898095.1 Palaemon carinicauda | reverse complement strand
ATTCTATTTGACGTATATATCTATCTTTTGAATATAGCGACAAATGTATGAAATGTCTAATAACTTCAACTTATTTTTTGCAAACTCTACATACATTTTTCCATATTTTTCAAGTGAAAAGATTGAATTACATTTAAGTAATGTGAAATGATCTTATTTCTGTGAGATTCCTTTTGACTTATAATTCTGATTTGGAAGTGATATCAGGTGTTATCGAATGTCTGTGATGAATAAGCTATTTATGTATTATAAAACTCTTATTACATTTTTACCTTGCCTTTTCAAGGTAAAGTTTTTTTAAAAGATCAAAGCTGTTCTTAATCATAGTTTTCATTTTTCGAAAATCCATTCTCGGAAAACGACGTAATTATGAATATAAATCACTTGAAGACTTTAGTTCCAGGTAGCCATATGGGTTCTAGTTCCAGGTAGCCTTATGAGTTCTAGTTCCAGGTAGCCTTATGAGGGCTACTTCCAGGTAGACCTTACTTCCAGGTAGCCTTATGAGGTCTATTTCCAGGTAGCCCTATGAGATCTAGTTCCAGGTACCCTTATGAGTTATAGTTTCAGGTAGCCTTATGAGCTCTAGTTCCAGGTAGCCTTATGGGGTCTAGTTTCATGTAGCCTTATGAGCTCTATTTCCAGATAGCCCTATGAGGTCTAGTTCCAGGTAGCAATATGAGCTTGAGCTCCAGGTAGCCTTAAGAGCGCTAGTTTCAGGTAACCACAGGAGTTCCAGTTCCAGGTAGCCTTATGAGGTCTAGTTCCAGGTAGTCATAGGAGCTCGAGTTCCAGGTAGCCCTATGAGGTCTAATTCCACATAGCCTTATAAGCTCTAGTTCGGGGTAGCCATAGAAGCTCTATTGCCAGTTAGCCTTAGAAGCTCGGGATCCAGGTAGCCATAGTAGCTCTAGTTCCGGGTAGCATTTTGTGCTCGAGATCCAGGTAGCCATAGGAGTTCCAATTCCAGGTAGCCTTATGGGCTCTAGTTCCAGGTAGACATAAGAGCTTTATTTCTAGATAGCCATAGGAGCTCTAGTCCCAGGTAGCCATGAAACTCTAGTTCCAGGTAGCCTTGAGGTCTTGCTCCAGGTAGCCTTATAAGCTCTAGTTCGGGGTAGCTATAGAAATTCTAGTTCCAGTTAGCCTTATGAGCTCTAGTTCCAGGTAGCCTTTTAAGCTCGAGATCCAGATAGCCATAGAGCTGGAGTTCTGGGTAGCCATAGAGCTGGAGTTCTGGGTAGCCATAGAGCTGGAGTTCTGGGTAGCCATAGAGCTGGAGTTCTGGGTAGCCATAGAGCTGGAGTTCTGGGTAGCCATAGAGCTGGAGTTCTGGGTAGCCATAGAGCTGGAGTTCTGGGTAGCCATAGAGCTGGAGTTCTGGGTAGCCATAGGAGCTCGAGTTCCAGGTAGACATAGGAGCTCGAGTTCCAGTTAGCCATAGGAGCTTTATTTCCAGGTAGACTTACGACTCTAATTCCAGGTAGACTTGCGACTCTAATTCCAGGTAGACTTATGAGCTCTAGTTCCAAGTAGCTTTATGAGCTCTAGTTCCAGTTAACTACAGGAACTGTATTTCCAGGTAGACTTACGATCTCTAATTCTAGATAACTTTGAGATCTACTTATATGTACCCATACGAATTCTAGTACCCATACGAAGTCTAGTTCCAGGTAGCCATAAAAGCACTTGTTCCAGGTAGCGCCATGAGCTCTAGTTCCAGGTAGCTCTATGAGCCCCAGTTCCAGGTAGCCATAGGAGTTCTAGTTCTAGGTAGCCATATGAGCTCTAGTTCCAGGTACCCACAAGAGCTCTTGTTCCATGTAGCTTTATGATGTCTAGTTCCAAGTAGCTCTATGAGCCCCAGTTCCAGGAAGCCATAGGAGTTCTAGTTCTACAGTAGGTAGCCATATGAGCTCTAGTTCCAGGTACCCACAAGAGCTCTTGTTCCCTGTAGCTTAATGAGCTCTAGTTCCAGGTAGCCTTAGGAGCTGTATTTCCAGCTAGCTACAGCAGGTCTAGTTCCAGGTAGCCACTGGAGCTTGTTCCAGGTAGCCACAGGAGCTCTTGTTCCAGGTAGCCACAGGAGCTCTTGTTCCAGGTAGCAACAAGAGCTCTTGTTCCAGGTAGCCATAGGAGTTCTTGTTCCTGGTAACCAAAGGAGTTTTCCTGGTAGCTAAAGGAGTTCTTGTTCCTGTTAGACATAGGAGTTTTTGTTCCAGGTAGACCTAGAAGCTCTACTTCCAGGTAGCTATGGGAGACTTGTTCCATGTAGCCTTATGAGCTAGTGTTCCCGGTAGCCTTATGAACTCTCAATTCCCGGTAGTCATAGGAGTTATAGTTCTAGGTAGCCTTATAAGCTCTAGTTCGGGGTAGCTATAGAAATTCTAGTTCCATTTAGCCTTATGAGCTCTAGTTCCAGGTAGCCTTTTAAGCTCGAGATCCAGGTAGCCATAGTTTAGCTTTTCCATCTCGTGAGATTAAAGCTCTGTTGATGGACCTTGATGCTTATGGTGGTGTAGACCCAAATGGTATTTTTCCTTTGTTTTTTATAAAGACAGCAGATTTCTTAGCTCCAAAGTTATCTGTTATTTTGGGCAAGTTAGCAAGAAGAGGATCTTTTAGCACTTGTTGGAGAATTGGTAATGTTACTCCTCTATGTAAAGGTGTTTGTGGTAGCTCAAGTCCCACTGATTACCGCCCAATTTCCATAACTCCCATATTATCTAAAGTTTTTGAACGTCTTCTGGCTAAACGTGTTAATAGGTTTGCTGAAGGTAATCATCTACTCCCTAGTTTGCAATTTGGTTTTCGTAAAGGCCTTGGAGCATGCGATGCCCTTCTTACAATCTCCAATGCTGTACAGAAATCCCTTGATTGTGGTCAGGAAGTTCGTATGATTGACCTTGATTTTAGTGCTGCCTTTGACCGTGTTAATCATGAGGCCATTGTTTTCAAACTGAAACAGTTGGGGGTGGGTGGGTCGTTTCTTAGCATTATTATTGATTTTTTAAGTAATAGATCTCAAAGAGTTGTTGTTGATGGACACCATAGTGATTATAGGAATGTGATATCCGGTGTTCCACAGGGTAGTGTTCTTGGCCCATTACTTTTCATACTATATACACATGACATGTGGTTTGGCCTAGAAAACAAGCTTGTTGCATATGCAGATGATGCTACTCTCTGCATCAATTCCATCCCCCTGAATGTAGATCTGGGGTTGGTGAATCCCTTAATAGAGATTTAGCTAAAATTAGTGCATGGTGCAAATTATGGGGTATGAAGTTGAATCCTAACAAAACTCAAAGTATGATTGTAAGTAGGTCAAGGACGGTGGTTCCTCAACATCCGGATCTCAGTATTGATAATGTTTCTTTAAATTTGTATGACTCTTTCAAAATTTTAGGTGTGATTCTCGACAGCAAATTTACTTTTGAGAAACATATAAGGTCAGTGTCTTCTTCAATTGCACAAAAAATAGGCTTATTGAGAAAGTCTTTTAAGATTTTCGGTGATCAATCTATTCTGAAGAAGTGTTTAATTCTTTCATTCTACCTTGTTTTGAGTATTGTTCTCCTGTCTGGTGTTCAGCTGCTGATTCTCATCTTAATTTGTTGGACAGAAACTTACGGTCTATTAAATTTCTTATTCCTGATCTAGATATTAATCTCTGGCACCGTCGTTCAACTAGTTCAATATGCATGTTGCATAAGATTTTTCATAACTCTGACCATCCTTTACATTCAGATCTCCCTGGACAATTCTATCCTGTTCGTAATACTAGGCAGGCAGTTAATTCTAATAGCCAGGCCTTCTCCATCATGAGGTTTAATACTATGCAGTACTCAAGAAGTTTTATTCCAGCTGTTACCAAGTTGTGGAATGATCTTCCTAATCGGGTAGTTAAATCAGTAGAACTTCAAAAGTTCAAAGTTGGAGCTAATGCTTTTTTGTTGACCAGGCGGACATGAGTCTTTTTATAGTTTATATATGACATATTTGTTTTTGATGTTGTTAATAGTTTATATGTGACATGTCTGTTTTGACGTTATTACTTTTTTTTAGAATGATTTATTGTTAATTTGTTCTCTTTATTTATTCATTTCCTTATTTCCTTTCCTCACTGGGCTATTTTTCCCTGTTGGAGCCCCTGGGCTTATAGCATCTTGCTTTTCCAACTAGGGTTGTAGCTTGGATAGTAATGATAATAATAATAATAGAGCTGGAGTTCTGGGTAGCCATAGAAGCTCGAGTTCCAGGTAGCCATAGGAGCTCGAGTTCCAGTTAGCCATAGTAACTAGAGTTCCAGGCAGGCATAGGAGCTTTATTTCCAGGTAGACATACGACTCTAATTCCAGGTAGACTTACGACTCTAATTCCAGGTAAACTTACGACTCTAATTCCAGGTAAACTTACGACTCTAATTCCAGGTAGACTTACGACTCTAATTCCAGGTAGACTTACGACTCTAATTCCAGGTAGACTTATGAGCTCTAGTTCCAAGTAGCTTTAGGAGTTATAGATCTAGGTAGCCATTTACGCTCTAGTTCCAGGTACCCACAAGAGCTCTTGTTTCATGTAGCTTTATGAGCTCTAGATCCAGGTAGCTCTATGAGCCCCAGTTCCAGGTAGCCATAGGAGTTCTAGTTCTAGGTAGCCATATGAGCTCTAGTTCCAGATACCCACAAGAGCTCTTGTTCCATATAGCTTTATGAGCTCTAGTTCCAGGTAGCCATAGGAGCTGTATTTCCAGCTAGCTACAGCAGGTCTAGTTCCAGGTAGCCATAGAAGCTCGAGATCCAGATAGTAATAGAAGCTTTAATTTCAAGTAGCCCTATGGACTCAGTTCCTTGTAGTATTATTAACTCTAGTACCAGGTTGCCATAAGAGCTTTAGTTCCGGGTAGCCATAAGAGCTTTAGTTCCGGGTAGCCATAAGAGCTTTAGTTCCGGGTAACCATAAGAGCTCTAGTTCCGGGTAGCCATAAGAGATCTAGTTCCGGGTAGCCATAAGAGCTCTAGTTCCGGGTAGCCATAAGAGCTCGAGTTCCAGATAGCCATAAGAGCTCGAGTTCCAGGTAGCCATAGAGCTCAAGTTCCAGGCAGATATAGGAGCTCGAGTTCCAGGCAGATATAGGAGCTCGAGTTCCAGGTAGCCATAGGAGCTCGAGTTCCAGGTAGCCATAGGTAGAATTAGAGCTTCAATTCCAGGTAGCTTTATGAGCTCTACTTCCAGGTAGCTTTGAGCTCTAGTTCCAGTTAACCATAGGAACTGTATTTCCAGGTAGACTTACGATCTCTAATTCTAGATAGCTTTATGAGATCTACTTATATGTACCCATATGAAGTCTAGTTCAGGTAGCCATAAAAGCACTTGTTCCAGGTAGCACCATGAGCTCCAGTTCCAGGTAGCCATGGGAGTTCTAGCTCTAGGTAGCCATATGAGCTCTAGTTCCAGGTACCCACAAGAGCTCTTGTTTCAT
Source organism: Palaemon carinicauda (assembly GCF_036898095.1). NCBI lineage: Eukaryota > Metazoa > Arthropoda > Malacostraca > Decapoda > Palaemonidae > Palaemon > Palaemon carinicauda. The sequence continues at coordinate 14,306,963 of NC_090756.1, read as the reverse complement.
GTAGCTTTATGAGCTCTAGATCCAGGTAGCTCTATGAGCCCCAGTTCCAGGTAGCCATAGGAGTTCTAGTTCTAGGTAGCCATATGAGCTCTAGTTCCAGGTACCCACAAGAGCTCTTGTTCCATGTAGCTTTATGAGCTCTAGTTCCAGGTAGCCAGAGGAGCTGTATTTCCAGCTAGCTACAGCAGGTCTAGTTCCAGGTAGCCACAGGAGCTCTTGTTCCAGGTAGCCACAGGAGCTCTTGTTCCAGGTAGCAACAAGAGCTCTTGTTCCAGGTAGCCATAGGAGCTCATGTTCCTGGTAGCCAAAGGAGTTCTTGTTCCTGGTAGACATAGGAGTTCTTGTTCCTGGTAGACATAGGAGCTCTTGTTCCTAGTAGACATAAAAGCTCTACTTCCAGGTAGCCATGGGAGCTCTTATTCCATGTAGCCTTATGAGCTAGTGTTCCCGGTAGCCTTATGAACTCTTAATTCGCGCTAGCCTTAGGAGCTCTAGTTCCAGGTAGCCTCAGGAGCTCTAGTTCCAGGTAGTCTCAGGAGCTCTAGTTACAGGTAGCCACAGGAGGTGTACTTCCAGGTAGTCACAGGAGGTGTACTTCCAGGTAGTCACAGGAGGTGTACTTCCAGGTAGTCACAGGAGGTGTACTTCCAGGTAGTCACAGGAGGTGTACTTCCAGGTAGTCACAGGAGGTGTACTTCCAGGTAGTCACAGGAGGTGTACTTCCAGGTAGTCACAGGAGGTGTACTTCCAGGTAGACACAGGTGTACCTCCAGGTAGCCACAGGAGGTGTACTTCCAGGTAGCCACAGGAGGTGTACTTCCAGGTAGCCACAGGAGCTTTTGTACTAGGTAGCCTTATAACCCCTAGTTCCATGTAGCCTTATGAGCTCTTAATTCCCGGTAACCATAGGTAGCCATAGAAGCTGTATTTCCAAGTAGCCACTGCAGGTCTAGTTGCAGGTAGCCATAGGAGCTGTATTTCCAAGTAGCCACTGCAGGTCTAGTTACAGGTAGCCACAGGAGCTCTTGTTCCAGATGGCAACAGGAGCACTTGTTCCAGATGGCAACAGGAGCTCTTGTTCCAGATGGCAACAGGAGCTCTTGTTCCAGATGGCAACAGGAGCTCTTGTTCCAGATGGCAACAGGAGCTCTTGTTCCAGATGGCAACAGGAGCTCTTGTTCCAGATGGCAACAGGAGCTCTTGTTCCAGATGGCAACAGGAGCTCTTGTTCCAGATGGCAACAGGAGGTCTTGTTCCAGATAGCAACAGGAGCTCTAGTTCCAGAGAGCAACAAGACTTCTTGTTGCAGATAGCAACAAGACCTCTTGTTCCAGATAGCAACAAGACCTCTTGTTCCAGATAGCAACAAGACCTCTTGTTCCAGATAGCAACAAGACCTCTTGTTCCAGATAGCAACAAGACCTCTTGTTCCAGATAGCAACAAGACCTCTTGTTCCAGATAGCCACGGGAGCTCTTGTTCCAGATAGCCACGGGAGCTCTTGTTCCAGATAGCCACGGGAGCTCTTGTTCCTGGTAGCCATAGGAGTTCTTGTTCCTGGTAGCCATAGGAGTTCTTGTTCCTGGTAGCCATAGGAGCTCTTGTTCCTGGTAGCCAAAGGAGTTCTTGATCCAGGTAGCCACGTGAGCTCTTGCTCCAGGTAGCCTTATAACCCGTAGTTCCATGTAGCCTTGTGAGCCATGGTTCCCGGTAGCCTTATGAACTCTATTTCCACGTAGCCACAACAGGTGTAGTTCCAGGTAGCCACAGGTGCTCTTGTTCCAGATAGCCACAGGTGCTCTTGTTCCAGATAGCCACAGGTGCTCTTGTTCCAGATAGCCACAGGTGCTCTTGTTCCAGATAGCCCCCGGAGATCCTGTTCTTGGTAGCCACAGGAGCTCTAGCTCCATGTAGCCTCAGGAGCTCTAATTCCATGTAGCCATAAGCGCTCTTGTTCCAGGTAACCATAAGAGCTTTAGTTGTAGGTAGCCATAGGAGCTTTTAGTACCAGGTAGTAATAGAAGCTCTAGTTCCAGGTATCTATAGGAGCTCTAGTTCTAGTTAGTCATAGGAGCTTTTAGTGTATTAATATTTAGAGGTTAACCCATTACTGCCTATTCAAAATCTTGTTTTTTTCAGAATTTCTCATTTCAGTGGTCCTTAAAGGTTAAAAAATTGATAGATTAAAGTATCCTGGACATGGAGTCGAGTGTCCAGCGGCGGAAGTCGAGCGTCCAGGGGCGTGAGTCGAGCATTTGAATTCCTTTTGTACTAAAGGTGCGATTAGACTGGAGAGTAAACTCTCCCGAGAGGCGGCTACTCTCTCGCGACTTTCTCTACAGCGTGTTTATACTACCAGCAAGTTTTTCTCTCCGAGAGCTGTGAGTGAGTGTCGCGAGAGAAAGTGTCTGAGAGTCGGGTAAGATTTCTCGCGCATCTATTTATACTGGAGCCAGTTTCAGTCGACGACTAGCGAGGGTTGAGAGAACATGTCTCAAAAGTACCGTGTTGCTGCTGCATTAATAATTATGAATGAAGTGAAAAAGAAAAGGAAAAGAAGTATGTGGGTCTGAAAATGGATAAGCAAAAGGGGAGAAGATGAAGCACATGCAAAATTATTTAAAAAATTGTTTGAGGAAGATACATCGAGCTATAAGAACTTCGTATGTTTGGGGGTTCCTATTTCCAAATTAATACTTTCAGATTGCTCTAGTTGATTTCCGTTTCCAGATCAATTCAGAGCTAGGCAGTTCCTGAAGAAATAAAGAGTTTTATATAACACTGTGTAAACACAAAAAATGCTGGAGTGAGCAGTAAGTGAGGGAGGGTAGGTTAGGAGAAGAAAGCATAACATATAAATACAAAGTAACTAGTGCACGTGCCCGTTAAATCCAAATATTTAAATTTTAATCATTTATTTAAATTAAATGTATTTAATATTTCTATTTTTAGTAATAATAACACAAATAAACTACTACACGTTCCTGTTAAATTCAAATATTTAGATTAAATATGTGAATTTTAAGCATTTGTTTGAATTAAATATATCTAATATATTTTTTTTTTCAAATAATAATAACAAATAATCTAGTGCACGTGCTCGTTAAAAATAACGGGTATTGAAGTGTGTGTGTGTTTGTGGGTAGTGTTTTTTTTTTTATTTCTTATTTTTTTTTACACTAATTCTTTCTTCAGCTCTACTCCCATATTTTTTCTTCCTTAATTTTCTAGCTTCAGTACACACTAGACTCCGGATATTGTGCCATTTCCTTGTAATTTCTTTTTTGCTAATTCCCAAGTTTTCGGCTATTCCTTTAATTTTACTAATCTTCAGCTCTTTGTTTCTGTACTCAAGCAAAGTCACATTCCACAGTTCAGGAAATTTCTCGTATTGCTGAATTAATGCAATTGTTTGGTCTTTATTCGACTTTTTTGGCACATATTCTCTCGCGAGAGTAACGAAAACTTTCAGAGATCTGAATATCCTCTGGAAAGAGTGGAGAGCTACAACCTAGCTCTACGAGCGTGCTGTCTAGAGTGTTGAGACTGTAGCATGCGCGAGAGAAGAGACTCACTCGCGAGAGTAGAGAGAAAATCTCGGAGAGTCCTCTACAGCCTGTTTACATTCCATAGAGCAGCTGTCTGAGAGCAACTCTCGGAAAAAACTCTACAATCTAATCGCACCTTAAGAGAAAAAATATCGGAAGCAGATTTGCATTCTGATTTGAAACTGCTCGTCGAAACCATTTTAACTTTAACAACGATTTGCAAGTTGGATGTTATCATATACTGAGAGAGAGAGAGAGAGAGAGAGAGAGAGAGAGAGAGAGAGAGAGAGAGAGAGAGAGAGAGACGTTGCTGCTATTGCATTTTTTCCTGCTTTTGATTACTTGCTGATACATAATTGAAATTTTCTTTCTTCTTTTGATTCCTCATATATTTATATTTTTCCTTTTGTGTTCTGTTTTCTTATTCAATTAAATTTTTGCTTTATCACTTCTTCCACTGCTAATCATTACAAGACTTTTTTTTCTTTTGTTAAACGAATTTCAAGTTTGATTTACATAGTCGTTTTTGCATCATGCATCTTAGCTTTGAAAAAGTACAAAACCTGGGTTGTAAAACACCCACGGCCAATGTCTCTCTCTCTCTCTCTCTCTCTCTCTCTCTCTCTCTCTCTCTCTCTCTCTCTCTGTATTATTTTCTTCATCTCTTTCTCTTATTAGATTACCCCTCCCACTTTCTCACTCACTCTCTCTTAGGCTCCATCGCTCCCTTTCTCTGTGTTTTGCTCTCTTGATTGATTGAGTTTATAACCTAATCATCTTGTGTTGATGGTCTTTCTTAAGACACCATTTTCCTCTAGGTTATTCCACTTTCTCTATTATTATTATTATTATTTTTATTATTATTATTATTATTATTATTATTATTATTATTATTATTATTATTATTATTATTAGCCCAATGTGAAAAGCAAACCAGTAAATAAATAAACAATATAAGAATTAAGGAAAAACTAAAATGAAATAATTCATATATAACTATAAAATGAATTGTCAGCTTGCTTAACATAAGGATTATCATCTCTCTCTCTCTCTCTCTCTCTCTCTCTCTCTCTGCATTCACGAGTGGGGATTGATCTGCTGCCATGTGAATGCTACGCGAACAGGTATTAGTATTTCGGTTACCCCTAAGAGATGTTGGGTTTAGAGGAATAATGCAACTGTTCCAACTATTATATTTTTCTCTGCTGAATCATTGATGACACTCGTGTGCAGTTTTCTTCCATTACCTGCTTCTTTTACATGATACTCATTAATTGTTCGTTGAACAACCAAACTTTCACTGCTTCATTTATACCTGTCTTGAACTTTTCAGTAAGTTTTTCACTTAGTCTGTCTGACCCTTTTATAGGAGTTTGTTTTCTCATTATTAATACATCTGATGTATGAATTCAGGAGGTTATCATAAATTCTTGAGATTAAAACTAAATTAAACCAATTAAGATCTATAACTTCAAATGGCTAATTACTCTATTTTTGTGCAAATTTGTAATATATTCAAAATTATAACTTTAGTCGCTCTTTTGATACACTAAATTTTGACTTCTTGATTCTTGACCTACTTAACTTCAATGGCTGTTTTTCTGGTCCTATACTGCAGAGTGCAGGGGAATCATCCTTTCTATAGGATCTCCTCAGTCAATTAATCATATGTATTTCAATGCATTTTTTATTTCGTGCCGCTTATTGCTTATTATCAAATCAACATTATCAAATCACTTGGAAAACAAGGAAGTCTTCAGTTTCCTCTTGAAAGTCTTAATATGTTCGAATATCTTAGATATCTTTAGAGCTATGGTGGCCTGGTGGTAGTGTCCTTGCCTGGGTATTGCCAGGTTGGGGTTAGAGTCCCGCTCAAACTCGTTAGTTCCCGTGGTCGCTGCAACCTCACCATCCTTGTGAGCTAAGGATGGGGGCCTTGGGAGAGCCCCTAGGTCTATCTGCTGAGTAATCAGGAGCCATCGCCTAGCCCGACTTGCTCCTAGCTTGGGTGGAGAGGGGGCTTGGGCGCTGATCAAATTTATGGTCAGTCACTAGGGCATTGTCCTGCTCGATGGGGCAATGTCACTGTCTCTTGCCTCTGCCATTCATGAGCGTCCTTTAAACCTTTAGATGTGAATTACGTTCTTAGATGTAAGAGTGCAGTGGGTGGTAGGGAGTAAGCATGGAGCCTGCAGTGTCACTCAACAAAATAATGCTAATAAAAAATAGCATAGAGGCTAATTAAATCTATGATAAAGACCGGACTAGAATGTCCGTAGCTTCGCAGAAGAAGAAGAAGAAGAAGAAGCCCGATCACAGTCAGGAGCGGCTCTTGTGCAAGAATCTAATTTGGAGAGTTCGCGTAGTTATGCAAATGAAGAAAACGCCTCCAGTAAAGGGCTTGTCACTTCATACATCCAAGAAGCCTCATTCGATCTACTAGCAGATGGTCTATTTCTTCTTTTTTTCATTTTTTTTACTTAGGGAGGGAGTTCTTTACTTATTTTTCGGGTGTTGGAGGTTCTCTGGAACACTGATGTGAAGTTGTGTTTTATGATTCTTTTCCATAATTAAGGGAATGAGTTTTCTAGTCGTTCAGCTAAAAGTAGTAGGATGAGGGTGTTAAGTATATTAAAGTTTTATTTTACGGAAATTTAACATGTTTTTTATGATTCTTTTCCATAATTATGAGAGGCTTTTTTTCTAATCTTCCAGTAAAAGAGGTTGGGGAGGGCGTTAACTATATTCAAGGATTATTCTAGAGAATTTTAACAGATATGAAGCTGTGCTTTGATTCTTTTCAGTAATTAAGGAACTTGTTTTCCAGTCTTCCAGCTAAAAGGTGGAGATGAAGGCCTTAACTATATTAAAGGATTATTTTAGGGAATTTTAACATTGTTTTAAGATTCTTTTCCATAATTATGGTTTTTTTTTCTAATCTTCCAGCTAAAAGAGGTTTGGGGAGGGTGATAACTATATTCAGGGTTTATTTTAGGGAATTTTAACAGATTATTATGTTGTTTTATGAGTATTTTCTATAATTAAAGTACTTTGTTTTCTAGTCTTTCAGCTAAAAGGGGTGAGATGAGGGTGTTAACTATATCAAAGGACTATTTCAGGGATTTTTAATATCCTTTCCGTTTAGTAGTGCTAAAAATTTAGTTACTTTTAGTTATTAATTAGCTAGTGTTCAATTATTTTCTTTAAGTGCTACAAAATGATAATTACTTTTAAGGATTATTTTAGCTAATTTTCAAGGTTTTCTCTTTAGTAGATTACTAAAAAAGAATAGTTACTTTTATGGATTGCTTTTGTTAATTAAACATCTATTTTTCTTTATTTCCTGCAACAAGAGAAGGAAGTTATATTAAAGTTTTTTTTTTTTTTTAATTCTAAGGATTTTGTTTTATCTTCGCTAAAGGAGGATTCAGTTAAACTTACAGACTGTTTTGGCTAATTTTTAAGTTTTTTTTTTCTTTTTATATAATTTTCTACTAAAGGAGGATTTGTTTAAACTAAGGAATGCTTAAGCTACTTTTAAAGATTTTTTTTTATCTTCCGTTAAAGCACGATTTGGGTAAACTTAAGGATAATTATGCCTAATTTTTGAGGCTCTTTATTATCTTCGGCTGAAGGAGGATTTGGTTAAATTTAGGACAGCTTAAGCTAATTTTAAATTGATTTTATTCTCTAAACTTAAGGGTCATTTTGTCTAATTTTTAAGGCCAATTATCATCTGTCAACGGAGAATTTGGTTAAACATAGGATTGTTTTGGCTATTTTTAAAGCTGTTTATTAGCTTCCTTTCAAGGAGGATTTGGTTAAACATAGTATTGTTTTGGCTATTTTTAAAGCTGTTTATTAGCTTCCTTTCAAGGAGGATTTGGTTAAACATAGGATTGTTTTGGCTATTTTTAAAGCTGTTTATTAGCTTCCTTTCAAGGAGGATTTGGTTAAACATAGTATTGTTTTGGCTATTTTTAAAGCTGTTTATTAGCTTCCTTTCAAGGAGGATTTGGTTAAACATAGGATTGTTTTGGCTATTTTTAAAGCTGTTTATTAGCTTCCTTTCAAGGAGGATTTGGTTAAACATAGTATTGTTTTGGCTATTTTTAAAGCTGTTTATTAGCTTCCTTTCAAGGAGGATTTGGTTAAACATAGGATTGTTTTGGCTATTTTTAAAGCTGTTTATTAGCTTCCTTTCAAGGAGGATTTGGTTAAACATAGTATTGTTTTGGCTATTTTTAAAGCTGTTTATTAGCTTCCTTTCAAGGAGGATTTGGTTAAACATAGGATTGTTTTGGCTATTTTTAAAGCTGTTTATTAGCTTCCTTTCAAGGAGGATTTGGTTAAACATAGTATTGTTTTGGCTATTTTTAAAGCTGTTTATTAGCTTCCTTTCAAGGAGGATTTGGTTAAACATAGGATTGTTTTGGCTATTTTTAAAGCTGTTTATTAGCTTCCTTTCAAGGAGGATTTGGTTAAACATAGTATTGTTTTGGCTATTTTTAAAGCTGTTTATTAGCTTCCTTTCAAGGAGGATTTGGTTAAACATAGGATTGTTTTGGCTATTTCTAAAGCTGTTTATTAGCTTCCTTTCAAGGAGGATTTGGTTAAACTTAGGATTGTTTTGGGCTATTTTTAAAGCTGTTCATTATCTTCCTCTTAAGGAGATTTTTGATAAACTTAAGGATTGTTTTGGATAGTTCTTAAGGCCTTATGTTACTTTCGGCTGAAGGAGGATTTGGGTAAACTTGATGTTTTTGGTTGACTTTATTTTTTTTTATCTACTAAAAGGAGATTTGGTTTAACTTAACGATGCTTTTGGTTATTTTTTTTTATCAGCTAAAAGGAGATTTGGTTAAACTTATAATGTTTGGAATTTTTTTATCTTAAGCTAAAGGAGGGATTTTTAATATTTAAGAATGGTTGTGGTTAATACTAAAGTTAAATGGTTGTGGTTAATATTAAAGTTTTTATATATGCTGGTAAAGGAAGATTTGGTATGAAGTCTGGTTAAAAGGCTTTTTTTATCTGCTGAAAGATGATTTATTTATGGATAGTTTGATTATTTATACTTGTTTCGCATGGTTCTAACTAATCATTTAGGCCTATGATCTTCGGATGTTCCTTTGCAGGTAGAAAAGTGGAATGAGAGAGAAGAAACGAAGTTGGCTTTTTGATAGGGTTCAACTGGAAGGAAAAAGTGGTAGAAGTAAAGAGTTAATGATAGGTCTTTAAAGATTACAATCATGATTGGGAATATGATGCACTGAATGTATGAGAGAGAGAGAGAGAGAGAGAGAGAGAGAGAGAGAGAGAGAGAGAGAGAGAGAGAGAGAGAGAGAGAGAGAGCGCTCAAGCAAATAGAACACGAGAAAAATATAAATAAAAGCAGAGTAAACAAAAAAGGTATAAAAATCACATAGAATACTTTGCTTTACCCTTCTGGAATACATTCCCAGTTTTTTTTAAATTTCTTTGGGGTGATCTGGTATGGGAATCAGAGAGTCAATGGGGGGTAGGAATGACTCTCCTCTCTTCCTCCCCTTCCCTCCCTGCCCTTCCCTCCCCCTTCCCCAACTCTACTTCCCCGACTTCCACCTCCTGGAAGAAGACAAAAACATCCTGTCAGGGAGAAACTTCGTTAAACGGGAAACTTGGACCGGACGCCTCTGCCGGGTTTGGGTCTTCAATCTGAAGGGGAACAACATTTTACATAAGTGTCCAAAGATTATTCTTTTTCTTTGCTTCCTTAATCTCTCTCTCCTTTTCTCTTTTTTTCTCCTTTTATTTCTTTTCTGTCGTCTTTCTCTATTAATTTCCTAACTTTTTTAGTTTTTCTTTCTATTCTTCCCTTCTCTCTTCTTTGCTATTTTTTATTCTCTTAATTTCCTAACTTTTTTTTACTTTTTCTTTCGATCCTTCAATTCTTTCTCTTGGCTTTATTTTCTTATCCTTCTCCTTAATCTTCCTTTTACTTCGTTCAAGAGTATTCTCTCTCTCTCTCTCTCTCTCTCTCTCTCTCTCTCTCTCTCTCTCTCTCTCTCTCTCTCTCTCTCTCTCTCTCTCTCTCTCATTTGTTTTTTATTTCTTCTCTGTTGTCTACTTCTCTTAATATTCAACTTTCTTTTTTTAGTTTTCTCTCTATCCTTCCATTCTCTCTTCTTGGGTGTTTCTTTCTTTTCTTCCTCTTTAATCATTTTATTAGTTCGTCCAAGATTATTCTTATCCTTTGCTTCCTTTCTCTCTTTTTTTCTGCTTTTATTTCTTCTCTGTCGTCTTTATCTCTTAATTTCATAACTATTTTACACTTTCTATTCTTCCATTCTCCCCTTCTCTCTTCTTGACTGTTTTATTTTCTTCTCTTTCTCTTTAATCATCCTACTAGTTCTTCCTCTATTTCTACCATATTACCGCTATTTTATTTTCATTTTATCCTTATCTTTTAAAGATTGAAAAATGTACACAATTAATGAACAGAGGATAACCATTTTTGAGAGGGATTGTACTTATGATACAAGCATAAAATTTGACACTTTTTCTCCAAGTGATACTAATCAATCTGGCTGATTGATCTATTGAAACTCAGAGATGGCAGAAATATTTCAAAATGATCCCCAAATTAGTCACCTGAAGATTTTGTTTAAAAGTATTCATGGTTCGACTTGCATGATTTAGATATGAATTCCTGTGCTTTTAAGCCTACTGAAGTTTACAAAACGAAATTATTCTTTTTTAAGATTTTACTGTTTTTCATTTCATAAGGTTTGCAGCACTTCCTCAAGAGGTGTACTAAGAATTCCTGTCCCTAACTGTACCATTTGGCTTTATAGCGGTCTGTCATTAGGTTAAGGGGGTGATGTTGCCTCATGTAGACCCCTAGACGCTGACTAACCTATTGTGCGAGGCTCCAGTTAGGTGATGACTGAGGCAAGATCAATGCAACTGAACTTTATTAAACAGTCATTGAGTTTATGTACAGCGACTTCCGAGGAAGAAAGTAAAAAAAAACTCAAACAAGATAAAGAGATAAAGTTTGAGCGAGCATCATAACACAGATTAGTCTATTAACAATGCAGGGAAGAGAGTGATAAGATAAAAAATCAAAACCGTTAGATTGTACATGCGTGTAAGAAACACGTGCTGTACACAATGTTAAAACCATGCCACTGGTCCTTTAGCGGTTACTGCTCGCATGCGCAGCTAAAGAATGATACACTGGGGAACGCTGGCTGTAAGAACTTGCATATTCCTTTGCAGTCTTTCTTTCAGGAACCTCGTCAGTTCGTGTCTTAACTGGAGAAGGTTTGCCTGGCTCAATATGATGTCTGCCAAATATGTTGGTGGAATTGAGTTGTATGGCCTCTACTTGCTGGCAAAGTGATCTAGTCTAGCTTTATCCCCACTGGCAGCTGCACATAATCTGTGGTACAAGAGTACAGTTAATCTCTCTAGCCTCTGTAGGTCAAGATCACGAATCAATGTTGGATGCAGGCTGACCTTAGGGAATTTTCTAGAAACATTATCAAATACATTTCAAGCATGCTGTGCAGATTTCTTCCCTTTCCCGAGGGAGGCAGACACAACGTCATGTCTTGTGAATGCATGAATGTATGGGATGCTTCTAGCTTTCTCAAGCCCTTTTGCAGAAACTAGCCCATGGACTGGAATCCTTCGAGTCTTGGCTCCTTGGCCAAAAGTTATCCACATTTTCTTAAGACCTGCTTACTGTAAGGATGGCAGCACAGATATTTCTGTGACTAGTATGTCCTTGTCATTGACCTCAATGATAGACTTTCTCCCATCTATTGTGGGCTCCTTGGTGTATACAGTACATATATTAGTGTCAGCTTCTTCATGATAACATTGGGACACTGCATCCACAGACTTCACCATGTTGCTATTGGCATCTTCTTTTGTCACTATGACTGTGCTTTTCGTTTCTACTTCACATCTTTTCTCTGAAAGGAAGTGAAGAAGCTCAGTCTTGCTTGCATACTTGTTCCTTTCACTCCTATTCTACTTCTTTGTCCACTTTTTGACATCATCTCGGATTTCAGTCTTGACTTCCACCCAGCTTGTACCTGGCACTATAGCATCTCACTTTCGGGACGAAGCCTTCTTTAACTTTCCTGTAAGGGATACTACTGGGTTCTTACAACGAGCCATCCCTGCACCTAGTTTGATCATTCATCCAGTGTCCTAATTCCAGTGTGATCTGTCCACTATTCAGATAACTAAAACCCATAATCCTTGGCTCGGCTCTCCCGTATTGACATCCTGTCCATTTAAGTGTGACTGCATAACAGATTTTGTGATATCTGGGCAGCATTTAGGAAACAGCTAGGCTGTTGCAGTATGATGTCGACATACAATCCCTACTTAGCTGACACTGAATCCCATTCTGAGTTTCACAGCAGTGATGTCACAAATATGCCTGTGCAGTGCCTGGCAATCACTCCTTCAAGAACTTCATAAACTTTATTCAATTGAAAGTTTTGAAGAAAACATACACCTTGTGTGGGCTACCCTCATCTGTTTTAGCCTGCAAGAAAATGCACTTTACCACATTTCTCAATTGAGAGAGTTAACGAGAAAAATATTGGTGTGCCTTCAAAACTGTAAAATCTTGAAACTTGTGTATCTGTTTACTCTATAAACTACAAATACTTTGAGAACGCTACTAGGACAACTACAAATACTTCTAAACAAAATGTCAACCTCAGGCAGCTAATCTGGCCGCCATCTTTGATTTTCAATAAGCCAATTGCCCATATTTGATTAGTATGACTTGGAGAACAAGGGGGCCAAATTTGATTCTCGTAATTTTTCTATTCTCTCCTTTACTAGATTAGGTAGACTTGTTTTTAATGTTTTTGTGTAAACCAGCCGATGCATATTTGAATATATGTACAATTTCATCAATATTTTCCATAAATGTTATACAAATGCAGAAAAATAAAATAAGACAGTATTTAAAGAGTGAATTTAATCACATTTCCTAATGACGCAATTTTACTTTTATACTTTTTTATTAAAGGACTAGCCTCCTGGCTAGTACAGTGGTAACGTGTTTGCCTAGCATTCGCATGGCAGCAGAACGATTCAAGGCTAGGACCGTGAGGTTAGGCTGTTTACTGGGGAGGCCACTGCTGTGATTGGTCACTGTGTGTGGTGGGTTCCGCTTGCCAAACTGACGTTCTGGTGAGCATCTCTTCTGATGAAACAGGAACTGAAACCAGATACCTTTAACCTTTAAATAGCTAACGATTTATCATACAGCGTTAAAAAACCCGTGAAGTCAATCGGAAACTCTCCTTAAAATTAAACTGTTTTCAGTTGTATTTCAGTAAAATACAGGCGACCTTAATTTTTACCCTACCTTGCTATCATTCACGGGTTGGTGATCGTAATATCACTCCACTGCATCAATATAGCGTTTTTTAAAACTGTAAATTCCTGGCAACATTTATTCCAGGAGTTTTACTATTTTTACAGCAAATTTTTTACTGTGTATGCGTAGTTATGTATATAACAACACATTTATGTAATATCCCTTTAAATTCACAAAGAAAATTTTATATTGATGGATTGATGTTAGAGTCCGGCTCAAACTCGTTAGTTTCTTCTGTCGCTGCAACCTTACTATCCTTGTGAGCTAAGAATGGGGTATAGGCTATTTGCCGAGACATCATCAGCCATTGCTTGGCCCTTGCTGTTTCTAGCTTGGGTGGAGAAGGGTCTTGAGCGCTGATCATATGTATATATGGTCAGTCTCTAGGGCATTGTCCTGCTCGATAGGGCAGTGTTACTGTCCCTTGCCCTTGCCATTCATGAGAGACTTTTATTTAAACAAAAGGTATTGTACAACACAAATCAACGTCAACAGATAAACATAATCATGCATGAGATATTATAAACTGAATACGAACGTAAAGATATAAAGAAGATATATAAAAATCTTAAAAAACCTTCCAGCAATCTTCTTACGAATGTAAAAATACACATTCTCTTCATTTCACCTTTTCTTTTCATGGATGCATTTCATGCACGCATTGTCCTTGCCAGTGGGATGTGCAAAAGATCAGCTTTCAGAATTGCATGTGTAAAATCCGGCTTCATTATCGTGGGAGTCGATTTCTGCATCATTATAGATATTTATGTGCAAAAGAGAATATGCTCACCTTTTTCACTTTAATGATTGCAATGATCTAGTATTGATAGAAAGGGGATAATGATTTTGGGGTTTACAGGTATATTTGGAGAGAGAGAGAGAGAGAGAGAGAGAGAGAGAGAGAGAGAGAGAGAGAGAGAGAGAGAGAGAGAGAGAGAGAGATTCGTGCAAGGAAACGTAAAGAGCCAACATATCCTGAGGGTATTTTGAGAAAGTGGAAGAATACAAAAATCTCTAGAATATGTATCACGTTGTCCGTTTTTCTTATTGTCGTTTTTGTTGTAGATTAAAATTTATATATATATATATATATATATATATATATATAATATATAGATAGATAGATAGATAGATAGATAGATAGATAGATAGATAGATAGATAGATAGATAGATAGATAGATAGATATTATATATGTGTATATATGTTATGTGTATATATATCAGATCTGTGTATATATATTATATATGTATATATATACCTACCACAGTCAATAAATAATTAGCCTTGGTCCTAAGGTGCGGTTTGATTTGTTCTTTGCTTAAAAAAAAGGAAAAAATCTGAGACCAATTTTTAATTTCGAAGACAATCCAGATATCTAAGAATAAATCCTCTTCCAATATCATTATAATAACGAGATCAAAACTCAATCAACTTTCCATGTTATTTTCTATAAACCAACATTTCCCTCGAATATGGAAATTAGTCTTTATTTATCCCCTGCTTTTGATGACAAAAAATGTCATTTTGCAATATTTCTCTGCTTGAATATTAATTAAAATTTTGGGTGGTCCACGTCATTAAGATTAAGCAATCTTCCTGATGAGGATCAATCTGCATAACTAGATGCTCTAGGTAATTAGAATTCAAACTTAGAAATAGTTTTCTTCATAATTCTTTAATTCATAGTTCAAACGATAAATTATTTATATAATTTTCCCTTCATGATTGTGGAGATATGTTTATTATAGAATTTAGTAGTAAAAAGTGTGGCTATATCAACATTATATATATATATATATATATATATATATATATATATATATATATATATATATAGGTATATATATAGGTATTTATATAGTTATTTATATATATATATATATATATATATATATCTATCTATTTATATATATATATATATATATATATTATATATATATATATATATATATATATATATATATATATATATATACATATATGCATATATATATTATATATAATATATGTATATGTATGTATATGTGTATATATATATATATATATATATATATATATATATATATATATATATAGTTATATAGAGTTGTATGTATGTATGTATATATATATTTGATCAGTATGTTCCATATATAAAAGTAAAACTTTAACTTTTCTGTTTCATAGTGAGGCATGGATTGCTCCCTAAAATGTATATCTCTTCTTGATATATTTAGTATAAGCTGAAGTGGGATCTACGACAAAGGGTAGGCTCCACCTTGAATGGGTGCCAATCGTAAAAAATATTTCCCAAAAATACACTAATCAAGACACGCTAATGAAATTTTCAGGCATTATTAGCACTATAATAAGGCATATCCTCTAAGTTTTATCTTCCTACAGGGAAAATAAAGGATTTTATGAATAAAAATGTGAAAATCGCTGCCAGTGACTTAAATGTTATTTGGTGATCGGTGCGAAACTACTGTCTTGAATTGAAATTTCGTTCTATAGGTATGTTTGTTTATCCACCTGGAACAAGCACACAAAGTTTTATTAAAATCGAACAGTAAATAAGCACACAGCAAGAAAAAAACGAGCAATAACTTTAGTGAAAGCCAAGCGGTAATTTTGTATATTATTACATCGTGTGACTACGCACAAGAAATATATGATTTCCTATAGCAAATAACGAGATTTAACCGATTTTGATGACCATTTCAATCGCAAACAAACAGATCAACCAATTCGGTTAGTTATAAGTTGACGAATTGGTTGATGTTATTACGGATGAAATGAATGAGAAAACCAGTTAAATCACGTTATCTACTATAGGAAATCATATATTTCCTGTACGAAATCACACAATGAAATACAATACAAATGAACCATATAAATATTAACACTGTGGACATATATACTGAGTTTAAAATATATAAACAACAGATGTAGGGGACGATAACATTAGCAACGTTACCAATGGTTGACAGAACTACCAACGATGACGAATGGTACACAGTGTTACCAACGGCACGATGTCTATACTAGAGGTAGAAATAAATTTTTCCATACGAAAACTAAATAATACTTCCATAAAACTATTACACAATAAATAAAGAGTACCAAAAGGCCACAGAACCTAACAAACCCACCTAACCTTGCCTAGAAGTACCCCGGTCACAAAACACATATAATAAGAATGGGGGAATGACTTACCTTGATACACAGTACTACCAACGGAGACGAATGGTACACAGAACTACCAACGACACGATGGCATTACTAGAGCTAGAACTGCTAAATATCTCCTCAGATATATTCAATAATTTCTCCATATAACTGGTACGAAATATATAAAAAGTACAGAAAGGCCACAGAACCTAACAAACCCACCTAACCTTGCCTAGAAGTACCCCGGTCACAAAACACGAATAACGACTATTGAGGAATGACTTACTTTTATGAAGGAAACGTCGAAACTTGCTGGACTCGGAAGGAAGAGACAAAAGCGCACGACACTAGGGGCAGTTTAATCGATGAGGAATAACATTGTGAGATTTAAGAAAATGGTCAACATAACCTGAATTATCAACAAAATCACCATGGAATTGAGCCACTGCTTTT
Source organism: Palaemon carinicauda (assembly GCF_036898095.1). Lineage (NCBI taxonomy): Eukaryota > Metazoa > Arthropoda > Malacostraca > Decapoda > Palaemonidae > Palaemon > Palaemon carinicauda. The sequence continues at coordinate 14,290,414 of NC_090756.1, read as the reverse complement.
AGATACGGAATGCTGCAACCGGTACAAGTTTCTATAATATGTTCCATCTCAAAATACGGGAAAAAAAAACGCACTAGTAACGAAGGACGAGTAACTAGGTCAAAGGTTAAAACGGGAAAGGCAGGGGAACAATGGGTCGGAAAACAGCGCATACAGAGATAAAGGAAAGGGGGGGGGGTAGGGAGATATCTGAATAGGCCTACTACCTAGAGTGATGATTGGATAAGGGAAAAACAACGAACAAAAGAGTGAAAACATGAATGAACTAAATACGGAAACTAGACGAAAGAAAAGTTTTATAAGACACAGAGGAGAGAAAAGGAACTAACCAACAAAAATAAATACAAACAATATAGGAAGATAAAATGGAATGAACGGTAAATAATAGAGAATGGGAATATAAAATGAGGAGATCATACCGAGAATTAACTGGATAAAAAAACTAGTCCAGGGTAAGTATTTATGTGAAACCGGGAAGGGATAAAGAAATAACTCAACAAATAAAACCAATATAGGAAGGTAAAATGGAATGAATGATAAATAATATTGAATGGGAATAAAAAATGAGAAAATAACACTAATAAAAAGAGTAAAAGGGGGAGTGGAAACTCCTGCGCAGGGGGGGGGGGATATATGCGCAGATCGGAAACTGATGAAACGAACGTACGTACAAATGGGAAAGGAAATAACAAAACAAATAAACCCAATATAGGAAGGTAAAATGGAATGTATGATAAATTATATTGAATGGGAATATAAAATGAGAAAATAATACGGTAATAAAAAGAGTAATAATGGAGAGAAACTCCTGCGAAGGGGGGTTATATAAGCGAAGGACGGAAGGTGGGGCGAACGAACAAACGAACAAATGGGTGCTAATGTTAGCATGAAACGCTAACATTTGATCTACATCAGGTATGGAATTCTAACATTTAAACTACATCAGGCGATGGCAGCACTGGTTACTGTATTACTACAAGAAATAACCTTTGAAACGGCTCCTCCCAAATATATCCAGGTATACTGATTTGTCTTTTTCTACGGTTATAATAAATACCAGAAAGAAATGTATAGAGAAGAAAAGGACTGATTTACGGTTATATATCGGTTCCCCAGTATGTTTTCCCCACCCAAAACCCCGAGTTCCCACTGGGGGTCCCCCATTATCGGCGGATATAGATGTATATATATTTCTGTAACTATTCATTTGCGACGGGAACGAGTGTTATTTTCGAAGGGAGCGTAATTTTTTCTATAAGAAAAAGTAGTTGGAATACTAGGATACATTGAGATGTAATAATATACAATGAAACCAGCCAAGCCGATGATGGTGGGAAACCTAGAAATAAATATTCACCAAGAATTAAAATCTCAATTTAGAGAAAAAACCTGTGTTTTTGTAAGTATTATGCCACTTGATAGCCTAAAACATCTAAATATTATATTACTTAAGGCATAAGAGCAGGACAAGGAAAGAAATACACCCCCTCTCCCGATAAAGAAAAAACGAGAAATTACGATTTTTGTCTGATGACAGAAATATTGGATATAAAATCAGTCACCCCTGAGCTCATTTTCTTTGATGACACTGATATTAGAAAACGACTTTGAACCATTTTTAAGAGGTAAACTATAAAAATTTGACAATTACTAATGATATTTCTTATTTTTACTATGAACATAAGGGGGGGCGTTGATGACCATGGGGGGCATTATAGAGGCTGGAAATGAATTCTACACATATCACGGTATTCTGATAGGCATAAGGAAGACTTTTAGCAAAGAAAAAAAAAAATTGGCAAAAATCACCCTTGTAAGGTGGAGTTAATGAATGTCGAATAAAATTGTTAGCTAACTCAAATTATGGACGTTTTGCTCGTCCATGACCTTGACCTTTTTACTATCCAAAATTTAATAATTTCCAGCTTTTTACATAAGAGTTTAAAATTCCTGCAAGTTTCATTGCTATGCGGTAAAAATTTTGGCCGTACGGTTGGTGACCGGAATTTGACCTTTTGCTTGACCTTGATCGTGGATTCGACCTTGAACTTCGACCTGAACATGTATTAATTGGCGTTGATTTTCATGCACTCAAATATGAAGTCTGTGATAACGATGTCCAAATTTATGGTTGATTACGTGAATTGGGCATTTTGCTTGACAGCGATCTTGACCTTAGACCTTGATCTTCCAAAAGTGAACCATTTTACGTAATAGTTAATCCCTGCAAGTTTCATTACTCTAAGGTTAAAATTGTTGCCAGGAAGCTGTTCACAAACAAACACACACAAACAAACAGCAGGTAAATCATAACCTCCTTCCAGCTTCGTTTGCGGAGGTAATCAACTTTGTCAGATGTGTGAACCTAAGAACTGAGAATTTGTCATATTTGTGTGTATAGACAGAGATACGCAAATGGTCAAATATTTCTGCATCTCAATTGAGAAATGGTCAAATATTTCTACATAACTGAAAATTTGTCAAATGTTTTTACATGTTAATTGAGAAACGGTCAAATATTTCTAAATATCATCCAAAAATTTGTCAAATATTTGTACATATCCATTGAGAAATGGTCAAATATTTCTACTTATCAACTGGAAATTTGTCATATTTCTACATAATGATTGAAAAATGGTCAAATATTTCCACATAACTGAGAAATTGTCAAATATTTCTACATATCAATTGAGAAATGGTCAAATATTTCCACATAACTGAGAAATTGTTAGATATTTCTACATATCAATTGAGAAATGGTCAAATATTCCAACATATCAATTGAGAAATGGTCAAATATTTCTACATAATTGAAAAGTGGTCAAATATTTCTACATATCAACTGAGAAATGGTCAAATTTCTAGCTGTTAACTGAAAAATGGTAAAATATTTGCACCTAATAACTGAAATTGTTAATCATTTGTTTATGAACCGAGAAATTACCAAATATTTGTACCTATACACT
>NC_090756.1:14269238-14276948 GCF_036898095.1 Palaemon carinicauda | reverse complement strand
CATTAGAGTAATTTGAATGAATTACTACCAATTGTGTCACGTGGTGGCCCGGGGAAATCGGGTAAAACTCGCTGGTAAGAGACTGATGTCTCGCCAGGTAAAATCCTCGGACAGCTAGATTAGCGTCAGGTTCGGATTTCCTTTTATGAGCTCTCGTGGCATGGATGGTTTCGACCTGGCCTTTCATTAGAAGGGGCTAGCGTTCGATCCCAAGTATGAGGTAGAAATTTATTTCTATTTTGAACACGATGTTGTGTTGATATTTATCCATATTGACTCATTAGGGGTAATTTGAATGAATTACTACCAATTGTGTCACGTGGTGGCCCGGGGAAATCGGGTAAAACTCGCTGGTAAGAGACTGATGTCTCGCCAGGTAAATCCTCGGACAGCTAGATTAGCGTCAGGTTCGGATTTCCTTTTATGGGCTCTCGTGGCATGGTTGGTTTCGACCTGGCCTTTCATTAGAAGGGCTAGCGTTAGATCCCAAGTATGAGGTAGAAATTTATTTCTATTTTGAACACAATGTTGTGTTGATCTTTATCCATATATATATATATATATATATATATATATATATATATATATATATATATATATATATATATATATATACAGTATATATATATGTATATATATATATATATATATGTATATATATATATATATATATATATATATATATATATATATATATATAATGACATCCATACATACATACAGTACTTCAGATTCTCTTTAAAAGCCTATCATTTACTCTTTTTCTTCTACCACTTACTCTTTCCACTTGTAACATGTTATAAAATCAACTTCGTTTATTCCCTCTCATTACACTTTTCCACCCGGAAAGAACATCCAAAGATCTTAGGCATAAAAGATTAGTTAAAATCATGATTAAGCTTAACCAAAGCCTCCTTAAGCGAAAAAAAATGTAAATGATCTAACTATCCTTAAATAAATCGTCTTTCGGCAGAAAAAGAAAGCCTTTTAACCAGACTTACCTTACACACAATCTTCCTTACGCAGAATATAAAAAACTAATATTAGCCACAATCATTCTTAAATCTAAATAATCCATCCTTTAGCACAAGATATGAAAAAGACAAAACATTATCCAAACGACATCCTTGAGTTTAACTAAATCTCCTTTTAGCTGTTTAAATAAAAAAGAAAAAAAAATAACCAAAAACACTGTCAAGTTTCACCAAATCCTTCTTTAGCGGATGATAATAAAAAGCCTTAAAAATTAGCCAAAACAATCCTTAATTTCAACCCAAATCCTCCTTTAGCGGATGATAATAAAAAGCCTTAAAAATTAGCCAAATCAATCCTTAATTTCAACCAAATCCTCCTTTAGCGGATGATAATAAAAAGCCTTAAAAATTAGCCAAAACATTCCTTAATTTCAACCAAATCCTCCTTTAGCGGATGATAATAAAAAGCCTTAAAAATTAGCCAAATCAATCCTTAATTTCAACCAAATCCTCCTTTAGCGGATGATAATAAAAAGCCTTAAAAATTAGCCAAATCAATCCTTAATTTCAACCAAATCCTCCTTTAGCGGATGATAATAAAAAGCCTTAAAAATTAGCCAAATCAATCCTTAATTTCAACCAAATCCTCCTTTAGCGGATGATAATAAAAAGCCTAAAAATTAGCCAAAACAATCCTTAATTTCAACCAAATCCTCCTTTAGCGGATGATAATAAAAAGCCTTAAAAATTAGCCAAATCAATCCTTAATTTCAACCAAATCCTCCTTTAGCGGATGATAATAAAAAGCCTTAAAAATTAGCCAAATCAATCCTTAAGTTTAACCAAATCCTCCTTTAGCGGATGATAATAAAAAGCCTTAAAAATTAGCCAAATCAATCCTTAATTTCAACCAAATCCTCCTTTAGCGGATGATAATAAAAAGCCTTAAAAATTAGCCAAAACAATCCTTAATTTCAACCAAATCCTCCTTTAGCGGATGATAATAAAAAGCCTTAAAAATTAGCCAAAACAATCCTTAATTTCAACCAAATCCTCCTTTAGCGGATGATAATAAAAAGCCTTAAAAATTAGCCAAAACAATCCTTAAGTTTAACCAAATCCTTCTTCAGCAGATGATAATAAAAAGCCTTAAAAATTAGCCAAAACATTCCTTAAGTTTAACCAAATCCTTCTTCAGCGGATGATAATAAAAAAGCCTTAAAAATTAGCCAAAACAATCCTTAATTTCAACCAAATCCTTCTTCAGCGGATGATAATAAAAAGCCTTAAAAATTAGCCAAAACAATCCTTAAGTTAACCAAATCCTTCTTCAGCAGATGATAATAAAAAGCCTTAAAAATTAGCCAAAACAATCCTTAATTTCCACCAAATCCTCCTTTAGCGGATGATAATAAAAAGCCTTAAAAATTAGCCAAATCAATCCTTAATTTCAACCAAATCCTCCTTTAGCGGATGATAATAAAAAGCCTTAAAAATTAGCCAATCAATCCTTAATTTCAACCAAATCCTCCTTTAGCGGATGATAATAAAAAGCCTTAAAAATTAGCCAAATCAATCCTTAATTTCAACCAAATCCTCCTTTAGCGGATGATAATAAAAAGCCTTAAAAATTAGCCAAATCAATCCTTAATTTCAACCAAATCCTCCTTTAGCGGATGATAATAAAAAGCCTTAAAAATTAGCCAAATCAATCCTTAATTTCAACCAAATCCTCCTTTAGCGGATGATAATAAAAAGCCTTAAAAATTAGCCAAAACAATCCTTAAGTTTAACCAAATCCTTCTTCAGCGGATGATAATAAAAAGCCTTAAAAATTAGCCAAAGCAATCCTTAAGTTTAACAAATCCTCCTTTAGCGGAGGATACAATAAAAGCTTAGAATTTAATTTTTTTTTTAATAATACTTCCTTCTCTTGTTGTAGGAAATAAAGAAAAATAGATGCTTAATTAACAAAAGCAATCCGTAAAATTAAGTATCCTTTTTTAGTAATCTACTAAAGCGAAAACCTTGAAATAATTGAAAACTAGGTAATTAATAACTAAAGTAACTACATTTTAGCACTACTAAACGAAAAAGCCATCAAAATTCCCTGAAATAATCCTCATCCTTAACGCCCTCCTCCCACCCCTTTTAGCTGAAAGACTAGAAAAAAGTTCTTTAATTATAGAAAAAAATACTCATAAAACAACGTAATCTGTTAAAATCCGTAATTTATTTCCTGAATATAATTATGGAAAGACTCATACAACATCATCATTTCTGTTAAAATTCCCCAAAATAATCCTGGAATTTAGTTAAAGTCTTCTCCAACCATCCTTTAGCTGGAAAACTAGAAAACTCAGTCCCTTAATTATGGAAAAGAATAATAAAACAACTTCATCTGTGTTCCAGAGAACCTCCTACACCAGAAAAAAAATAAGTAAAGAACTCCCTCCCTAAGTAAAAGAAAAAAAAAATAGACCATCTGCTTGTAGATCGAATAAGGCTTTTTGGATGTATGAAGTGACAAGCCCTTTACTGGAGGCGTTTTCTTCATTTGCATAACTACGCCAACTCTCCAAATTAGATTTTTGCACAAGAGCCGCTCCTGTGTGTGATCGGGCTCCAAGATTGTGTACCTTCTTCTTCATCTTATTTTACTACTTCTTTTTCCTCTTCTTCTGCGATGCTACGGACCTTCTCGTCCGGTCTTTATCATAGGGTTTATTCACCTCTATACTATTTTTTCTTTATCTATTACCATTATTTTGTTGAGTGACACTGCAGGCTCCATGCTTACTCCCTACCACCCACTGCACTCTACTACATCCAAGTACGTAATTCACATCTAAAGGTTTAAAGGACGCCCATGAATGGCAGAGGCAAGAGACGTCGACATTGCCCTATCGAGCAGGACAATGCCTTAGTAACTGACCATACATGTGATTAGTGCCCTAGCCCCCTCTCCACCGAAGCTAGGAGCAAGTAGGGCTAGGCAATGGCTGCTGATGACTCAGCAGATAGACCTATAGGCTCCGTCAAACACCCCAGCCTTAGCTATCAAGGATGGTGAGGTTGTAGCGACCAGGAGAGCTAACGAGTCTGAGCGGGACTCTAACCACAGTATGGCAATCCCCAGGCAAGGACACTACCACCAGGCCACTACGGCTCTAAAGATAACTAGTATATTTGAAGATATTAAGGCTTTCAAGAGGAAACTGAAGACTTCCTTGTTTTTCAAAGTGATTTGATAATGTTGATATTATAATAAACGAGCAATATGCGGCGCGAAATAAAAAAAAAATGCATTGGAATATATATGAATATTGACTGAGAAGATCCTATAGAAAGTAGGATTCCCCTGCACACTGTAGTATAGGGCCAGAAAAACAGCCCTTAATGTAAAGGAAGTAGGTTAACACATACACTTTGGCAAGTTTCCCATGCATGAATCAATAAGACATGTGTCAAATGAACAACTAAAGTTATAATTTTGAATATATTAAAAATTCGCACAAAATTAGAATAATTAGCCTTTAAAAGTTATGGATATTAATTGTTTTAAGATAGTTTAATCTCAAGAATTTATGATAACCTCCTGAATTCATACATCAGATGTATTAATAAGGAGAAAACGAACTCCTATAAAAGGGTCAGATATTGAGTGAAAAACTCACTGAAAAGTTCAAGACAGGTATGAATGAAGCAGTGAAAGTTGGGGAGTTTAAGGAACTATTAATGAGTATCATGTGAAAGAAGCAAGTAATGGAAGAAAACTGCACATGAGTGTCATCAATGATTCAGCAGGGAAAATATAATAGTTGGGACAGTTGCATTATTCTTCTAAACCAAACATCTCTTAGGGGTAACCGAAATACTAGTACCTGTTCGCCTAGCATTCACATGGCAGCACATCAATCCCCACTCATGAATGGCTGAAGCAAGGGACAGTGACATTTCCCTAACAAGCAGGACAATACCCCAGAGACTGACCATATATATACATATGATCAGTGGCCAAGCCATCTCTCCATCCAAGTTAGGACCAGAGAACACCAGGTAATAGCTGTTGATGACTCAGCAGATAGACCTATGGGCTCCCCCAAGCACCCCATCCTCAGCTCACAAGGATGGTGGGGTTGCCGCGATCAAAGGAACTAACGAGTTTGAGCGGTACTTGAAACCAGTCTGGCTATCACCTGCACCAGGCAAGGACGTTAACGAAAGTCTACTTTAACCCTGGATTTCTTTTACTTTTAACTTCTCCTACTGTTACTTTCGGTACTGGCTCAGGTGTTTCACTACTTCTATTGCCCAAGCTATTTCTTATATATATATATATATATATATATATATATATATATATATATATATATATATATATATATATATATATATATATATATAATATACTGTACATATATGTTCATAATATACATACATATATACACACGTGTGTATATATAAATATTACTCAAATGTATAAGTCTTGACTCACCACAAACAACCGATAACCAGGTTTATAGGTAACTAGATATATGTCTACTTTAGGCTCCATAACCTTTTAGTATGCGGCCCCGAGACTATATAATAAGCTCCCATGGAACATTCGAATGATTGACGACATTAAGGCTTTCAAGAGGAAACCGAAGACACTTATTTCATGAATCTTTTGACAGTGACGATTTAACAGTAAATAAACAATACGTGATCTGAAACGATAAATACTCTGAACGAACAAGGTAAAACGACAGCGGAGGTCCTGTAGAGAGTGGGGTTCCCCTGCTGTATGGGACCGGAAAAAGCTATCAAAGTCAAATAAGTAATTAATTTCAAGATAATACTAGAATATAAATGAACTAACCCAAAGCATTTAGGCCAGATGATCAAACTCATATCTAGTTGGCAATATGAGAAAATTAACTATTGTAGATGCTTCTGTTTCTATGTTTATTTTTATCAGCCTATTTAAAAGTACAAATCACGAAATCATTGCTCGCAACTCATGATTGAAACCCTTATTTTAGAGTTATGTCAACACTTCATCAAGTGTCTCTATTCCTGTTTGCCAGCAAATAACAAATGGAGTTCGCCTTGAGTTCGCCTTCCTTGGGAAAGGAAAGAAACCTGTAAAGCAGGCTTGAAATGTATTTGAAGATTTTTCTGAAACATTCCCTTAGCTCAGTCAGCATCCAATATTGGTTTGTGATCTAGAGCTGCAGAGGCTAGCAAGATTTATCCTTGTGCACCACAGATTACGTGCAGCTGCTAATGTGGGTAAAGCTAGACTAGATCACTTAACCAGCAAGTAGAGGCCATGCAACTCGATCCCACCAACACCGACAGCCCTCAGAGAACATGCGAAGTATATTTGGTAGACATCATATTGAGCTAGGCAGCCTTTTCCAATTCAGACTCGAACTGACAAAGATCAGGAAAAAAAAAAAAGATTGCAGAGGAATAAGTAAGTTCATACAGCTCAAGTTCCCCAGCGCATGATTCTGTAGCTGCGTATGTGAGCAGTAGCAGCTGAAGGACCGGTGGCATGGTTTTGAACATTGTGCACACGCTCGTACATAGTAAAGGTTTTGATTCTTTATTTTATAGCTCGCTCTTCCCTGCACTGTTAATGGATCAACCGGTTATCATGCTAGTGCAAGCTTTATTATGTTTGAATTTTTGTGACGTTCTTCCTCGCATGATTGTTTAAGGAAGTTTTGTTACATTCGTCTCGCATCTCATTTATCACCTAACTGGCGCCTTTTACAATTGTGGAGCAAAGATTATGAAATGAAAAACAGAAACTGATGGCCATCTTGAAAAAAAATAAATAAAACTGTAAAATCTTGAAAAATATAATTTTGCTTAATGAACTTCAGTAGTCTTAAAAAAAAACAGGAATGCGTATCTATATCATGCAAGTCGAAGCATAACCAAAGCTTCGAACCAAAACAATCTTCAGGTGACTAATTTGGCAATCATTATGAAAAATTCCCGCCATCTTGGATTTTCAATTGACCAATCAGCCAGATTGATTAGTATCACTTGGAGAAAGTGAAAAATTTTACGCTTGTATCATTGGCACTATTCCTCTCAAAAAATGAATATCTTCTGTTCAATACTTGTGTACATTTTTTAATCTTTAAAAGAAGGATAAAATGAAAAAGAAATAACGTCAATATAGGTAGAAACAGAGGAAGAACTAATAGAAGGATTAAAGACCAAGATAAGAAAATGAAACAGCCAAGAGGAGAGAAGGGGAAAATAGAAGCATAGAAAGTGAAAAAAAAGTTAGGAAATTAAGAGAGAAAGACGAAAGATAAAAAATAAAAACAGATAAAGAGAGAAATGAAATAAAGAAAAAGAATAATCTTGGACGAACTAATAGGAAGATTAAAGAAGAGAAGAAAATAAAACATCCAAGAAGAGAGAATGGAATGATAGAAAGAAAACTAGAAAAAAAGTTGGATATTAAGAGATGTAGACAACAGAGAAGAAATAAAAAACAGAATGAGAGAGAGAGAGAGAGAGAGAGAGAGAGAGAGAGAGAGAGAGAGAGAGAGAGAGAGAGAGAGAGAGAGAAAGGAAGTAAAGAAAATTAATATTCTTGAACGAGGTAATAGGAAGATAAAGGAGAAAGATAAGAAAATAAAGCCAAGAGAGAGAATGGAAGGATCGAAAGAAAAAGTAAAAAAAAAGTTAGGAAATTAAGAGAATAAAAAATAGCAAAGAAGAG
>NC_090756.1:14246738-14259238 GCF_036898095.1 Palaemon carinicauda | reverse complement strand
GCGAGAGAGAGAGAGAGAGAGAGAGAGAGAGAGAGAGAGAGAGCGAGCGAGCGAGCGAGAGAGAATAATCCTTATGTTGAATAGGATGATAATTAATTTTATAGTTATATATGAATTATCTGTCTTAATATATGTTTTTTTTATATATTTAATTTTAGTTTTTCATTAATTCTTATATTGTTTATTTATTTACTTGTTTCCTTTCCTCACTGGGTTATTTTTCCCTGGTGGAGCCTATAGTATCTCGCTTTTCCAACTAGGGGTGCAGCTTACCTAGTAATAATAATAATAATAATAATAATGACAGAGAAAATGGAATACCCTACAGGAAAATGTTGTCTTAAGAGAGACCATCACCGCAAGATGATTAAGTTATAAACTCGATCAATCAAGAGAGCAAAAACCAGAAAGGGAGCGAGAGAGCCTAAGTGTGAGAAAGTGGGAGAGGCAATCAAATAAGAGAAAGAGAAAAGGGAAATACTATTAAGAGAGAGAGAGAGAGAGAGAGAGAGAGAGAGAGAGAGAGAGAGAGAGTGAGTGAGTTTGGCCAGTGGCAGTTTTATAACCCAGGTTATGTACTTTTTCAAAGCTAAGATTCATGAAGCAAAAAAGACTATGTAAATCAAACTTGAAATTCGATTAACAAAAGAAAAAAGTCATGTAATTATTGACGGTGGAAGAAGTGATAATGCAAGATTTAATTGAATAAGAAAACAGAACAAATAAAAGGTGAAATATCAATATGTGAGGAATCAAAGAAATAAAATTTCAATTATGTATCAAGCAAGTAATCAAAAGCAGGCAAAAAATGCAGTAGCAGCAACCTCTCTCTCTCTCTCTCTCTCTCTCTCTCTCTCTCTCTCTCTCTCTCTCTCTCTCTCTCTTAAAAGTTAAAATAGTTTCGACGAGCAGTTTCAAATCAGAACGCAAATCGGCTTCCAATATTTTTTCTCTTACTACAAAAGGAATTCAAATGCTAGACTCACGCCCCTGGACATTCGACTCACGGCCCTGGACACTCGACTCCATGTCCAGGATACTTAAATCTATCAATTTTGGACACTCGACTCCATGTCCAGGATACTTAAATCTATCAATTTTTTATCCTATAAGGTCCACTAAAATGAGAAATTCTGAAACACACAAGATTTTGGATAGTCAGTAATGGGTTAACCTCTAAATATTAATACACTAAAAGGTCCTATTGCTACCTGGAACTAGAACTCATGTGGCTGACGGGTACTACATCGCCAACGGCTGCCTGTAACTACAGCTCCAACGGCTACCTGGAACTAGATCTTCTATTGCTAACTGAAACTGGAGTTCCTCTGTCTATATAGAACTATAACTCCTGGGGCTACCTGTAACTAGAGCTCCTGGGACTACCAAGAACAAGAACTCCTGTGGCTTTCTGGAACAAGAGCCACTATGGCTACCTGGAACAAGATCCCCTATGGCTACCTGGAACTAGAGCCCCTATGGCTACCTGGAACTAGAGCCCCTATGGCTACCTGGAACTGGAGTTCCCAAGGCTACCTGGAACTAGAGATCTTAAGGGTACCTAGAACTAGAGCTCATATGGCTACCTGGAATTAAGAGGTCATATGGCTACCTGGAACAAGAGCTCCTGTGGCTACCTAGAACTAGAGCTCCTATGGCTACCTACAACAAGAACTCTTATGGGTTCTGGAAAAAAAAGCTTGTAAGGCTACCTGGAAAAAAGCTCCTATGGCTCCCTGGAACAAGTACTCCTATGGCTCCCTGGAACAAGTACTCCTATGGCTCCCTGGAACAAGTACTCCTATGGCTCCCTGGAACAAGTACTCCTATGGCTCCCTGGAACAAGTACTCCTATGGCTCCCTGGAACAAGTACTCCTATGGCTCCCTGGAACTAGAACCCCTATGGCTATCTGGAACCAGAGTTCTTAGTGCTACCAGGAACTAAAGCTTCAAGTGTTACCTGGAACTAAAGTTCCTATGGCTATCTGGAACAAGAGCTCCTAAGCCTTTCTGGAACAAGAGCTCTGGGATACCTGGAACAATAGCTCCTGTGGATACCTGGAACAATAGCTCCTCTGGCTACCTGGAACAAGAGCTTTTGTGGCTACCTGGAAAAAAAAAGCTTATAAGGCTACCCGGAACAAAAGCTCCTATGGCTACCTGGAACAAGTACTCCTATGGCTTACCTGGAACTAGAGCTCATATGGTTACCTGTAACTACACCACCTCTGGCTATCTCGAATTAGAGCTCCTAGTGCTACCAGGAACTAGAGTTCCCATGTTCTACCCGGAACTAGAGCTCCTATGGCTACCTAGAACTAGAGGTCCTATGGCTACCTAGAACTAGAGCTCCTATGGCTACCTGGAACTAGAGGTCATATGGCTACCAGGAACTAGAGGTCATATGGCTACCAGGAACTAGAGGTCATATGGCTACCAGGAACTAGAGGTCATATGGCTACCAGGAACTAGAGGTCATATGGCTACCAGGAACTAGAGGTCATATGGCTACCAGGAACTAGAGCTCCTATAGCTACCTGGAACAAAAGCTACTATGGCTACCTTAAACAAAAGCTCATAACTACCATGAACAAAAGTTCCTATGGCTACGTGGAACAAAATTTCCTACGGCTGCCTGGAATTAGGGCTCATAAATCTACCTGGAACTAGAGCTCTTATGGCTAACTGGAACTAGGGCTCATATGGCTACCTGGAACTAGACCTCATAAGGCTACGTGAAACTGTATCTCATAAGTCTACCTGGAATTAGAGCTCTTAAGGCTACCTGGAAGTAGAGCACAAAAGGCTACCCGGAATTGGAGGTCATAAGGCTACCTGGAACTAGAGCGCAGAAGGCTACCCAGAATTGGAGGTCATAAGGCTACCTGGAACTAGAGCGCAGAAGGCTACCCAGAATTGGAGGTCATAGGGCTTCCTGGAACTAGAGTGCAAAAGGCTACCCAGAATTGAAGGTCATAAGGCTACCTGGAACTACAGTGCAAAAGGCTACCCAGAAATGAAGGTCATAAGGCTAGCTGGAACTAGAGTGCAAAAGGCTACCAGGAATTGGAGGTCATAAGGCTAGCTGGAACTATAGCTCATATGGCTGTCTGGAACTAGAGCTCAAAAGGTTATCTCGGATTAGATCTCAGAAGTCAATTTGGTACTAGAGCTCCTATGATCTCCCGGAACAAGAGCTCATAAGGCTACCTGGAATTAGAGCTCGTATGTCTACCTGGAACTAGAGATCTTATGGGTAACTGGAACTAGGACTCATAAGGCTACCTGGAACTAGGACTCATAAGGCTACCTGGAACTAGAGCTCATAAGGCTACGAGGAACTGTAGCTCATAAGTCTACCCGGAATAAGAGGTCATAAGGCTACCTGGAGCTAGAGTGCAACAGGCTACCCAGTATTGGAGGGCATAAGGCTACCTGGAACTAGAGTGCTAAAGGCTACTCAGAATTGGAGGTCATAAAGCTAGCTGGAATTATAGCTCCTATGGTTGTCGGGAACTAGAGCTCAAAAGGCCACCTGGTACTAGAGCTCTTATGACCACCTGAAACTGGAGATCATAAGGCTACCTAGAATAAGAGCTCATAAGGCTACTTGGAACTAGAGCTCGTATGTCTACCTGGAACTAGAGCTCGTATGTCTACATGGAACTAGAGCTTGTATGGTTATCTGGAACTAAAACTCCTATGGTTACCTGGAACTAGAGCTCCCATAGCTGCCTGGAAATAGTGCTCCCATAGCTGCCTGGAACTAGAGCTCCCATAGCTGCCTGGAACTAGAGCTCCCATAGCTGCCTGGAACTCGAGCTCCTGTGGCTACCTGCAACTTGAGCTCCTGTGGCTACCTGCAACTAGAGCTCCTGTGGATACCTGGAACCAGAGCTCCTGTGGATACAAGGGACCAGAGCTCCTGTGGATACCTGGAACCAGAGCTCCTGTGGATACCTGGAACCAGAGCTCCTGTGGATACCTGGAACCAGAGCTCCTGTGGATACCTGGAACCAGAGATCCTGTGGATACCTGGAACTAGATCTCCTGTGGATACCTGCAACTAGAGCTCCTGTAGCTACCTGGAACCAGAGCTCCTGTAGCTACCTGGAATCAGAGCTCCTGTGGCTACCTGGAACCAGAGCTCCTGTGGCTACCTGGAACCAGAGCTCCTGTGGCTACCTGGAACCAGAGCTCCTGTGGCTACCTGGAACCAGAGCTCCTGTGGCTACCTGCAACACGAGCTCCTGTGGCTACCTGCAACACGAGCTCCTGTGGCTACCTGCAACACGAGCTCCTGTGGCTACCTGCAACACGAGCTCCTGTGGCTACCTGCAACACGAGCTCCTGTGGCTACCTGCAACACGAGCCCCTATGACTTCCTGGAACTAGAGCTCCTATGACTTCCCGGAACTAGAGCTCCTATAGCTACCTGGAACTAGAGCTCCTATGGCTACCTGGAACAAGAGCTCATAAGACTACCTGGAATTTGAGCTCATAAGGCTACTTTGAATCAAGAGCCCATAAAGCTACCTGGAATTTGAGGTCATAAGGCTACCTGGAACTAGAGGTCATAAGGCTACCTGGAACTAGAGCTCATATGGCTACCTGGAACTAGAGCTCATAAGGCTACCAGGAACTAGAGCTCCTATGGCTACATAGAACTAGAGCTCCTATAGCTACATGGAACTAGAGCTCCTATGGCTACCTGGATCAAGAGCTCCTATGGCTACTGGGAACAAGAGCCCATAAGACTACTTGGAATCAAGAACCCATAAAGCTACCTGGGATTGGAAGTTATAAGGCTACCTGGAACTAGAGCTCCTTTGGCTGCCTGAAACTAGAGCCCGTAAGGCTACTAGGAACAAGAGCTCATATGGCTACCTAGAACAATATTTGCTATGGCTACCTGGAACTAGAGCTCATAAGGCTACCGGGAATTTGAGCTCATAAGGCCACCTGAAATTAGAGTTCATAAGGATACCTGGAACTAGAGCTCCTACAGCTGCCTGGAACTAGAGCTCCTATGGCTGCCTGGAACTAGAGCTCCTATGGCTGCCTGGAACTAGAGCTCCTATGGCTGCCTGGAACTAAAGCTCCTATGGCTACCTAGAACTAGAGCTCATCAGGCTACCTGGAATCAAAGCTCAAAAAGCTACTTTGAACTCGAGTTCATAAGGCTACCTGGAACTAGAGCTCGTAAGGATACCTTGAACTAGAGCTCGTAAGGCTACCTGGAACAAGAGCTCACATGAGGCTTTGTTGAAATAGATTCCACAGGAATACCTGGAACTAGAGCTGAAAAAGCTACCTGGAATTAGGTCATTACATTACCTGGAACTAGACCTCATAAGACTACCTGGAACTCGAGCTCCTATGGCTAACTGGCAATAGAGCTCCGAAGGCTACATGGAACTAGAGCCCATAAGGCTACCTGGAACTAGAGCCCATAAAGCTATTTGGAACTAAACCTACTAATATTACCTGGATCTAGAGCTCAGAAGGCTACCTGGAACTAGACCCCATAAGACTACCTAGAACTAGACCCCATAAGACTACCTAGAACTAGACCCCATAAGACTACCTAGAACTAGAGCTGGAAAAGCTACCTGGAATTAGAGGTCGTAACGCTACCTGGAACTAAACCTCATAAGGCTACCTGGAACTCGAGCTCCTATGGCTGACTGGAAATAGAGCTCAAAGACTACACGGAATTGGAGGTCATAAGGCTACCTGGAACTAGAGCATAAAAGGCTACCAAGAATTGGAGGTCATAAGGCTTCCTGGAACTAGAGTGCAAAAGGCTACCCAAAATTGGAGGTCATAAGGCTACCTGGAACTACAGTGCAAAAGGCTACCCAGAATTGGAAGTCATAAGGCTACCTGGAACTACAGTGCAAAAGGCTGCCAAGAATTGGAGGTCATAAGGCTACCTGGAACTAGAGTGCAAAAGGCTACCCGGAATTGGAGGTGATAAGGCTGGCTGGAACTAGAGCTCAAAAGGCTATCTCGAACTAGAGCTCAGAATGCTTCCTGGAACTAGATCTCATAAGGCTACCTGGAACTAGAGCTCATAATGCTACCTGCAACTAAAGCTCATAAGGCTACCTGGAACTAGAGCACCTATGGTTCCTTAGAACTAGAGCACCTATTGCTCCTTGGAACTAGAGCTCGTAAGGCTACCTGGAACTAGTGCTCCTAAGGCTACCTGGAACTAGAGCCCCTATGGCTCCTTAGAACTAGAGCTCCTATTGCTCCCTGGAACTAGAGCTCGTAAAGCTACCTGGAACTATAGCTCTTAAGGCTACCTGGAACTATATCTTCTCTAGATACCTGGAATTAGAACTATAAGGCTACCTGGAATTAGAACTCAGACTACCTGGAACTCTAGCTCCTATGGCTACCTGGAATTAGAGCTCGTAAGGCTACCTGGAACTAGAGCTTATAAGGCTACCTGGAATTAGAGCTTATAAGGCTACCTGGCACTAGAGCTCATATGGCTATCTGGAACTAGAACTCATAAGGCTACCTGGGACCAGAACTCATAACGCTACCTCGAACTAGATCTCATAAGTCTACCTGGAACTAGACCTCATAAGGCTACTTGGAATAAGAGCTTATAAGGATCCCTGGAACTAGAACTCATAAGGCTACCTGGAACTAGACCTCATGTGGCTACCTGGAACTAGACCTCAAATGGCCACCTGGAACTATGGCTACCTGGAACTAGAACTCTTAAGGCTACCTGGAAATAGACTTCATAAGGCTACCTGGAACTATAGCTCCTATGACTACCTGGAACGCGATCTCATAAGGCTACCTAGAACTAGAGCTCCTAAGGGTACCTGAAACTAGAACTCATAAGGATACCTGGAACTAGACCTCAAATGGCTAAATGGAACTATGGCTACCTGGAACTAGACCTCATAAGGCTACCTGGAACTATAGCTCCTATGACTACCTGGAACGCGATCTCATAAGGCTACCTAGAACTAGAGCTCCTAAGGGTACCTGAAACTAGAACTCATAAGGCTACCTGGAACTAAAGCTCATAAGGCTACCTGGAACTATGGCTACCTGGAACTAGAACTCTTAAGGCTACCTGGAACTAGACCTCATAAGGCTACCTGGAACCATAGCTCCTATGACTACCTGAAATGCGATCTCATAAGGCCACCTAGAACTAGACCTCATAAGGCTACCTGCAACTAAAGCTCATAAGGCTACCTGGAACTAGAGCACCTATGGTTCCTTAGAACTAGAGCTCCTATTGCTCCTTGGAACTAGAGCTCGTAAGGCTACCTGGAACTAGTGCTCGTAAGGCTACCTGGAACTAGAGCTCCTAAGGCTACCTGGAACTAGAGCCCCTATGGCTCCTTAGAACTAGAGCTCCTATTGCTCCCTGGAACTAGAGCTCGTAAAGTTACCTGGAACTATAGCTCCTAAGGCTACCTGGAACTATATCTTCTCTGGATACCTGGAATTAGAACTATAAGGCTACCTGGAATTAGAACTCATAAGACTACCTGGAACTCTAGCTCCTATGGCTACCTGGAACTAGAGCTCGTAAGGCTACCTGGAACTAGAGCTTATAAGGCTACCTGGAACTAGAGCTCATATGGCTATCTGGAACTAGAACTCATAAGGCTACTTGGAATTAGAGCTTATAAGGATCCCTGGAACTAGAACTCATAAGGCTACCTGGAACTAGACCTCATATGGCTACCTGGAACTAGACCTCAAATGGCTACCTGGAACTATGGCTACCTGGAACTAGAACTCTTAAGGCTACCTGGAAATAGACTTCATAAGGCTACCTGGAACTATAGCTCCTATGACTACCTGGAACGCGATCTCATAAGGCTACCTAGAACTAGAGCTCCTAAGGGTACCTGAAACTAGAACTCATAAGGATACCTGGAACTAGACCTCAAATGGCTACCTGAAACTATGGCTACCTGGAACTAGACCTCATGAGGCTACCTGGAACTATAGCTCCTATGACTACCTGGAACGCGATCTCATAAGGCTACCTAGAACTAGAGCTCCTAAGGTTACCTGAAACTAGAACTCATAAGGCTACCTGGAACTAGACCTCAAATGGCTACCTGGAACTATGGCTACCTGGAACTATGGCTACCTGGAACTAGAACTCTTAAGGCTACCTGGAACTAGACCTCATAAGGCTACCTGGAACTATAGCTCCTATGACTACCTGGAACGCGATCTCATAAGGCCAGCTAGAACTAGAGCTCATAAGGCTACCTAGAAGTAGAGCTCATAAGGCTACCTAGAAGTAGAGCTCCTAAGGGTACCTGAAACTAGACGTCATAAGGATACCTGGAACTAGACCTCAAAAGGCTACCTGGAACTAGACCCCATAAGGCTATCTGGAACTAGACCCCTTAAGGCTCCCTGGAACTAGACCCCTTAAGGCTCCCTGGAACTAGACCCCTTAAGGCTCACTGGAACTAGACCCCTTAAGGATCCCTGGAACTAGACCCCTTAAGGATCCCTGGAACTAGACCCCTTAAGGCTCCCTGGAACTAGACCCCTTAAGGCTCCCTGGAACTAGACCCCTTAAGGATCCCTGGAACTAAAGTCTTCAAACGATTTAAATTTATAATGACGTCGTTTTCCAAGATTGGATTTTCGAAAAATGAAAACTATGATTAAGAACAGCTTTGATCTTTGAAAAATCTAGCTAGAAAAGGTAGGGTAAAAATGCAAGAGTTTTATAATACATAAATAGCTTTTTCATTGCAGATATTCGATAACACATGATATCACTTCTGTATCATATTTATATGTTAAAATAAACCTAAAAAATAAATTTCACATTGCTATAAAGTAATTTAATCCTAAGTTACACTTGCAAGATATGGAAAACACGTTTGCAAATAAGGTTGAAGTTATTCAATACTTTTCACGCATTTGTCGCTATATTTAAAAGGTATAAATTTATAAGTAAATTAGAGTCATGTTCAATTCTATGCGAGTTAACCCGTTCCCTTTCATGAAATGGTGAATCATATCTATTCGTTTTTTTGGGTCTTCGTCCAGATATGAATGAAGGACTTTGAAGTTTTCAGAACGTTCCTCCATTGAGGAATTCGTATTTTAATTACTGTGATGAAAACTAAATAATTACGTATAAGGGAGTTATTGGATCACCCGTGGTTGGTCTCTCTCTCTCTCCTCTCTCTCTCTCTCTCTCTCTCTCTCTCTCTCTCTCTCTCTCTCTCTCTCTCTCTCTCTCTCTCTCTCTCTCTCTTAATTTACAGCAAATGTGGATCAAAATTTATAAACCTGCAGACCAGAAAGAAAATATTTTTTCATGAATTTTTCAAAAACTTACACTATTCTGCCATCGTTAAACGACATAAGCCCCTAAAATGTTAAGACAAAAACGCCATCACAGAATATATCGTGTGGAAATCTGTCTATTTCGGTCATTTTACCTGGACAGGGTGGATTAGAGAATTCCTGAAACAGAAGATGGATTAAGGTCTTAGAAGGGAGAGGCCTCGTTCCCTCAGTCTTCTTCATAGGGTTGTTTCTCAATCTTTAATTATATATATATATATATATATATATATATATATATATATGTGTGTGTGTGTGTGTGTGTGTGTGTGTGTGTGTGTGTGTGTGTGTGTGTATATATATCACGAAAGCTGACACGTGATCAGCATAAATATGTAGTATAGCCAGGAAGGGAAAATTAAGAGACTGAATTGGAGTTAGTAGTTTCATCCATTAGGGACATCATTAGAATTAACAATGAGAATATATATACAAAGACATAGTATTCATACAGGAGAAGGGGATCCAACAGCTGTCAGTTTCTTGATAATTCAATAAAAGTCAGATTTTAGATAAAAGAGTAATGCCGGATTATCGGAAAACAGATCAGAGCTTAGGTCAAAATTTAAATCCCAAAATCTATCCTTCCATATCTTAGCCCTTGAGGAATGAATTTTCAGCTTATAAGATTAGGACTTGTTTATAATTGGTACTTCATCTCTCCGTATATAAAGTAGTCATTCGGATAAGTAGTAGACAATCAATCGACAGTACTTACAATGGCAAATTCTACAAAACGCTTTCTCTCTTCTTTAGCCAAGGAAATCGTTGATAATGTGTACAGACATTTTACTGAAGAAAAGAAAAACAATGCTCCTTTAATTGACGCGACAAAAGGTTGTGATCGTACCAGTGAAGCAACAGCAGTTCCAAAAAGGACTGTTGAGAGAATCATTAAGGAAGGAAATGATTTTGGACAACGTATGTTCAAAGATAAGAAAAGAATTCGTCCTCGACCAGTGATCGATCTGGATGATTTTGACAAGGATGCATTACGTCTACTGTTTTGCAAGAAGCCCGCAAAGACATTAAACTTAAGGGTTGTCGTAAATCTTAGAAAAGTCTTGCATGAAATCGGATTTCATCATGGGAAAGTGAATGGCAGAAATTTTTTATTAGAACGAAGTGATGTGTCAGCTGCAAGGAATAAGTTTTTGCGTGTTATGAGGAAGGGATACGAAAACGAGAATCAGACTATCGTGTACCTGGATGAGACGTGGCTAAATTAGAACTATACTGTTACTAAATGCTGGACAACAAAAAGAGAGGAAAAAAGCAATAGGGGTTAACTCCTTACAGGCAAAGGGGCTATACTGATAGTCGTGCAGGCCGGTACAAAGGAAGGGTTTGTGCATAATGCAGCATTAATTTTTAAGGCAATCAACGATGGTGATGACCATAATCAGATGAATGGCAAAGTATTTGAAGAGTGGTTTCAATCGCAGCTGCTACCAAACATCCCGCCCTCATCTGTTATCGTAATGGATAACGCATCCTACCATTCAGTAATCATTGATAAAGCACCGACGATTTCGTATAGAAAACACGTTATAAAGGAGTGGCTGATCAAAAAAGGAGAAACTCCGACAAATGACTTACGAAAAAGTGAGCTTCTTGAAATGGTGAAGTCAAGTTCTTCTCGAATAGAAAAGGACTACTGTATGTGATAGATAAAATGGCCCGTGAAAATGGTCATAGAGAGAGAGAGAGAGAGAGAGAGAGAGAGAGAGAGAGAGAGAGAGAGAGAGAGAGAGAGAGAGAGAGAACGAACTTTGTTGTCATGAGGGAAGCAAATTGTACATAAAACTGTGATTGCAAAAAATTCTAGTAAACTGAGAATTACAACTATATAAATGGAAATGACCAGGAGTTGAAAGGTTAAGAGTTAATTGTCAAACTCGTCTCGAAAAAAAAGCAGGATTAGTCTAACAGGCTAAATCAGTTAATCCGCAGGTCAGATTCTTCTTCATATCTTCAGAGGGGGGTCTTGAAGGTATATGCTGTCCGAAATATTTTGATGTAGATACGATGCATTGAGAAAAGAGCTTCTCTCACCCGCCACTTTCGTTTGGTTCTACTATAGTGAAATAACTCTGAAGTCTTCTTGAAGCAATTTGTTACTACCAATACTTTATTGCCTATAACACTTAAAATGCTTTAATTAGAAACTTGAGGATACTTGAAAAAATATATTTGACTGTGATTTTGGTTCATATGCCTTGGCATCAAGGTCAGGGATGCCATATTAGTATAGAGGTTTAATTAGAGAAATTGAATAAGTTGATTGTGACTGCTGAACAATGGGAGAAAGGGAGGTAGGTGGGTTAGGACGATAGGACAAGGAAAAGTGCGTTTATCAGAATACTTTAAAGTTTGAAGGATACTGGACTCGACTTCAGATGCCAACGGTTTTAAAGTTAACTCACGAACGGCAGACATATACAGTATGCCAATGACAGTGCACTAGGGACTGACCATATATTATTATTATTAATAGCCGAGCTACAACCCCAATTGGAAAAGCAAGATGTTATAAGCCCAAGGGCTCCAATAGGGAAAAATAGCCCAGTGAGGAAAGGATATAAGGAAATAAATAAATGATGAGAACAAGTTAACAATAAATCATTCTAAAACAGTAACAACGTCAAAAACAGATATGTCATATATAAACTATAAAAAAACTCATGTCAGCCTGATCAACATATACATGTGATCAGCGCCCAAGCCCCAAACCCCTTCTCCACCCAAGCTAGGACCAGGGATGGTCAATCAATGAATGGTGATGACTCAGCAGGTAGACCTACAGGGTCTCCCAACTCCCCATCCTTAGTTCACAAGGATGGTGAGGTTGCGACACTGCAAGAAACTATCCAGTTTGAGGGGGACTGTCTCCCATTCAGCAGAACGCCAAGCAGGGAAGTTTCCCCATAGGCCACCACTAACCCTTATGAAGAAATATTGAAGGAATTAAAGTATTAATAATCGTAAATTAAAATAAAACTAATCCTCAGAAAAATTATATCTTACTAAAAATGTTAGGCAACTTGTTTGATTTCAATGAAATGAGTGAAAATACCCAAAGGCATGAAATTGGTTCTAACATTTCCTTTCATATTTAGATATATTAAAG
>NC_090756.1:14241738-14244238 GCF_036898095.1 Palaemon carinicauda | reverse complement strand
CTATAACACCTATAAACATAACACGCACCTCAAACTTCTCGAACTGTCGACCTAACCGGCACTAGGACTCCTCGCTGCTGGGAGGAAGGACGCTAGTGATTGGTACACAACACATGAACATACGCTACCGGGGTCTAGGCGATGTCAGGCAGGACAGCCGATCGGGACTACGGTCTACCTCAAAGCCAAAGAGTCTCATGTCTACCAGGAAGTAAAGCTCCCATGGCTACCGTGCTTACCCCCCTCCCCCCCCCCCCCAAAAAAAAAAAAACACGTTGATAGAAGAAGTAGAAGAAGGTGCATTCCCATGACCAGACAGTGGCCGATGGGTAAGCATCGTTACCAGACAATGACGCGTTGCTAAAATGAGTTTTATTAAAAGTAAAAAACGCAGAAAAACAGACAAGGATCTGGCAACAATCAATGCTACCAGATCTAGCTTAGCACCAGCCCCCATGATCCCCTTGACTTGTTTACTAGCCTCTTGGCTAGTACAATGGTAATGTGTTTGCCTAACATTCGCATGGCAGCAGATCGATCCCTGTCCGGTACCGTGAGTTTAGGCGGTTTATTAGGGAGGCCACTGCTGTGGTTGAGGTCCGCAGTGGGGGTATGGGTCTCCTGGCTGACGTTTTGGAACTGTAACCAGACACCTTTAAGGTTAAAAAACTTGTTTGAGGGTACACTCGGGCACTCTATTCTATTTAATTTCTCTTCCTCTTGTTTTATTAGTTTTTAGTTTATATAGAAAATATTAGTTTTTAGTTTATATAGAAAATATTAGTTTTTAGTTTATATAGAAAATATTTATTTTGATATTGTTACTATTCTTAAAATATTTCATTTTTCCTTGGTTCCTTTCCTCACTGGGCTATTTTCCTTGTTGGATCCCTATGTAATAATAATAATAATGAGTACTAAAGTCAGTCAACTTCAGGCTCGGGAGTTATTTGGTAATTTTCAGTATGGAGTGGTGCAAAATTATTTTAATGATTAACTGCACAATTAAAATTTAAATAGAAAACTGCGCTGAAACACCGAAATTGCAACTATTTGACATTAACTGCATTGATGACTACGAATCAAACACTACTATTATGAGAATGTACCCAAACAATACACTTTTTTTTAAAAAAGATATTGTAAAACTAAACACATGACATAATGAGAAAACCTATACCAGAAATCCTTATAGAAAAAAAACAATAATTTTGGAACCGTTGGGATTCAGTTCTTTGCTCAAACTACGTAAAAGAGCAGCAAGGTTGTTTGAGCATTGTTGCATTTCACTAATTTGCTATGGTAACTGTTTAACCGGGTGTATGAACTCAATCCTATCCTGAATCACCACGACATTCCACAAGTACAGTATTTAGACAAACTATCTTTTATATGTTAAAGGCGATTTTATGACAGATTACCTTGAAAGGTTCACTCCTATAATAATGTGTTTACACTGGCTGCCTATTAAAACGAAAATAGAGTTTGAAATAACCCATCAAGTTATCAGAACTGGACGTTCAAAATATCTAAGAGAATTGTTACATATTGTGCAGCCAACAAATCGTGTTGACACAAGGACAGTTACGGATAGTTTCAAATTATTCGAACCTAGATATAGGACTACTGTAGTCTCTAAACTCAGAGCATTTAAAAATGCATTGCAGTCCCGCGACTATACAATAGGCCTCCACTAGACATTCGATAGACGGAAATATTAAGGCTTTCAAAAGGAAACTGAAGACTTTCTTGTCCTCAAAGTGCTTCTATAGCGTAGATTTGACAATAAACTAATAGTATGCAGTGTGAAATGTTGAACGCTTCCGAACAAATAAGATAAAATGGCTGTGAAGGTCCTGTAGAGGGTAGGGTTCCCCTACTCTATATGATCAGAAAAGCAGCAGTAAAGGAAATATAGGAGTCTATGAAATATAGTAATAAGATTAGTAGATATGAAAAAAATATAAAACTCCCAAGCTCATACTACTGAACAGTTTCAAAACTAAGATTTATATCTAATTGGGCCACGTTTGAAGGGTCAATGTTCAGGCATTCTAACTAGCCAATATTACAGTGATGTCAAGAAATTACCAGTTATATGTAATTGATTAAAGGCCACTGTCACAAATCAAAATTTGCATACATTGCAAGAGTTACATGGTTCTCTATATCTTCAAATTATGCATCTTTAGAGGCAAGGTTTCAGTCATGTCCTGAGCCCCCTAACAAAGAAATTTAACATTTATATCACGCTTCAATACCCCAAAGACTGGTATATTATATGCGCTATTCTGGGCATAAGTTTATGGAACTTCTTATAAATATTTATTTGAACGTTCGGTTCCGTTACAATGTGCTCCAATACAGATATCCTGAATTACTTTAATCAAAACTAGTTAATTCCTATCCAGATATGCCACCAGTTTCATAACTTGTTTTAAAACTATGTAAAGAATCTGACTTATTAGTCAAAACTAAAATGTCTACAAATGCACCATGG
>NC_090756.1:14211738-14234238 GCF_036898095.1 Palaemon carinicauda | reverse complement strand
TATATATATATATATATATATATATATATATATAGATATATATATATATATATATATATATATATATGAATATAAAGTATATATATATATATATATATATATATATATACATATATATATACATATATATGTGTGTATGTGTGTGTTTGTATGTATAATTACATCAATAGTATATACATGAATATATCCTAATATTTTAGGTATATAAGCTATTCTAAAAATAGTGTATTGTGATATTACCGAAGGTTTTCTTATACAAAAAAAAAAAATGTTCGAATGAGGGAAATTTTCATTCGCTACGATTACCTATAGGTTTAGGTCACAAAGTTCGTGAATATGCTCGACATTCTTTTGTGCACAGGCAACGTGTGCTAATTTGTGTTGCTAATTGTTAATCCGAATAGATTGCGATGTATTAGAACTTGGGGTTAATGCGAAGAAATATAGATAAAAAGGTTAAGTGAAGGTGAATTGTCTATTACCAGTTTTTATCATTATTATAAGCTAAGCTATAACCATACCTAAAAAAGCAGGCTGGTATAAGCCCAAGGGCTACAACAGGAAAAAAACAGAACAGTAAGGAAAGGAAATGAGGAAATAAATAAACTACAAGAGAAGTAATAAACAACGAAAATAAAATATAGTAACAGTAACAACATTAAATTAGATAATTCATATATAAACTATAAGACTTAAAAAAAGGAAAAACAAGAAGAAGAGATAAGATCAAACAGCGTGCCCCAGTGTACCCTCAAGCAAGAGAAATCTAACCAAAGGCAGTGGCCTTCCATGGTACAGAGGCTATGGCACTACCCCAAACTAGAGAACGTGGTTTGATTTTGGAGTTCCTTCTCCTAGAATAGCTAAAGATTCTCTTCCCTCCTTACCAAGAGGTAAGAAGCCACTGAAAAATTACATTGTAGTAGTTAACCCCTTGCTCAGGTGTGTTGTTCACAAGTGATCATAGGGGAACCCTGATAGGGCATGAAACTTAATGCTATGCCTGGTAGAAGGAAACATCTACCTCTAATACCCACCCCCTGCATTTGACTGTGTTGGCAAATACATTTCTCTTGCTTGGAAAGTATCTTGCTGACAGCCTCACTGCATTGCCAAATGCTCAAGGGTGTATCTGCCTCACCCCCTCCTTGCTTGTTGACGAAGGCCACTACAGTTGTGTTGTCTCTCATCAACGCTACGGATTGCTCTATCAAACTCTGTTGGAGTGTTTACAGGGCTAAAAGCACAGCTTGCATCTCCATTAGGTTAATGAACAGACTTTCTCTTCTTTGGATCACAGTCCCAAGGCTGTACCCCATTATATCCTCCCTCACCACTGTATTTATGGGAAAAAAGGAGTGGGAGGATCAGTGACAGTTGACCAGCGATACTTCAGATACCATTATAGTGATCACTAGTGTAGGCACCCTTGGAGAACGAGTTTCTCCAACAATGAAAGTTGTCCTAGAGGACGTTTCCACTGATGGGCCGGTAAAGGTTGTATGCTCAGAAAGGGTTGCTCACCCTACCTGAGTCTGTTTATACGATTATCTATTGGAAAGATTTTCACTGCTGCCATATCTATCACATACCCAAGTACTCCACCAGTATGCTTCCCTACTGTGACTGGCGGTAACACGCTTCCCTACGGCATCTGGCATAAGTATGCTTTATGATTGTATATGGTGATCACATGCTTCCAGGTAACATTATTCTTGATTGAGGCTGGTGATCACATGGTTTCCGATCGTGGGTGGTGATCGCATGCCTTTTAATCATGCGGCTTCCAATCGCTGCACTCGACCAATATCATAGGAAATGATAATTGTGCAGAATAAGTAAAAGGATACTTGTCTTACCAGGAGAGAACACAATCAGAACATACCTGCGACGGCAAAACATCTCATAACCCACGATCACTGTTGCCAATCATATGGGAAACATCGTTATGTGACCCAAAAGTAACGGAAGAAGATGTGAACCATGTGAAGAAACATATTTACAGGGAAGGGAACATTACTGATGCATAACCTTTGTCTCAAGTACAAGGCAGAATGTACTATGGTTGTTCTCCCGAGTACATGACGTCAGTACCACGCGTGAGGAGAAACCTGTCATGGGTGTTCTTATTACTCAGTTGAACCATACATTCCTGATACATGCAGTCATTTCCATGGACGCGCATTCCTACAGGATAGTCCAATGCTGCCTATTTCGTGGTGTACGAGACAGAAGCACAAGATTTCTGGTTCCTAGAGAGAGAAGTTAGGGATCTCCTCGCTCGTTTTTAATCAGATATATAACATTTACTTGCACTTTTTACAGCCTAACGGTGAATCATTAATGACATGAATAACTTTTACTTGGACTTTTCACTGTTTCATAATAAGTTCACAATCAGATGTATAATTTGGACTTAGACTTTGTACATATCTCAAATAAGTCTTTAATCAGATGTATAACTTTTGCTTAAACTTTTTACAGCTTCAAAAAAGATCTTAATTTGATGTAAAATGTTTCCTTAGATTTTTTACATCTGAAATCAAAAGTACTTTTGGGTAGATGATTACTGAATATCTACGTATTCTTAAGCTATGCGGCAAACTTTATAATTAGTCTTGATTGAAAAGGAGCTTTAGATGAAACTTAGTCTATAGATACAACAGTCTGAATAGCCATAATAGTTTTGAAGTAACCAGACAGAAAAAAAATATTTTTCAAAAAATCTTCATCAAATTTCATGAAAGAAATACTTGAATAGCCATAAAAGTCTTTAAGTAACTTAATAGCACATTCAACAAAAAATGTTTTAAATGAGTTATATTGTTTATATAGTCTTTTCATGTCAATCTATACCTGCAAATTTTCGTAGCTCAGCAATCTATCGTCTTCTATTCTTTCCCCCACTTCCTTTGCAATATCTAGGGGCCCATTTTGTTATTCTTAATAATAATAATAATAATAATAATAATAATAATAATAATAATAATAATAATAATTATTATTATTATTATTATTATTATTATTATTATTATTAATCAATTAATTAATTAATAATAATAATAATCAATAATATAGCCGATGAAACATATACATGAGCCCAAATTCATAAATATTATTTTACATTAATAAATCTCGAAAATACATCAAAATCTCCCAACACGCATTTCTAGTCGGTAAGGACTGGATGTATTATAAGATTAAATAAATATTTCGTGCATGTTTTGAGAATGAATATATCATCTCATTACATCGATTTATTATATCTTTGTCCTTCGCTAACTTTATTCTTTATAGCCTTTTTAAACAAAGGCTATTAGCAGTAATATAAGGTTCATTTATACCTCCCCGAAATCACAGTTTAATCGTTTCTGAGATATAAAGAGTCTTACGTGTTGGTTCTTGAAGGGTAATGAATAGACAGATTTTCTCCAATATTATACATACATATCTTTTTACCTTTAATCTTTGATATAAACTTTAGTCTCTCTCTCTCTCTCTCTCTCTCTCTCTCTCTCTCTCTCTCTCTCTCTCTCTCTCTCTCTCTCTCATGTGTAAATCATATAAAAATCTTTTCTTTAAAGATAAGTTCTCTCTCTCTCTCTCTCTCTCTCTCTCTCTCTCTCTCTCTCTCTCTCGTGTAAATCATATAAAAATCTTTTCTTTAAAGATAAGTTTCTCTCTCTCTCTCTCTCTCTCTCTCTCTCTCTCTCTCTCTCTCTCTCTCTCTCTCTCTCTCTCTCTCCCGTGTAAATCATAAAAAAATCTTTTCTTTAAAGATAAGTTTCTCTCTCTCTCTCTCTCTCTCTCTCTCTCTCTCTCTCTCTCTCTCTCTCTCTCTCTCTCTCTCTCTCTCTCTCTGATAGACGACCCAGAAAGAATTAAAACTAAAACTCATCTGTATACCAATCAACGCAAACCGCCTCTCTCTCTCTCTCTCTCTCTCTCTCTCTCTCTCTCTCTCTCTCTCTCTCTCTCTCTCTCTCGTCAATGCTTATGAAGAAATGTTTTTCTTCAAAAGATTGTTTATGGTCTTTCCCACGAGCCTCTCTCGCTAGAAGCTTCCATTAAGTCTTCTCTGAAAAGAATCGACCACTCAATTAACTACGGTTGGTTCATTTAAGCGAGAGCAGGACGAGGTAGCAAGTGAGGATGTGAGTAGGGGCTGGACAAAGTAGCAGAAGAGGATTTGAGCAAGAGCAAGACAAATTAGCAGGAGAGGATTTGAGCAAGAGCAAGACAAAGTAGCAGAAGAGGATTTGAGCAGGAGCTGGACGAAGTAGCAGAAGAGGATTTGAGCAGGAGCAAGACAAAGTAGCAGAAGAGGATTTGAGCAGGAGCAAGACAAAGTAGCAAAAGAGGATTTGAGCAGGAGCAAAACAAAGTAGCAGAAGAGGATTTGAGCAAGAGCAAGACAAAGTAGCATAAGAGGATTTGAGCAGGACCAAGACAAAGTAGCAGGAAAGGATTTGAGCAGGGGCTGTACGAGGTAGCAATGAACAGAGGCAGAAGGAGGTAGCTAGTGAATATTCGAGCAGGGTAGTACAAAGTAACAGGGGAGGATTTGAGCGGGGGCAAGACAAAGTATCAGGTGAGGATTTGAGCAGGAGTAGGACAAAGTAGCAGGTGAGGATATGAGCAGGGGCAGGACAAAGTAGCAGGTGATGATTTATGCAGGAGCAGGACAAAGTAGCTGGTGAGGATCTTACCAGGGGCAGGATAAAGTAGCAGGGGAGGGTTTGAGTAGGGACGGGACAAAGTAGTAGGTGAGAATTCGAGAAAAGAGCAGGGCAAAGTAGAGGGTGATGATTAGAGCAAGGGTAGGAAAAGGTAGCCAGTGAAGATTTGAGCAGGGGCAGGACAAAGTAGCCGGTGAGGACTGTAGCAGGTGCAGGACAAAGTAGCAGGTGAAGATTTGAACAGGGGCAGGACAAAGAGCAAGTGAGGATTTGAGCAGGGGCAGGATAAAGAAAAACGTGAGGATTTGAGCAGGGTAAGGACAAAGTAGCAGGTGAGGATTTGAGCAGGGGTTAGACAAAGTAGCAGGAGAGGATTTGAGGAGGGGCTGGACGAGGAAGAAATGAGCAGGAGCAAGAAAAGATAGCAATGACCAGAGGCAGAATGAGGTAGCAGGTGAGAAATTGAGAAGGAACAGGACAAGGTAGCAGGTGAGGATTTGAGCAGGGTCAGGACAAAGTAGCCAGTGAGGATTTGAGCAGGGGCAGGACATAATTGAAGATGAGGATTTGAGCAGGGGCATGACAAAGTAGCAGGTGAAGATTTGTACAGGAACAGGAAAAAGTAGCATATGAGGATTTAAGCAGGGACAGGACAGAGTAGCTGGTGAGGATTTTACCAGGGGCAGGGCAAAGTAGCAGTGGAGCGTTTGAGTATGGACGGGACAAAGTATCATGTGAGGATTTGAGCAAGAGCAAGGCAAAGTAGAGGGTGATGATTTGAGCAGGGGTAGGACAAAGTAGCTGGTGAAGATTGGAGCAGAGGGAGGACAAAGTAGCCGGTGAGGATTAGAGCAGGGGCAGGATAAAGTAGCAGGGGAAGATTTGAGATGGGGCAGGACAAAGAAGCAAGTAAGGATTTCAGCAGGGTCAGGACAAAGTAGCAGGTGAGAATTTGAGCAGGAGCAGGAAAAAGTAGCAGACGAGGATGTGAGCAGGGACAGGACAAAGTAGAAGGTGAGGATTAGAGCAGGGGCAGGATAAAGTAGCACGTGAGGATTTGAGCAGGGGCAGGACAAAGTAATAGGTGATGATTTAAACAGAAGCAGGACAAAGTAGCAGTTAAGGATTTGAGCAGAGGCAGGGCAAAGTAGCAAGTGAAGATTAGAGCAGGAGCAGGACAAAGTGCCAAGAGAGGATTTGAGCCGGGGAAGAGAAAGTAGCAGGTGAGTATTTGAGCAGGGCAGGACTAAGTAGCAGTTGAGGATTTGAGCAGAGGCAGGGCAAAGTAGCAAGTGAAGATTAGAGCAGGAGCAGGACAAAGTGCCAAGAGAGGATTTGAGCCGGGCAAGAGAAAGTAGCAGGTGAGTATTTGAGCAAGGCAGGACAAAGTAACAGGTGAGTATTTGAGCAGGGGTACGACAAAGTAGCCGGTGAAGATTTGAGAAGGGGTAGGATAAAGTAGAAGGTGAGGATTTAAACACGGCCAGGACAAAGCAGCAGGGAAGGATTTGAGCAGGGGCAGGACAAAGAAGCTTGTGAAGATTTGAGCAGGGGGAGGACAAAGTAGCAGGTGAGGATTTGAGCAAGAGCAGGACAAAGTAGCAGGTGAGGATTTAAGCAAGAGCAGGACAAGGTAGCAGGTGAGGATTTTAGCAGGGGCAGGACAAAGTAGCAGGTGAGGATTTAAGAAGGGGTAGGATAAAGTAGCAGGTGAGGATTTGAGCAGGGGCAGGACAAATTAGCAGGTAAGGATTTGAGCAGGGACAGGATGAGGTAGAAAGTGAGGATTAGAGCAGGGGCAGGACAAAGCAGCCGGTGAGGATTGGAGCAGTGGCAGGACAAAGTAGCAGGTGACGATTTGAGCAGGGGTAGGACAAAATAGCAGGTGAAGATTTAAGCAGGTGTAGAATAAAGTAGGGGGTGAGGATTTGAGCAGGGGCAGGACAAATTAACAGTTGAGGATTTGAGCAGGGACAGGATGAGGAAGAAAGGGAGGATTCGAGCAGGGGGAGGACAAAGTAGCAGGTGAGGATTTGAGCAGGGGCAGGACAAAGTAGAAGGTGAGGATTTGAGCAGAGGTAGGACAAAGTAACAAGTGAGGATTTAAGCAGGGGCATGGCAAAGTAGCAGGTGAGGACTTGAGCAGGGGTAGGACAAAGTAGCAGGTGAGGATTTGAGCAGGGGCAAGACAAAGTAGCAGGTGAGGATTTGAGCAGGGGCAGGACAAAGTAGCAAGTAAGGATTTGAGCAAGGGCAAGACAAAGTAGCAGGTGAGGATTTGAGCAGGGGCAGGATAAAGTAGCAGGTGAGGATTTAAGCAGGGGTAGGACAAAGTTACAAGTGAGGATTTAAGCAGGGGCATGGCAAAGTAGCAGGTGAGGATTTGAGCAGGGGCAGGATAAAGTAGCAAGTGAGGATTTAAGCATTTGCATGGTAAAGTAGCAGGTGAGGACTTGAGCAGGGGCAGGGCAAAATGGCAAGGGAGGATTTAAGCAGGGATAGGTCAAAGCAGCAGGATAGGATTTGAGCAGGGGCAGGACAAAGTAGCAGGTGAAGATTTAAGCAGGGGTAGGATAAAGTAGCAGGTGAGGATTTAAGCAGGGGTAGAATAAAGTAGCGGGTGAGGATTTGAGAAGGGGCAGGACAAATTAGCAGGTGAGGATTTGAGCAGGGACAGGATGAGGTAGAAAGTGAGGATTTGAGCAGGGGGAGGACAAAGTAGCAGGTGAGGATTTAAGCAGGAGCAGGAAAAAATTAGCAGGTGAGGATAGTAGAAGAGGCAGGACAAAGTAGCAGGTGAGGATTTGAGCAGGGGCAGGACAAAGTAGCAGGTGAGGATTCGAGCAGGGGGAGGACAAAGTAGCAGGTGAGGATTTAAGCAGGAGCAGGAAAAAAATAGCAGGTGAGGATTTGAGAAGAGGCAGGACAAAGTAGCAGATGAGGATTTGAGCAGGGCAGGATAAAGCAGCCGGTGAGGATTGGAGCAGTGGCAGGACAAAGTAGCAGGTGAGGATTTGAGCAGGGGCAGGACAAAGTAGCAGGTGAGGATTTAAGCAGGAGCAGGAAAAAATTAGCAGGTGAGGATTTGAGAAGAGGCAGGACAAAGTAGTAAGTGAGGATTTGAGCAGGGGCAGGACAAAGTAGCAGGTGAGGATTTAAGCCGGAGCAGAAAAAAGTAGCAGGTGAGGATTTGAGAAGGGGCAGGACAAAGTAGCAGGTGAGGATTTGAGAAGGGGCAGGACAAAGTAACAAGTGAGGATTTAAACAGGGGCAGAGCAAAGTAGTAGGTGAGGATTTGAGCAGGGGCAGGACAAAGTAGCAGGTGAGGATTTAAGCCGGAGCAGAAAAAAGTAGCAGGTGAGGATTTGAGAAGGGGCAGGACAAAGTAACAGGTGAGGATTTGACCAGGGGCAGGACAAAGTAACAAGTGAGGATTTAAACAGGGGCAGAGCAAAGTAGTAGGTGAGGATTTGAGCAGGGGCTGGACAAAGTAGCAGGTGAGGATTTAAGCAGGAGCAGAAAAAAGTAGCTGGTGAGGATTTGAGCAGGGGCAGGACAAAGTGGCAGGTGAGGATTTTAGCAGGGGCAGGACAAAGTAGCAGGTGAGGATTAAAGCAGGAGCAGAAAAAAGTAGCAGGTGAGGATTTGAGAAGGGGCAGGACAAAGTAGCAGGTGAGGATTTGAGCAGGGGCAGGACAAAGTAGCAGGTGAGGGTTTGAGCAGGGGCAAGACAAAGTAGCAAGTTAGGATTTAAGCATTTGCATGGCAAAGTAGCAGGTGAGGACTTGAGCAGGGGCAGGACAAAGTGGCAAGGGAGGATTTAAGCAGGGGTAGGTCAAAGCAGCAGGTGAGGATTTGAGCAGGGGCAGGGCAAAGTGGCAAGGGAGGATTTAAGCAGGGGCAGGACAAAGCAGAAGGTGAGGATTTAAGCAGAGGCAGGACAAATTAGCAGGTGAGGGTTTGAGCAGGGGGAGGACAAAGAAGCAGGTGAAGATTTGAGCAGGGGTTGGACGAGGTAACAGAGGACGATTTGAGCAGAGGCAGGAAGAGTTAGCAAGTGAGGATTTGAGCACGGACAGGATGAAGTAGAAGGGGAGGATTTGAGCAATGACAGGACGAGGTAGCAAGTGAGGAATAGTAGGGGCTGGATGGGGTAGCAAGTGGTTATTTGAATGTGAGTAGAACAAAGTAGTAGGGGATGATTTGAGCATTACTGGGATGAGGTAACAGATGAAATTTCAGCAGGAGTAGGATGAGGTAACAAGTAAGTATTTTAGAAGGATCATGGGAAGTAGCAGGTGAGCATTTTAGCAGGAGCAAGGAAAGATAGTAGGTTAGGATCTTAGCAGCAGTAGTAGCAGTAGGATGAAATAGCAGGTGAGGATTCGAGCAAGAGCAGTAGGAGGTATCGTGAGAGGATTTGAACAAGAGCAGGATGAAATAGCAGGTGAGGTTTAGAGATGGAGCAGGACGAGGTAGCAGGTGATGACTTTAGCAGGTTAGGATTTAAGCAGGGATAGTAAGTGGTAGCAGGTGAGAATTTGAACTAGAGCACGGTTGCAGGTGAAGGTATGAGCAGGAGCAGCATGAGGAAATATTTCATCAGGAATAGGACGAGGAAGGAGGTGAGCATTTGAGCAGTACCAGGACGAGGAAGCAGGTAATGATTTGAGCAGGAGCAGGACGAGGAAGGTGAAGAGGATTTGAGCAGGAGCCGGACGAGGAAGATGATGAAGATTTGAGCAGGAGTAGGGCGAGGAAGATCGTAAAGATTTAAACAGGGGCAGGCCGAGGAAGGCGACGAGGATTTCAGCGTTAGCAGGATGACAAAGGAAGTGAGGATTTCAGTATGAGCAGGAGCAGAAGAAGGAATCCGATGAGGATTTGAGCAGGAGCAGGACGAGGAAGGAGTGAGGATTTGAGTGGGAGCAGGACAAGGAAAGATTTGGGATTTGAGCAGGAGCACGATGAGGAATGAATGAGGATGTGAACAGGAACAGGACGAGGATGCAGATGAGGATTTGAGCAAGAGTAGGACGAGCAAGTAGGTTAGGATTTGAGCAGGAGAAAGTTGATGAAGTATGTTAGGATTTGAGCAATAGCAGGATGAGGAAATAGGTGAGGATTTGAGCAATAGCAGACGAGGTAGCAGATGAAGATTCGAGGAGGAGCAGACGAGGTAGCAGGTAAGGATTTAAGCAGGAATTAAACGCAGGTAAGGAAACAAAAGTTAATCAAAACGCAAAACCAAAAAAAAAAAAAAATTATCAAAACGTTCTGGATGGAATTATTAGAAACCTCACATCTTTATCATCTAGATATTTCTTTTTTTTTTTTTTTTGGAGGGGGGGGAGCCCTGTTATGGGCCCTTATTTAGCTCCTTAACTGGTAACCATTCATTTTTCAATTGCTCTCTATAATTATATTTGGTGAATATATATTACATTCATTTTTTATTTTTTGGAATAATATATAAATCCTTGAAATTAAAACAATGGATTTATCGCTGAATTTTTCAAAATATGTAAAAATATCTTCCCAGTAATTCTAATTTCTAAAACTTTCTTTTGTATTCTTCGTAAAATATTTTTTCAGAATATGTAAAAATATCTTCCTAGTATTCTAATTTCTATGCACTTTCTTTATTATTCCTCGTAAAATATTTTTTAGAATATGTAAAAATATCTTTCCTTTATTTCTATTTTCTAAAAACTTTCTTTTGTATTCCTCGTAAAATATCTTTTTAAGAATATGTAAAAATATCTTCGCAGTATTTCTAATTTCTAAAAACTTTCTTTAGTATTATTCCTCGTAAAATATCTTGTCCCCAGTTTGGATTACTCTATCCAAACTCGTCAAGTAATGAGGATAGCAGAGACGCTAATTGGATTAGGATCAAAATGGATCAGAGTCCTTCGACGTCCTCTGATTACAGAGACTTAAATTAGGCGAATTCTTTCTAGAGCGAAAAAGGGCTATTGATTCTCTAAGAACACCCCTCTCTCTCTCTCTCTCTCTCTCTCTCTCATTGTATATATATATATATATATATATATATATATATATATATATATATATATATATACATATATATATATATATATATATATATATATATATATGTATATATTCTATACTAGTGTATGCAACCAGTCAAAAAAGACTGCTAAATATTTAGGTAGATATGCTCACACAGACTCAACTTTTCCCACCCCCTCCTCTTTTCTAGCAACATCACATTAGTTTTGGCAATTTGTGGGAGATTATCGTTAACAAGTAGTTGCCAATCAGCGAACGGGAAAGATATATATATATATATATATATATATATATATATATATATATATATATATATATATATATATATATATATATTTTTGGGCTCAAGCCATATCGTCCTGATGGAAGTTCCTATAGGGTAGCTTCCTAGGGTATATTACAACTACGGCGATATTCCCAGAGAATTTACCTTAAGGTACCAGAATTCTAACTCCTGGAGCGAATATCCCTCCTGAAAGGGATATCGCGACATATCAGAGGACGTATTCTTGACACGCCACATGGCAATCTGCATCCTGAACAGAGATTTCGTCTCGTAGGAGGCGATTGGCAAGAAACGAATTCGGGAAAGAAAAAGGGGGAGCCGCTCCCAAGGCTCCCTATCATCCGATTCGTATGCGTGCCTGGCGCCAATCCTGGCGCCATCTGTATTCCTTTTTGCGTAGCTTAACAACTCGGTGTTTTTTCCTGTGTTTCTCGCAAATCTTGGATTTATTCTACTTTTCATGGCTTCTCCGTCTTCGTCGGCCTCTGATAAGTTGAGTATAATGTCTTTTATGTATAAATGTAGGCTCTTGGTAAATTTTTGAGTGATTTATAGGATTAATCTTTGATACAAGAGCCGTAGCCTACCGGAGGCGTCCTGGACGCTGTCGCTCGCTAGGTATAAGTTTAGTTAGTCAGAGCGACATTCCCGGTTGTTTTGCTTTAATAAATTTTAGCTATTTAGCATTACATAGGATTTCCTTCGTGCTTAGTATTATTTTGGCGAAGTATTCGCCATTCTGGCCTACGCTAGGCCATGTAGCCTAGTCGTTTGGTCCTAGTACTTCATGCATGATTTTGGTTTTTCCGAGTGTAATAAAAATTTTATTGAAGCTTTAGGCTATGTTTTATACATTTAAGATTGTGTGGAATATTTCCAAGATAGTATACGAGTGAGTTTCGGTGATTTAGGTAATCGATTCTCTTGGTGCCTAGGCTAAGTTGCTTATGGAGCCTTAGTATACTTTCTCATACTCCCCGGTTGCTTTCTTTTCTTCGGAGAAGGTATGCAATCCCTTTCCCTCTGTTTAAGCCTTGGGCTTATCCCTAAGTGGTTTTTTCCGAATTTATTTTCGATAAAACTATACTGGGGTGTTACTGTACCTTCCTGTTCCAGTAAGTCTGGTTCAAAGAGGGACAGAACAACAGAGTTTTTTAGTCTGAGTCTGTGTTTGTCTGGCTTGGGGTAGAGTCTCCCTCGCTGGCCTGACACAGACAAAGGGGGCTTAGCCTCCTTAGGTCACTACCGAAGGTTTCTGTGGATATGATTCCTTCTTTTGTGATCTACCAGACTAGTCCTTGTTGCTGTTCTCGGGGGAGGATAAGTTTCTTTCCCTGGGAGTAGCAACACCTTCCTTGCTTTGGTGCTCTGGAAGCTGGCAAGTATTGCTGGCCTTCCCCCTTAGATCTCCCTTAGGCTAAGATAAGTTTCTTGGCTGCGGGTGATCCGTCACTAAAGCAAGGTTGGTAGGACCCTCTTGTCCCTTCCCCCTCTATCTCCGTAATGGCCTAGCCATTACAGTACTGTACGTCGTTCTACATCTGGACCTAGTTTAGGTTAGGATGTGGAATTGACTCAGCCCCTTGCCGGCCGGCAGCTCAAGGGTCTTATATTTTGAGTGCTGCCCGGACCTCCCTTGGTCCCTCATCCATGCCTGCCTGTAGAGCCAGACGGCATTGGTCAGGAAGCCTGAATTAGATTCTCCCCTTCCTTATATGCACTCTTTCGGATTGCCGGGCTTGGAGGTAGTGTACACTCTTATCCCGGCATGCATTCTATTTTTTTTCTAGTGCTGTACCCGACCCGGCTGCCGGCCTATGAGGCCGGCAGGCGGGCAGGTGTAGTCCTCTGGTTCTTTTGCTGCCGGCTGGCATCGGTCTTGTACCTTTGCCGGCCGGCTTATGTCAGCCCTTGTCTGCCGGTCACCAAGAGTGTGGCCGGCAGCTGGGTACTACCTTGTGTAGTTGCCGGCCGGCAGCCATTGCCGGCCGACATTGGCTGTTGCCGGCCGGCAGTTGTTGCCGGCCGGCACATGCATTTGAACCAGAGTTCTGCCGCCTTATAGCTGTTAAGTAGTATACTTTAAAGCTAGTTATGGTGTGTGCCGGCCGGCACTTCCTCCTATACTGTACTAGTATTCTTCAGTATAACATATACAGTAAGAAGAAAACTATGGTATGGGTTTTGGTACAGCACTGTGTGTTCTAACACTTTTGTGTTTTCTTGCACATTCCTTTGCTGTTGCCCTACAGATAGGAAAGTGAGTTCTTTCCTGTCTATTATCCAGGATCTTAAAATCATTGCTTAGGTGTGAGCTTCACCTGTTTCCTCTGGAAACCTTGCATTGGTTACTCTAGAAGAGATTAACCATTTGATTTTATTATCTGGAAGGCTGCAACAATGGGTTGTGAGGGAAACACAAGTGTGTGTCTTTCCTTTATGAATTGTTATGCTATACTATGCATATCCAGTGATACATAGTTCACTTGATACTCATGGAAATTTCTTCTCTTTACAGGAGGACCCTCCGAAGTACGGAAATGTTTTCTGCAACGTCCGCAGCAAGTACCTCTGCGGACATGAGTTTTGTAGGAGACACGCAGCATGCCCTGTCTCCAAGGATGATCTCCAGTATTGGGACCCTCAGGTATGTACTGTATGCACTAACCTGATTACTGAGGCTTTTGATTCCCCTAGGACGGCGGAATCAAGGGATATAGCAAGGGAGAAGCTTCGTACCTGGGTAAGGGGCTTCCAAAAGAACACCTCTGGCCCTTATCTTCCAAGTGAGAAGATGAGGGCGTATCTTTTTCCCAAGGCATCAGCTGATGCAGTGATTCCCCAGCCTCAAGAGGAGATCCCCCAAGATCAGGTCCAGGTGGACGTTGAAGTCGCGGTCGCGATGCAAGACATCCAGTTAGATGACAGGATGTCTGAGCGTTTGGAAGAAGACCTCCTGGCAGAAGGTCAGGATGAAGTTCAAGCCCCGGACGTCGTAGAGGATGAGGTCGACGAGGTGTCGGCTACTCCGGTTCAGATTCCGGAGACTATTCCCTCAACATCGGCCGGTCTCCCAGTATAGCTGGGACAGGCCCTCTCTTCGATTGTTGGAATGATCCAACAAATGCAGAAGGAGAATCAAGAGAAGGCGGCTGCTATGGAACTGCGGATGCAGTCCCTTGCAGAATCACATGGGCCCCGGAAAAGGCTCAATGTGAAAGACCTTCCCTTGTGCTCAGATGCTAACCCATGGAGGTATGCTGAGCACATGCCGATGACGACTGGAAAGATCGTCATCTCGGATAAGCTGGGTTCAGTTCCCCTAGAGGAGGTGGAATTCTGGCCCAGCAAGGCATCATATCCGGACTGCTATGTCCGGCTGAGAAAAGAACCAGCTTCAAGGGAGGAGACAGAGCCGAAGGAGGTCATAGTCATGGACCACGCTAAGGCTCAAGCCCTACTTTCATCCTCGATGAAGGAGAGGGGCTTCTCTAACTCGAAGGTAGCTGCATTGAGCAAGAAGCTCCCTTCCTTTTTGTCCTCTCCTGCTAGAGCCTTCCCCTTTTTACAGAAAGGGTTTGCGGCTGTCCTAAAGGCAGTCGAGGCCGGCAAGCCTTGCCCCTCCCTGGAGGAGTGTAAACCCTTGTCGCTGGCCCTGCCTATGGACCACAAAGACTGGAAGGACGTCCATCTGACGTTCTTAGTGGGAAAGTTGGAGGCTGATATTGCCGGACGGCAATTCAGCGAGGACCTCCCCAAGCTGTCTGACTTTCTTTTACGAAGAGAGTTCGAGATAAAAGAAAGACTGGCTGCCTCAATGTCTCTTCAGACTACTCTTGAGACAATGGCAAGTGACCCCAAGGTCCATGAAATGTTCATGGTGGTGGCTAAGACTCACCTAGCCACAGTGACGAAGGACCTTTATGGCTTCGTCAAGGCGAGGAGAGCTTGTAGGGAGTTCGTGTTCACCGGGGCTACGGTGAGGCACGAGCCAAGGAAGTTAATCTCCTCCAACATTTGGGGAAAAGACCTTTTCCCTACCGATGTGGTCAAAGAAGTTGTTGATAAGGCCGCCGTGGAGAATAGAAACCTTCTCCAGAAGTGGGGCCTGGCTATCAAAAGAAAGTCTTCCCCGGATGAGGGTCCTCAACCAAAGAGGAAGAATATGAGGACTAGGCTACCGTCTCGGCCAGCCAAGCCCTCTAGACAGCAACAGCAACTGCAATTGCCATTGCCTTCAGTGCCCCAGATGGTGGCACAAACCCCGACCACTTTTCAGTGGGTACCCCAGGCTGTGCCGGGTCAGTCCACGGCATTCACCCCAACGTTCGAAGGACAGTCTTCTTCCTTTCGAGCAAAGCCTAGAGGAGCAGCCAGAGGCTCGTCTAGGCGCCCCTCAAGGGGAAGGGGATTCAGAGGTGGTCGTGGTCAGGGAGGCAAGACCTCAGGACGGCAGTCCAAGTGAAATGATACCGGTAGGAGGGAGACTGATGAAATTTTGGGATCGTTGGACCTTCGATCCCTGGGCCCAAAGCCTACTCAAGAATGGACTGGGCTGGAGCTAGTACAGCACTCCACACCCGTGCCTTCGGTTTTTCCAACACTCCACCCCCGTTCTGGAGGAGTACGTTCAAGAACTGTTGGAGAAAAAGGTGATCCGAAAGGTGAAGTCCATCAAATTCCAAGGGAGGCTGTTTTGTGTTCCCAAGAAAGACTCGGAAAAGCTCAGAGTCATTCTGGACTTGTCGCCACTCAACAAGTTCATAGTGAATTGCAAATTCAAAATGCTAACACTGCAACACATAAGGACCTTACTGCCCAAGAGGGCATACTCAGTCTCTATAGACTTGTCAGACGCCTATTGGCACATTCCAATCAGCCGTCGACTCTCCCCCTACCTAGGGTTCAGGCTACAACGGAGACTATACGCCTTCAGAGCCATGCCATTCGGGCTAAACATAGCCCCAAGGATTTTCACGAAGCTTGCGAGCGCAGCTCTCAAACAATTACGCCTAAAGGGAATTCAGGTAGTAGCCTACCTGGACGACTGGCTGGTGTGGGCAGCATCCGAGACAGAATGCTTGCAAGCTTCCAGTCAGGTGATCCAGTTCCTAGAGTACCTAGGCTTCAAGATCAACAGAAAAAAGTCTCGACTTTCTCCATCCCAAAAGTTCCAGTGGCTGGGAATCCACTGGGACCTTTTGTCACACTGTTTCTCCATCACGGCGAAGAAAAGGAAGGAGATAGCGGGTTCTGTCAAGAGACTTCTAGATTCCGAAAGGATATCAAGACGCGAACAGGAGAGGGTACTAGGCTCTCTCCAGTTTGCTTCGGTGACAGACCCAGTGCTAAGAGCACAGCTAAAGGATGCAACTGGAGTTTGGAGAAGGTATGCATCAAACGCGCGAAGAGATCTGAGAAGACCAGTGCCGCCTCGGCTACGTACTCTTCTCAGGCCTTGGTCCCAAGCCAGACATCTAAAGAAGTCGGTTCTTCTTCAGCCACCTCCCCCGTCGATGACGATTCACTCAGACGCCTCAAAGGAGGGATGGGGAGGTCACTCTCATCGGAAAAAAGTCCAGGGGACTTGGTCCAAGCTATTCAGGACCTTTCACATAAACTTTCTAGAAGCTATGGCAGTGCTCCTTACCTTAAAGAAAGTCTCCCCGCGTCACTCGATCCACATAAGATTGGTGATGGACAGCGAGGTGGTTGTGAGATGCTTGAATCGACAAGGGTCGAGGTCGCCACCTCTCAACCAGGTGATGTTGGCCATTTTCCGATTGGCGGAAAAGAAGAAGTGGTACCTGTCGGCAGTTCACCTTCAAGGAGTCCGCAACGTGACAGCGGACGCTCTATCCAGGTTCACACCGATAGAGTCGGAATGGTCCTTAGACGCAGGATCATTCTCCTTCATTCTGAATCAAGTCCCAGAACTGCAGATAGACCTCTTTGCGACGAAAGACAACAAGAAGTTGCCCCTGTACGTGTCCCCGTACGAGGACCCCTTAGCGGAAGCAGTGGACGCGATGTCCCTCGACTGGAACAGATGGTCCAGGATTTATCTGTTCCCCCCTCACAACCTTCTGTTGAGGGTCCTCAACAAACTGAGATCCTTCAAGGGGGTAGCGGCAATAGTGGCCCACAAATGGCCGAACAGCATGTGGTTCCCCTTGGCGTTGGAACTACAGCTGAAGTTTGTGCCGCTACCACATCCAGTTCTGACCCAGCGAGTCCAGAAGTCGACTGTCTGCGCTTCATTACAGAAAACCCGGACCCTGCAGCTCATGATTTTCTCTCCCTTGCGGTGAGAAAGCGTTTCGGGATTTCAAAAGCCAGCATAGACTTCCTAGAGGAATATAAGTGCAAATCGACTAGAAGGCAATATGAGTCATCTTGGAGAAAATGGGTGGCCTTTGTAAAGGCGAAGAATCCGCAGGAGATCTCAACAGACTTCTGCTTATCTTTCTTCATCCACCTCCATGGTCAAAGGTTGGCAGCTAACACGATTTCAGTGTGTAAATCTGCTTTGATGAGACCCATTTTATATGCCTTCCAGATCGACCTAGGTAACGAGATCTTTAATAAAGTTCCGAAAGCCTGCGCTAGGCTCAGACCTTCAGCACCTCCAAAGCCCATCTCATGGTCTTTAGACAAAGTTCTTCATTTCGCCTCCCTGTTGAGCAATGAAGAATGTGCGTTAAAGGATTTGACACAAAAAGTTATTTTCCTATTTGCACTCGCGTCCGGGGCCAGGGTTAGTGAGATCGTAGCCCTCTCGAGAGAGGCAGGTCGTGTTCAGTTCCTGGATGGGGGGGGAACTGAACCTGTTTCCGGATCCTACGTTTCTCGCCAAGAATGAGTTACCCACCAACAGGTGGGGTCCCTGGAGAATCTGCCCTCTAAAAGAAGATGCATCTCTATGTCCAGTAGAATGCCTAAAGGTCTATCTTCGTAGAACTTCAGACTTCAAGGGTGGTCAACTATTCAGGGGAGAAACATCAGGCTCAAATTTATCTCTGAATCAACTCAGAGCGAAAATCACATATTTTATTCGCAGAGAGGATCCTGACAGTACACCCGCAGGTCACGATCCGAGGAAAGTTGCCTCCTCCCTAAATTTCTTTAATTGTATGGATTTTGAACATCTCCGTTCATACACGGGCTGGAAGTCTTCCAGAGTGTTCTTTCGCCACTATGCGAAGCAAGTAGAGGAACTAAAGAGATCTGTGGTAGCAGTGGGTCGGGTAGTTAACCCTACTGTTTAACTCTGCAAGGAACAGTGGTCTTAATTGGGAAGATTAAGTCCAGGGTGAGTGTGTAGCTACATACTGTACTACAAACTAAATGAGGGCACCGAGTGCCCACATAGACTGTTCCTTTTTCAAAGGTGAACCTAGCATAAGTGCAGACATGTGTGCCGAGCGTTTCTAACGCTAATGTGATTGATTTGTAATACAGACTTTTATGACATGATACCTCGGTATCTTAAAAAAGTGGCTTTTAATGTTTTTTCTTTCAGATAAACAAGTTCTGTTTACTATCATACTTATGCTTAAAGTTTTGGGTTATCCTCTTTTTATATATATATATATATATATATATATATATATATATATAATTGTTGTTAACCTGTCTGTTTATTGTCTGTCAATAAACTTGTTCTTGAGAACCTTGCGTCTCTTTCACCTGTGTCAATTTATTGGTATAATTGAGCATTTATTCTATGTACCTTATCTGGGATAATTCTAATAGAATTGTTCTTTTATGCAAGCTTTGTTGCATTGGTTTATGTAGTCCCCTAATGGGAGGACTCCGTCCCATAAAGGGACAAGGGCGGTTTTATTAGTTTCTTCCTATGCGGATATAAAACTTTGTCCAATACAAGTATTGTGCGGATTACTGGTCAATATTTCATATTGACGCAGTGGTTCTTTACAAACTATGCTTTACTTAACCCTGGATAGGTACGCTCCTCGGACACCCCTTTAAGGGTATACTCGGACGCGAACGACCCCGACGCCAAAATAAATTCTTGAAAAATCAGTTTTTGCAGTAACCTCCTTTTTTCTTTTGCCAAAAAAAACTTCAATGAATGCTTAAAACAACTGTAAAGATAAATACTACTCATCTGCAGAAAAACTATTTATTATAAATATTTTAAAAAATTAAGTAGAAAAAAAAAGACCTGACATAAAAATTCATAAAATAAAGTTTATACATATATACACAAATCCTT
The DNA here is from genome assembly GCF_036898095.1 of Palaemon carinicauda. NCBI lineage: Eukaryota > Metazoa > Arthropoda > Malacostraca > Decapoda > Palaemonidae > Palaemon > Palaemon carinicauda. The sequence continues at coordinate 14,214,995 of NC_090756.1, read as the reverse complement.
TTAGGAATTGATTCTTGAATGTTTAGGACACATCTTGATGTATTTTGGATGAGGTCAGACCCATGGAGGTGAAGATCTGAAATGAGAAAAAAAGGGTAACTTTTTTTGGCCAAAAAAATTTGTCCAAATTTCATGAATTTTTTTGGGTACCCAAATGAAATAGGAAGTGGCTAATTTTTTTTAGGGAATAAACATATGTTATCCTAAAATAGAAATATGTAAAAAAATCTTCATTATTTTGTAAATTACATTTATATCAGGGGCCATATCTAAAGGTAATTTTTTGAGTACTTAGAAATTTCGTAAAAAAATACATATATTTAATATATAATATGATATTTATGCAGGTAAAAATATACCACAATATCACAAATTCTATAGGGAACAAAATGGCCGCCAACCACACTGACTCAGACTCCCTAATCTGCCACTTGAAATGTAGGAAGGGTATGTCAATTTCAAGGTGTTATTTACTAATCTAATTATTATTGGATATGCATAAAAATTGTATGGTGGGTTGCTGGATAATTGTCGATTATTTTACGACTATAAAATTAAAATTCTGACCCAAAAAAAAATTTTTGAAGGGAAATAAAATCGAAAAAAAAAATGTAAAACAATATAATATTTTAGCTAAAAAAATTTGATGATATTCAATCAAAAAAAAAGTAAACAAAATTTTCCGACAAATAAACATCTAGAGGAATCATTACTCTGTGATAGTTCCTTAGTACGTAGTAATTTTGAAAGAATTGGGAAAAAACGAAAAAATGGCAATCACCGGAAAATCGAACACATACCTATATATACGCCATATCTGGCTAAAAAAAAGATAGGCATGGGTAGCCAGATCATCTAGAAACACTTTCCAACACTATAAAAATATAAGTTTTGCGACACTACTTGCCAATTCCTTACGGTAACATGACTAAGCGAAAAAATGCAAAACAAATAAAAAGGGGCACTCGCGGAAAAATGGCTAACATTCTAATATACGGTATTTCAGAAAAAAAAAAATTCAGCCACGTGCTAGGCAAACCATCAAGGCACATTTTCCGACAAATAAACATCTAAATGAATCATTATTCTGTGATAGTTCCTTAGTACGTAGTAATTTTGAAAGAAATGGGAAAAAACGAAAAAATGGCAATCACAGGAAAATCGAACACATACTTATATATACGCCATATCTGGCTAAAAAAAAAATAGGCATGGGTAGCCAGATCATCTAGAAACACTTTCCAACACTATAAAAATATAAGTTTTGTGACACTACTTGCCAATTCCTTACGGTAACATGACTAAGCAAAAAAATGCAAAACAAATAAAAAGGGGCACTCGCGGAAAAATGCCCAACATTCTAATATACGGCATCTCAGATAAAAAAAAAAGACATGCACGTGTTAGCCCAACCATCAAGGCACACTTTCTAACACATAAACATGAAAAAAAAAAAATCAATAATATACGGCAATTCCTTACTACGTAGTAAATTTTTACAAATATTGAAAAAAAAACAGAAATTGGCAACCGCAGTTAAATACCCAATATACCAATAACTACGTCGTATCTGACAAAAACAAAATCACGCATGGGTAGCCAGATCATCTAGACACACTTTCCAACACTAAAAAAGCAAAAGTTTTACGACACTATTTCGCAATATCTTACGGAAAAATGACTTGGCCAAAAAAATGAAAAAAAATGAAAAAGGGGTACTCGCGGTAAAATGCCCGACATTCTAATATACGGCATCTCAGATAAAAAAAAAAAAAGACATGCACGTGTTAGCCCAACCATCAAGGCACACTTTCTAACACATAAACATGAAAAAAAAAATGAATAATATACGGCAATTCCTTACTACGTAGTAATTTTTACAAATATTGAAAAACAACAGAAATTGGTAACCGCAGTTAAATACCCAATATACCAATAACTACGTCGTATCTGACAAAAACAAAGTCATGCATGGGTAGCCAGATCATCTAGACACACTTTCCAACACTAAACAAGCAAAAGTTTTACGACACTATTTGGCAATATCTTACGGAAAAATGACTGGCAAAAAAATGAAAAAAAATTAAAAAGGGGCACTCGCGGTAAAATGGTCCTCGTGGTGATGAACGACATTTTAACTAAAAAAAAAATCATGCACATGGTAGCCAAACAATCCACCAAGACTTTCCACAACTGATAACCTATACAAGTTGCACCATTCTACGACAATTTCATAATACGTAATAACTTTGATAATTATGCAAACTACCTTAGAAGGGTAAACTCGGTCGCGCTCGACCCCGACGCGTCTCAGAAATCGGGGAAGGAGTACAGCTACAGCAATGCACATCTGGACACTACTAGAGCGTGTAGGGGAGACACCTCCTGCAGGTCGATCACCCACAAATTCAGTCACGGGGGTGAGTCACGTGAGAAAAACCTGTTTTTTTTTTACGCTCGGGGTCGCGAACGACCCACCGTACCTATCCAGGGTTAATATAGGGCGAGACCACTATATTAGCTTGCCTGGTATTCATACATAGGTATATGTACTCTTCGAGACTTTTCCAGAGTCTAGTAGGACTCTTCCCTGTAGGGGGCAGGAAGCTCTAACATAGTTTATAGTTAGTTGAAAAGATGTATAACGGTAACATCTTAGGTCTCTAGGTCTAGTCGACCGGGGAAAAATTACCTCCAGGGAGTACGGCACGTTCTGAGAATCCACAGATACAGTAATGCTCTGGTATACTTCCATCAGGACGACATGGCTTGAGCCCAAAAAACGGATTTTGAGCGAAGCGAAAAATCTATTTTTGGGTGAGATGGCCATGTCGTCCTGATGGACCCGCCCTTGCCTTTCTAAGAAAGGGCTGTAGGACCCCTCCCTACATACAGTATCTGTAGCACCTCGTGTACGCTACAAGGAATACAGATGGCGCCAGGATTGGCGCCAGGCACGCATACGAATCGGATGATAGGGAGCCTTGGGAGCGGCTCCCCCTTTTTCTTTCCCGAATTCGTTTCTTGCCAATCGCCTCCTACGAGACGAAATCTCTGTTCAGGATGTAGATTGCCATGTGGCGTGTCAAGAATACGTCCTCTGATATGTCGCGATATCCCTTTCAGGAGGGATATTCGCTCCAGGAGTTAGAATTCTGGTACCCTAAGGTAAATTCTCTGGGAATATCGCCGTAGTTGTAATATACCCTAGGAAGCTACCCTATAGGAACTTCCATCAGGACAACATGGCCATCTCA
>NC_090756.1:14199238-14209238 GCF_036898095.1 Palaemon carinicauda | reverse complement strand
AAATATGTAAATTTGATTAAGTCTGTTCATGAACATAGAAAATGGAAAGTTGATGTTAGTGGAGTCCTATCAAATTAATTTCCAGTAAACAGTAGAGTGCTCCAAGGGAATGTGTTGCATGGTCTTTGAAAACGAATGAATAAAACAATTGTCCATTGGTAATGAACCCATCAAACGTATGGTCCTCAGTAACAAACTGATCGAACATAAAGTCCTTGGTAACGAATTGATCGAATACAGGGTCCTTGGTAATAAACCCATTGATTAGAGTGCCTTCGGTAGCAAACTGATCAAACACAAGGTTCGAGATAACAAATCAATCAAACACAGGGTCCTCAGTAATGAACCAATCAAACATAGGATCCTCTTTAATAAAGAAGTCGAACTTAGTGTCATTAGTAACACACCGATTTAATACAGGGGACTAGGTAACGAATTTATTGAACTCTGGGTCCTACGTAACGAATTGATCAAACACAGGGTCCTATGTAAGAAATCAATCAAAAGTAGGGCCCTCAATAACGAACGTTTCAAATGCAGCGTTCTCGGTGATGAACTGCTGGAACATATAGTCCTTGTTATGGAACTGATTGAACATATGGTCCTTGCTCCTTGGTAAAAAATTGATCAAACATAGGGTCCTGATAGAACTGATCAAACACAGGATCTTTGGTAACAAAATTATTGAACATGGTGTCCTCGGTAAAGAACTGATCGAACATAGGGTCCTCAGTTCCGAACTGATAGAACATAGAGTTCTTATTAAAGAACTAGTCGAACATATGGTCCTCGGTAACGAACCGATTGAACGTAAGGTCCTCGGTAAAGAACTGATTGAACATAGAGTTCTCAGTAAAGAACTAGTCGAACATATGGTCCTCGGTAAAGAACTGATTGAACATAGGGCCCCCAATAGAACTAACTGAACAAAGGGCTTTGGTAACAAAACATGGGGTCCTCAGTAAAGAACTGATCAAACATATGGTTCTCGGTAACAAACTGATCGGGCATTGGGTCTTCAGTAATGAACCAATCGAATTTAAGGTCCTCGGTAACGAATCAATTGAACACACGGTCATCGGTAACAAACTGATCGAACATACGGTAACCAACAAGATTCAAACAGACAAAAAGAGTGAGATTCCGAGAAGGACGAATAGCTCACAGGACGAAAGTCCATTTCCTTACCAGAATTCGTCTCTTGCGTGCCTTCCAACAGCTGGTGATGAGCGTTATCAGTCTCCATGAGATGAAGGAAGGAGGATGATGCACGGATGATGGTTCTCTCGACGCTACCATCAGAATGATATGACATGATACTTCACTAGGTCGACACATCTGCGGGGAAGGGTTGTTTCTCAAATTATTTTATTAAAATAGACTCGGAGTGAGAGATCTTTAGAAATCACGCAAATTTTTATACTATGTTGTATAATTTGAGGTGTGGTAGTGATGCAATTTTGATAAATATAACATAATTTGATGATAAGATATATCATAACCTGGAATTAAACATACGCATGCTACACTACCTATACTAAATTATAATCTCATTGAGTAGATGCAGAATTCATTAAGAAGTCTTCCAAAATGGGTCTTTGTAATCTAGTTGTTATGACGCTAGCCTTGATAGCAGAAACACTCGGGATGTTCTTAAAGGGTTGGGTTTAACAGCCACATCCCAAACACTTATGAGGGATATATATGTTTTATTAACCCATGCACCTTCCACTGAGGACGAAAAGTGCATTTGGAAATATAATCCAAATAGATTTTATTCCAAAGCAGTAATCACTTTGCAAAACCTGAATCTAACTTCAGCTAGCTAACTCTTACATCGGACAATCAAGTTTTACTTTACATAGGTAAGTCTTACTTTAGACAGGGATATCTTATCCTAGACAGTTAAATCTTACTGTTAAAAGACAAATCTTACTCAAATCATGTCAACAATGTTCCAAGGAAATCTCTTTCCATTAGGTGAACCATATTCTATATAGAAAAACTTACTCCTGAACTGTAAATCTTATTCGAAAGAGATAAATAGTAATCCAGCCTCGTATTTGTGACTTCAATAAAGGTAAATCTTGCTTCTAAAGTTACATTTTACTCCAGACATGAAAATCTGCTTTAAAAAACTAGAAAAAAACCAACAAAGATAAACAATTTCATATCTTTTTCTTTTGGTGGATGAAATGTTAGCCTTTAGAACGGCTGCTCTGCCCTTTTTTGAGCAGATCCACATTCAAGAATAAATGGTCCTTTCAGGAGACGTTCCACAGAAGATTAAAGCTATCGAGACAAGCCTATTTTCTTTTCCAGTTTCGATCGAGGCCAAAGAAGCTTTAGGGAGCTGATAAGAAGCTTGAGAGAGAAGCGAGACCTCAAGCTTAGTCTTCAAAGCTTATTAGGAGGAAACAAAATATGACATTACGTAATTTCATATCAAAGGGATTTCTTTAGAGGGGCTATCTCTTCTTTACCCTTTCAGGGCGGCAGAAAGAGCCTCTCTCTTCCTCTCTCTCTCTCTCTCTCTCTCTCTCTCTCTCTCTCTCTCTCTCTCTCTCTCTCTCTCTCTCTCTCTCTCTCTAAAATTGGCAGAGCATTTAATTGATAAAGCAATGCATTGGTGAAAACTGTTAAAGAACTTCATATAAAATTAATTAAGTAATACCTTTATGAAACATGTCAATACAGTAACGCTCGCTCTCTCTCTCTCTCTCTCTCTCTCTCTCTCTCTCTCTCTCTCTCTCTCTCTCTCTCTCTCTCTCTCTCTCTCAAATTGACGAAGTATTACATTTCTGAAAATGGCTAAAGAACTTCTGATAAAACAGAAAAGGTAATACCTTTATAAAACAAGTCGAACTAATACTATCTGTCTGTCTCTCTCTCTCTCTCTCTCTCTCTCTCTCTCTCTCTCTCTCTCTCTCTCTCTCTCTAACCTCCCAAAAACAGCCTCAATCTATTTACCTATACATATCACGACTACACCTGCAACAAATATCCCAAAAATTACTTTACCAAAGATTACCTTTCAGTCGTAGTTGATTCATTGAAATGACGCCAATGGAGGATCACGATCATTTCATTGATGGATTAAAAGTGCATAAAACTTTCAGCTCTGGACGTTTCTTTCGTTTGACTTTCCTTCCAGACCTTAAAAGTTTTCGTATTTCAAGACAGAGGCTCTTAAACACAGGGGCTCTTGAAGACATTGGCTCCGGAAGACAGAGGCTCCTGAGGAAAGAGGATCCTGAAGACAGTGGCTCCTGAAGACAGAGGCTAAGGATTTCTTTCGAAATGGCAGCTGAGAAATGTTTCTTTGGTTCAGTGTCCGTCGAATACCAGATGTTCTTTTCATTTATCCTGTTGAAATATAAAATTAGATTTTGATATATTATGGTTACTATTTAGCTATATATGCACTTTCAATTTCATTTTTATATAAATAAATATTTCCTTATCGTTTGGTGTAAGTGTCTGTTTTGGATCTGAGAGAATAGCCAATACTAATATATGATGTAATTTGCATTGAGATTGAATAATAAAATTGTTACAATATCAATTTCATTTATTATCTTTATCATCTTCACTTTTATCATAAAAATCTAATGCAAATTACATCATATATTAGGCAGCACTGGTTATTCTCTCAGATTCAATGTACCCTTTGAAGAGTATAAATGTACCATTGAGGGTACATGTACCCTAGGTTAGGAATCTACGAAATCTGCTTAATTGGTAAAGAACGAAAAAGGTATTCGGATAACATGAAGTCCCCAAGACAAACAATGTCACTCCAAGTCCCCTCTTCTTCTTCTTCTTCTTCTTCTTCTTCTTCTTCTTCTTCTTCTTCATTAGCATCTTTGGAAGGTGCTCACTCGGGAGATGAAACTCAAGATGGACCCCGGCTGAGAAAAGTTCTCTTGGAGACTGACACTAACTGACGTGGGAGTCCTTTTTTATAATTTACTCTAAACGTTTGGGAATTCTTATTCCTGATTAATTGGTTATATAACTTTTTATATAGAGAGATTAGCAGTTTGTCTTTAGCTGCTTTACTTAGCAGATGAGTCTTGTTAATTTCCTGGTTATATTATTATTATTATTATCATTATTATCATTATTATTATTATTATTATTATTATTATTTGCTGAGCTACAATCCTATCTGGAAAAGCAGGATGCTATAAGCCCAGGGGCTCCCACAGGGAAAATAGCTCAGTGAGGAAAGGAAACAAGGATAAATAGAAAATTTCAAGAACCATAACATTAAAATAAATATTTCCTAAAGACACTATAAAAATTTCAACAAAACAGGAGGAAGAGAAATTAGATAGAATAGTGTGCCCGAGTGTACCCTCAAGCAAGAGAACTCTAACCCAAGACAGCAGAAGGCCATGGTACAGAGGCTATGGCACTACCCAAGACTAGAGAACGATGGTTTGATTTTGGAGTGTCTTTCCCCTGGAAGAGCTGCTTACCATAGCTAAAGAGTCTCTTCTACCCTTAAGTGGTAAGGTATGTTGCTATCTAAAATTCATGTGCAATAAGCAGTATATGTAAAAGAAATTACTATTAAGGCATCACATCTAAGGCAATATAACATCCAATAGGTGTACAATATCCATTAAAGCTATTTTAATCTATTTTAACGACATCCATAATAAAAACATTCCTAGTACAATATCCATAAGGTAAATATATCCATAAATATATTAAAATATATAAAAATATCCATAATGTAAACATAACAAAAAAGTATCCCATCGTACATAAGGTATTACAATATTCAGAAGCTATGTGACACCCATAAGGCATTGCAACATATATAAGGTATATAATGCCTATAAGGCATTGGAAAATCCAGAATATATTGTAATATTCATTATAGTATACAACCTCCGGAAGTTATTTCCCAAAAGACAAGAACGACATAAGCCATTATTATTATTATTATTATTATTATTATTATTATTATTATTATTATTATTATTGTTGTTGTTGTTGTTGTTGTTGTTGTTATTATTAATAGCTAAGCTACAACCCCAGTTGGAAAAACAGGATGCTATAATCCCAAGGATTCCAACATAGAAAAAAAGCCCAGTGAGGAGAGGAAATAAGGAAAGAGTAGTAATGAACAATCAAAATAGAATATTTTAAGAACAGCAACAATATTCAACTAAATCTTTTCTATATAAGCTATAAAAACTTACAAAAATTATCTATTCTGACAAAAGAGCCTCTAATAATTTTCAAAAAGTGAAAGAGAAAGAAATAACCGTCAATCTACTCCTTAAACATCAACATCATCATCATCATCATCATCATCATCATTATCATCATCTCCTCCTACTCCTATTGACTCAAAGGGCCTCGGTTATATTTGGCCACTCGTCTCTATCTCGAGCTTTTAATTCAATACTTATCCAGTCATCATCTCTTACTTCGCGCTTCTTAGTCCTTAGCCATGTAGGTATGAGTCTCCCAACTCTTTTAGTGCCTTGTGGAGCCCAGCTGAACGTTTGGTGAACTAATCTCTTAAACGTACAGTTAAAAAAAAAAAAACAGTAATTTCAGCCGTATTTCAGTATAATACAGGCGACCGTAATTTTACCCTACTTTGTTATTATCTTATACGGGTTGGTGAACGTAATACCACTCCTTTGCGTCAATATATTCGTTCTTAAAACAGCCAAAATCCTGGAATAAATGTTGCCAGATGATCCTTTTTTTTTATTTATTTATTTTTTTTTTTTTTTTGCGAATCGTTAACAGAGTACAACATCCAAGACGTATTTCCCAGAGCACTGGGACTTCAAGCATGTCTGAATATCCTCGTAATCAAGTCTTGGAAATGATAAACACCATTTTCTTTCTCCAAATCTGACAGAGACAAAGAGCATTTTTTTCTACTCCACACTTTCCTCCCCATGTGGGGATTTTTGTTTCCGATCTATTTAACTTTCACTAGAGACAGGGATTTTCTGGTCCTCGTCTGGTAGAACATTGTGGCAGAGATAAAGATAAATATAAAACTCATTCGAGTGTAAGTAAGATCTTTTGTAGTGTATAAAAAAAAGATACTTGCCTTAATGGTTGAATGGAATTTACACACACACACACACACACAGACACACACACATATATACACACACAGACACACACACACACACATATATATATATATATATATATATATATATATATATATGTATGTATATATATATATATAATATATATATATATATATATATATATATGTATACTATATTATATATATATATATATATATATATATATATATATATATATATATATGCGTGTGTGTGTGTGTGTGTGTGTGTGAGTGTGCGTAAATTATTACTAATTCACATTTATTCAATAATTAACATGTAAAGTTACTTATTCATCATATACTTGAAATGAATAATGCCCAACTTTACAATTCTCACCCGTCATTTATCCCTCAGTTATACATCTATCTTTCACAATCAAAATCCGACCGCAGGTGTAAATGAAATAACCATTGCATTAATAATGACAATCCTATGTTCCCATTTGACTTTCATATAACCATAAACAAATCATCCATATCACAGATAACTATAATCAATTCTATTTTGTGAGGCAGATTTACACCGACTCGCAATGGTGCCCTTTTAGATCGGAAAAGTTTCCTGATCGCTAATTTGTTGGACAAGATAATTCTAACCAATCAGCGAGCAGGAAACTTTTCCCAGCAAAAAGGACACCTCTCCTAGTCGGTGCAAATGCGCCTCATTAAAAACAAATTGACTATAGAATATTATTATAAAAAGATAAATGCTGATCTAAGTATCATGTTTTTAAGACACGGGTGTGACTCAAAATATGTTATTAAGCGATTCCTTTTATATAGGGAGATTAAAGATCCTTGGAATTATATAGGACTCCCACAGGGGAATTAAAAGACTAACTAAACTCTTTGGTTACGCATTATCTCCTCCTTTGGAGCGAGGTCATCAATCAGTGATTGACAGCAGACTACCCAGATGATTAATGGAGCTGATGAAATAGCTCTCCCGGAAGACAAGAAAGAGAGAGAGAGAGAGAGAGAGAGAGAGAGAGAGAGAGAGAGAGAGAGAGAGAGAGAGTCTTCAGTGGTGAGCTGTTCGCTTAAGAATATCAACAGTATATCTCTAGTCTTGGGTAGTGCCATAGCCTCTGAACCATGGTCTTCCAGTCTAGGGGTAAAGTTCTCTTGCTTGAGGTTACACTCGAGCAAACTACTCTATCTTATTTATCTTCCTCTTGGTATTTTTAAGTTTTTATAATTTATATATGATCGATTTATTTCAATGTTGCTATATTCTTAAACTTCTCTTGTAGTATATTCCCTCATTTCCTTTCCTTGCTGAGCTATTTTCCCTGTTGGAGCCCTTGGGCTTATAGCATCCTGCTTTTCAAACTAGGGTTGTAGCTTAGCAAGTAATAATAATGATAATAATAATAATAATAATAATAATAATAATAATAATATTAATGATAATAAAGGGAGGAGAAAACCTAATGAGATCAATTACTTATAGTCATTAACCAAAGGAAGACATCCAAATCTCCAATTGCTTCCAGAGATTCTAAGCTTGAGATATATCCCTCTTGTGTTGTCGTGGCCTATTTGAAACGTCCCTCCTTAACGATGGGCGAACTGGGGTTCGAATCCCGTTCAAACTATAGTTTTTTTTTTTGTATCTGTAACCTCCCCATCCTTGTGAGCTAAGGATAGAGGTTTTGAGAGCTTATATGTCTACCTGCTGAGTCACCAGCAGCTATTGCCTGGCCCTCCCTGGTTCTATCTTGTGGCGTGAGGGGGCTTAGGTGCTGATTATATGTATATATGGTCAGTGTTAAGGGTATTGTCCTGCTTGCTAGGGCAATGTCACTGTCCCTTGCCTCTGCATTCATGAGTGACCTTTAAACCTTGAGATTTTTAAAGATGGCGGTCATATCTTCCTTCTTATGCACAAATTCTCTCTCTCTCTCTCTCTCTCCTCTCTCTCTCTCTCTCTCTCTCTCTCTCTCTCTCTCTCTCTCTCTCTCTCTAAAATCATCTCAATGACTCAACTCAGTTTATACAGACAGAAACAGCAAGCATCTTCTAAAATTTTCTTTTCGCTTTTGGTGTGTAAAAGAAGAAATTCCTATCCATTCTTTTACGTTAAAAGTGGCAGTATTCCAGAAGACTACTTGTTGAGGGGGGGGGGTGGGGTTGTGAGTGACAGAAACTAATGGTACGTCTAAGCAAGACATGTTAACAGCTTGTCTCTGCGATCCACAGATATGTCTGCATTTTTTCTGTATGCAGCTTTACAGTTACAGATGGAATGTGGGATGTCTGAGTGATCAGTGCTAAGAAATGTGATGCTGCCAAGATATTAGATATACATACATATATATATATATATATATATATATATATATATATATATATATATATATATATACATATATATGTATATGTATATATATATATATATATATATATATGTATATAAACATATATTTATGTATATATATATATATATATATATGTATATAAACATATATTTATGTATATATATATATATATATATATATATATATATATATATATATATATATATATATATATGCAACACAAGAGTTTACTACAAATAAATATTGGTAAAATATCATAGGAACAGAAAACATTTGGACGATTTTTAAAGAGCATTTTGAAAGCCCCATTTTTTTTTTAATTCCCTATACACCTTTTATTTGATTCCCTCTGAAAGCCTTGAACTTATGGAAGACATAAACGAAGATAGTTTCCTCGTCCTCGTTGGGATTCAAACCAATACTAATCAGATGAAGTCTAGTGCTAAACCCTTTATACCTCCAAGAAGCGAAAGACACTAAATTTAGTCTTTTAAATAACGTTAGTTCGAATTTCAGATAAGAAACTTTATATAATCAATTTAACTAGGGTTTCTAGTGATTTAATAAAAATTTTATTAAAATTAACTGTAAACCAACAGATATTGTAAACTTAATCCTTAGTGTTCATATGATTAAATGAATTTGTTTGCTTCCCTTCTATTGTCTAGTAATGAGATAAAGACTTTAATTAAATTACAAAGGCAAAAAGGGGTCGTGACCTTACCAGAAAACACCAATTAACAATTAGGTAAAGGAACCCGAATCCTCTTGTGGCGTCACCCCTTCACCCAAGGGGACAATGAACACCGAAAGGGAACTCCCCTTTAATCCCTTATTTATCCCTTTAATTGAATTCCAGCTGAAAAAGCAGATAGATTTGCGGAAGGGATTCTGCAAGATGGCCAACGTTTTCTTCTCTGGCTTGGAACGTTTGAAACGTTTGAAATGTTTGAAACATTTGAAACTTATGAAATGTTTGGAATGTTCGAAACGTTTGAAATGTTTGAAACGTTTCAAACGTTTAAGATACGACAAACAAAGAGCCAATTTGGAAGATGAAGACGAACTGGTTTCGGGGGAAAACTATCTCTCGGAGAAAGGGAAAGAAAGGAGTTTGCTTAACTGGATAATTTGCAGATGAGTTGATATCACTTAGATTTTATATAAATTTTGTGTTAAATAATCTCATGCGTTGATTAAAAAAGGTGTCTTAAAGAGAAGTGTAATGAAACAGATGAGGGTACTTAAGAGTATATTCACTGGAGGTTAGATAATTTTATACGTTGACTGAAGAGGTTTCTTAGTAGAACCTTTTAATAGACTTGATATTACAAAAAGAAAATATGTAAGAATGGATATTAAATCAGAGGAAAGAGCATTTATTTGTTCGTTAATAAATAATGTTATTCATATTGGGCGATATTTAATCATTTCAGTAGGATTTGATATTCAATCCACGGATTATGTAAAACGAACATTGGAGGAGAATTAGGTGTGATTATATATTTTAATTCCGAAGTATTTTTCTTGTTATTCCATAATCTCATATACTGATTTCAAA
>NC_090756.1:14189238-14194238 GCF_036898095.1 Palaemon carinicauda | reverse complement strand
TGGAAGGGTTTGTCCCGAGATGAAATTAGAGCCAATCACAGCGCAAGTCTTTTTGGAATACCAGGAAGGATAAGTATCTAGAGCAAACTTCTGTTACAAGGCAGAGCCTCATATCATCAAAGTCTGGAAGAGTTTGTCCTGAGACGAGATTAGAGCTAATCACAGTGCAAGCCTTTTCATAATACCAGAAAAGATAAGTATCTAGAGCAAACTTCTGTTACAAGGCACAGCCGCATATTAGAAAATTCCTGAGACGAAATTAGAGCCAATCACAGCGCAAGCCTTTTTGGGATACTATAAAGGATAAGTATCTAGAACAAAATTCTGTTACAAGGCGCAGCCGCATATTAGCAAAGTCTGGAAAGGTTTGTCCCGAGACGAAATTAGAGCCACTCGCACAGCAAGCTCGCTCCGAGTAGTCAAGTATTTCCACCCCTTAATAGTGAATCGGGGGGATAGTGTACTCAGCACATCCTTGTACTGCTTTCTAGGCAAAACAGAACAGTGAGATTATATTTAATTGGAAGGGAAGGGAGCCGCGGAGGAGGGAATTGATATATAAAGTGACCTGGCTAGTGATGGAAAAAGAGTAAGAAATAAGAGAAGTCTTTTACGATCGGGCTGTAATTGCATTAATTTTATCCTGGGAGAAACCCTTCTAGATTTCGATAAAATGCTGCAGGAACCGAGTCTTCTGCTACAAGGGAGGATGGAAAAGACGTTCATAGTATAGATCTTTAAATAAGGTTCTTTATTTTCCTTACTAGCTAATTTTTGTTCGTTACTTCTAAGTTTAATCGAATGTAACTGCTAAATATATTAGTTAATCGCAGAGTGGTGGGGTGATAAAGTTCAAATAAGTAAAATATTCGAATATATCGATTGAAATTGGATATATTCATGCGGACCATTTCGTGGTTTTTCATTCAATACTCAATCATTGTTGTCAATAACTGACAATTATTAGATTCTATTAAGAAAAGATGGCTTTTGTACTAATATTTGCTATCATTTTTTCTAGTTTCTCTTAGTAATTCTGGATTCCAAAAGTCTTCTCAAAAGTTCATTGAACTTAATATTTTAACATGGAAGCTCATTTGGGTACATAAAAGGATTTGGCAACGCTACACTTCTTATCATATTTCAAAATATCATTTTTCTTTTCCATGAAGTATGGTCTCTCTCTCTCTCTCTCTCTCTCTCTCTCTCTCTCTCTCTCTCTCTCTCTCTCTCTCTCTCTCATGGGGAATGGAACTTCCTTGAGGAAACAGGGGATTCAAATAAATGAGCTTCCGCAGCAGAGAACGAGGATCTCCATTCCTGGGGTTCTCTGAGTGAAATCTTTCAGTGAAAAAGCTCCTCTTTTGCAATCCATTTGACCTTTACTTGGCGTGAAATAAAGTAAATATTTTTACGACGGTTTATATATATATATATGTATATATATATATATATATAAATATATATATATATATATATATATATATATGTACATATATATATATATATATATATATATATATATATATATATACTGTACATATATATATATATATATATATATATATATATATATATACAGTAAATATATATATATATATATATATATATATATATATATATGTATATATATATGTGTATATAAATATATGTAATTGTATATATATATATAAATATATATATATATATATATATATATATATGTACATATATATAAAAATATATATATATGTATAGATATAAATATATATATATATATACATATATATATATATGTATATATATACATATATATGTAAACAGTATATATATATATATATATATATATATATATATATATATATATATATAGACATATATGTGTATATATATATATATATATATAAATATATATATACACATATATGTCTATATATATATATATATATATATATATATATATATATATATATATATATATATATATACATATATATATATATATATATATATATATATATAAGATTTTTATACTATTTATTTTGTCATGTGATTTTAATATTTGAATTTCCCAATAGACATACTTGCATATACTTTTTATATTGAATTGCATCCAATTCACTAATTGTTTCTATTGATTTGATATTGTAAATGTTCCTTGATTATAAATTATAATTTATATAAATCTTAAAAAGATTTCCACTCTAAATTTGAAACTTCTTCCTAAGAAAATAAACCTAAATGTGCCTCTAATAGTTAGCAAATGAATAAGTAAATAGTTAAATAACTACAATAGTATACACAGGTATGCATATTGGATATCAACTGACTTCCACAACATATAAAAATAATTGTCTTCATTATGAAATATATCCTAAAATATCAGAACTATTACGATCGTCTCTTAATTTCGTTCATTTCCTCTTGTATCGCTCAAGAAAAGAGAAGATGCATTTCCAAACTCTTCTTGCTAAACTGGGAGTTTTCGTCTTTCAAAACTTCTATTATTGTGGACAAAAATGAGGCGAAAATTACCAACCGCAAAATTTGGACATTTTGACCCCACGTTTTGGCAGAATCAGGTTACCTTTGGTCCTTTTTAATAATCTCTCTCTCTCTCTCTCTCTCTCTCTCTCTCTCTCTCTCTCTCTCTCTCTCTCTCTCTCTCTCTCTTAATATTCTTTATTTTTTCTTCCAAAAATGACTATAATCTACAATAATAGTAACAACGTGGAAGGTACAGTACTATTCCCGTTAGTATATCCGGAGAAAGAAATAAAAAATGGGATATTTTATTTACTGTACATCTAGAGAATAGAATAGAAAAGAGGCCATCTTATATCTGGAGAATGAAATAGAAAACGGACCACCTTTTTATATCCGGAGAATCAAATAGAAAACGGGTAGTGACTCAATACACGAAGGTCAATCAATCTCATAGAAGTTTCGTTTGAGAGAAAAATTAAGTAGAAAAAGATGAGAGGAAATATGGAGGCATTATTTTCTATCAGGGATTTTTATGACACTTATCCAGAGAGAGAGAGAGAGAGAGAGAGAGAGAGAGAGAGAGAGAGAGAGAGAGAGAGAGAGAGAGAGAGAGAGAGAGAGAGAGCTTTCAAGAAGCAAATCTGGTTTATTTTTTTCCCAGTTCTTATTTCCTCTTGTCATTTCCGCCAAAGAAAATGTGTTGCGAAATTCTGCTAATGGCTTACCTACTGAGCGAATGGCAAATCTCACCCCCCCCCCCCTCTCTCTCTCTCTCTCTCTCTCTCTCTCTCTCTCTCTCTCTCTCTCTCTCTTTCATTATCACGAAATTAATCGATATAGCTCTTTCGGTTAATTGCCTAGACTTAGTGGAAAGTCTGAAAAGGAAAGATTAATTACTTGGCAAGAAAAAAAAAAGAGGTAATTGGCTACTTAGACGAATTTGTCAGGCTAAAACACATTCTTTACAACATTAACCCAAAATTAATATGTAATATAGAAAGCTATATATTTTTATTAAAATATAGATCAGGGCTCGTGTTAATATTCTACTTTTTTCATCTCCAGATTTATAGAATAAGTCGAAATATATGCTATAATTTGATTTACATATTCACACACAAGTATGAAGCCACGCATGGAAAATATAATGTCAAATCATACATGTTTATTTTATAAATAGTTATCGAGATTATAGTTACACTGTTAAAAATTTGCCATAAAAAACAGTAAAAATCCTGGAATAAATGTTGCCATACATTTACGGTTTTAAAAACGGATAAATTAACGTAAAAGGGTGAGTCTACAGTCACCAACCCGTAAAAGATAATAACAAAGGAGGGTAAAATTACGGTAGCCTGTATTTTACTGATATACGGCTGAGAACTATATTTTTACGGAGAATTTCCAATTAAAATTACGGTTTTTTAAACAGTGTAAATTATTATACATTTATCATAAACGTTTTACTAATTGGCACAATTATACATAGTTATCAAAATTATACATAGAATAATTTGCATTAAAAGAAAGGGGGGACAAGTTTATCATAAACGTTGGTAAGTGGCACAACCGAAAATATGAAACAAAATGAAAGAAAATCGATAGAATTATACATGTTTATGTTATACATAGTTATCAAGATTATACATAGCATGTATTTAAAAAGGAAGAAGGACTTCATAAACCTTGCTAATTGGCACGACTGAAACTTTGAAACAAAATAAAAGAAAAAATATTCGATGAATATTACACGTAGATAAAGAAACGGAACCACCACTAGCAACAGCACCACCATCACATCTTCCATCACTAAATACTCAAAAAATTCCAAGTGTGAAATTTGTGGTCCTTGAAAACGTTCCTCCCAAAGCACCTCCGGAAGGAGACGCCGAAGAAGAGAGATTTAAGTCTCTTAGTAAATGGCTGAGTCAACATCTTGCCTTCCACTCGGGCGGGTTCCCACACCAGGAAAACTTAACATATTTTGCCGGGGGAAGGGGGGGGGGGGGGAGTAGAGGGGGACAAAATAGCTCTCGAATGGTCTGGGTTAGAGATGATCAAAATCAATTTCCTTAGACACACACCCATTTATATATATATATATATATATATATATATATATATATATATATATACATATATATATACAGTATATATATATATATATATATATATATATATATATATATATATATATATATTATATATAATATATATACATATATATATATATATATATACACACACACATCATCCCCCTTGAAATGTGCAACCATCCAACGTGGACACGTAACTATGCAGTACGGCACTTAACCTACGTTTAACATGACATTGGAGAGATCCTATCCGACCGTCTGCAGTCAAACTATAAGGATGTCAATAAACGATGAGGTTGCCTCCTAACACTCAAAGACCTGCTAGGAAACTGGATGACTTTATCCTTAAAAAAGTGTTGTTCTTAAAAAGGTCAACTCAGCAATTTTTGTTCGGTGCAACTGCTAGCTTTACTCTCTTCTTCAAAACCCTGATGGCGA
>NC_090756.1:14149238-14184238 GCF_036898095.1 Palaemon carinicauda | reverse complement strand
TGGTTCGTATTATTTTCGCTTATAGGAATTGAACTTGTCATAAATAAATATATATATATATATATATATATATATATATATATATACATATATACATATATATATATATATATATATATATATATATATATACTGTATATATATATATATATATATATATATATATATATATATATACATATATATATACATATATATATATATATATATATATATATATACAAATTTATATATATATATATATATATATATGTATATATATAAATATATATATATATATAAATATATATTTTTATATATAAATATATATATATATGTATATATATATATATATATATATATATATATGTATATATATATATGTGTGTATGTATATATATATATATATATATATATATATGTATATATATATATATAAACATATATATATATATATAAACATATATATATATATATATACATATATATATATATATATATATATATATATATATATATATATATATACATACATATATATAAATTTTTCTTTCTTTTTTGGTGGTATAAAAATAACAATGATACTCCTTATAATAGGCTTTTTTACCCATGAAAAATTCTGGTGTTCCCTTAGAAATTTTCAAAGGGAACAACTCAGCTTGGAGAGAAAATTCATAAATAATTTTGATGACGAAATTTACCTATTTCAGATGAAATATTCAGACACACTATTCTATCTGTTTCCTTATTTCCTTTCTTTACCGGGCTATTTTCCCTGTTGGAGCCCTTGGGCTCATAGTATCTGCCTTTTCAAATTAGGTTTATAACTTAGCTAGTAATAATAATAATAATAATAATAATAATAATAATAATAATAATAATATACCTAAATCGTTTCAGAGGGATTCCTGCACTATGCAATAAGACACGAACAATCTATTCAAGTTGATTTCCTTTGACATTATGACCATGTATTTCGAATCTCTTCGTCTATAGCTTCCATTCGCCTTTATCCTCCCACCGGGTCTCGTGTGACCTGCACATCTAAACAGGTTTATTATATCTTAACTAAGTGTTTCTAAATGCCATTGCAAGGAGCAACTGCCTCGTTAAATGCGCCGTAAAGGACAATTAGCTATGGTTTGATCGTTACCTGGTGCCTACGTCATTGGCCCGGTTTGACAATATTATTTTGGGTCAGTTTTTTAAGAGTATTTTGAAATTGGAGATTTAATCAAATTAAAAGTTTGGGATTATGGTTATTAAAAGGTTTTTTGTGGTGAATTTAATTATTCCAATTATAAATTGGAAAAAAACAAATGGATTTTCATGCCAGAATTTTTTTTTTGGTATGATTATTATTTTTATAGATCGGAAAATTTAAAGGTTTTTTTTTTTTGTCTATTAGATCATGTCTTGCTATCTATAGCAATAGCAAGTCTATTCAATAATGCAAACAATACTGTTTAACGTCCTTATTATAATAATGATTAAAGGAGATGGACATTTACCATCTTTTTCCTGAGATCTCCTGATATCAGTCATTATTTATCCTTCTTAGAAGTTCAGGTTCAAGTTCAGGTTCAGGTTCAGGTTCAAATTCAGGTTCCCGTTTAGGTTCAGGTTCAGGTTCATGTTCAGGTTCAGGTTCAAATTCAGGTTCTGGTTTAGGTTCAGGTTCAGGTTCAGGTTTAGATTCAGTTAGGTTCAGGTTCAGGTTAAGATTCAGTCAGGTTCAGGTTCAGGTTATGGTTTAGATTCAAGTTTATGTTCTGGTTCAAGTTCAGGTTCAGATACAGTCAGGTTCAGGTTCAGGTCCAGGTCCAGGTTCAGCTTCAGGTTCAGGTTCAGGTTCAAATTCATGTTCAGTTTCATAAGCAGTCAGAGTCAGGTTCAGATTCAGTCCGGTTCAGGTTTATATTCCGGTTCAAATTTTGGTTCAGGTTCAGGTTCAAATTCAGGTCCAGGTTTAGGTCCAGGTTTAGGTTCAGGTTCAAATTCTGACTCATGATCAGGTTCAAGTTCAAGTTTAGGTCAAGGTTCAGGTTCAGATTCAGGCTCAAATTCTGATTCAGGTTCAAATTCAGGTTCAGGTTCAAATTCAGGTTCAGGTTCAGTTTCAAATTCAGGTTCAGGTTCAAATTCAGGAGCAGGTTCAAGTTCAGGCTCATGTTCAGATTCAGGTTCGAATTCAGCTTCAGGTCCAGGTTCAGGTTCTGGTTCGGGTTTAAATTCAGGATCAGATCCAGGTCCAGGTTCAGGTTTAGGTTCCATTTCAAGTCATGGGTAGAGGCATTATACGCAATCATATATTTCCCCAACACATATTTTGGAGATTTGAAATAAGCTTCTTTGTTTTCATCAAAACATATATTCTATCTCGTGAATATATTTCTGCTTTGAAATCCGTATATGAGATTATGTAATCACAAGTACAAATGTTTGGAATTAAAATATATAATCATACCTAATTCTCTCCAAATCTATGTGAATCATTTTTTTTTTTTTTTTTTTGGCAGCCTTAATAATGAATTATTCTCTTTCGCTTTTATATAATCCGTGGATTGAATATCAAATCCTACATAAATAATTAAATGCCACACAATGTGAGTACCTTTATCTGTTCACGAACCAACAAATGCTCTTTCACATGATTTAATATCCATTCATACATACTTTCTATTTGTTATATTAAGTCTATTAAATGTTTCGACTAAGAAACCTCTTTAGTCAACGTATAAAATTATCTAACCACCGGTGATTATACTCTTAAGTAACATCATATTGTTCATAAAACTCTTTAACCCACCTTTTTTAATCAACGCATGACATTATTTAACGCAAAATATATATATTCTCAAAGTGATCTTAACTCATCTGCAAATTATCCAGTTAAGTAAACTGTCTTTTTTTCCTTTCTCTGAAAGACTTTTCCCTGAAACAGCTTCGTCTTCATCTTCTAAATTGGCTCTTTGTTCGTCGTATCTTAAACGTTTCAAATGTTTCAAACGTTTCATACGTTTCTAACGTTTCTAACGTTTCAAACATTTCAAACGTTTCAAACATTTCAAACATTTCAAACGTTTCAAGCCAGAGAAGAAAACGTTGGCCATTTCTCAGTATCCCTTCGCAGTCTTATCTGTTTTTTTCAGCTGGAATTCAATTAAGGGGATAAATAAGGGGTTAAGAGGAGTTCCCTTTGGGTGTTCATTGTCCCCTTGGGTGAAGGGGTGTCGTCACAAGAGGATTGAGTTCCTTTATCTGATTGTTAATTGGTGTTTGCTGGTAAGGTCACGACCCCTTTTTCCCTTTGTAATTTAATCAAAGTCTTTATCTCATTACTAGACAAAGGGAGGGAAGTAAGCAAATTTTATTTAATTATATGAACACTACGGATTAAGCTTGCAATATATATGAGTGTATAACTATTTTTAATAAATATTTTTACTAAAAGCCTAGAAATCCTAGGGGAAATGAATGTGTAAATTTTCTTATCCGAGATTCAAACCCCAATATTAATATCAATAATACTAATATTGATATTATTAATAATATTAATAATAGATAATACTAACAATATTATTAATAATATTCTTATTCTTCTTCTTAATAATAATAATAATGATAATATTATTATTATTATTATTATTATTATTATTATTATTATTATTATTATTATTTAGCATCAAGTATACCTATTGTTTAAAGCTTAGGAAATATAATTTTTCATTATACACAAGCGAGTAATACATGTGACATCATGCGTCTGGCAGTGACGTCCTTCCAGACCCCACCCTTCACTACTTGCGAGAACCTCTATAAATCCTGGAAGGAGTGGTCCTTTAAAGGTTTTAAGACCGCTCATGAATGGAAGAGGCAAGGGGCAGTGACATTGTCCTGTGGAGCAGGACAATGCCCTATAGACTGACCATATATGCATATGGTCAGCGTCCAGTACCCTCTCCACCCAAGCTAGGACCAAGGAGGGATAGGGAATGGGTGCTGATGACTCAGCAGATAGAAATATAGGCTACCCCAAACACCCCATCCTTAACTCACAAGGATGGTAAGGTTAAATTGACCAAATAAACTAACGAGTTTGAGCGGCACTCTAACCCCAGTCTGGCGCTCCCCAGTCAGGGACGTTACCACATCGGCCACCATAACCTGTTAATTTTACCGAGGGGCAAAGCTCTTGTGACCACCGTGTAGTGATCCGCCGTGTGGACATGTCTTTAGGAAAAGTCTAACTTTATCAGGCTTGGCCATATTCAACTATATTCTCAGCTTTAGAATTCACTTGAAAGCTACCGAGAAACAGTAACTAAATATTTAAAGAGGACAAACGCACTCCACCTTTATATTAATTCTACTTCTTATTTCTAAGTGGACCAGTTTTATAATTTTTAAAGTAAGAGGTACATCTTAAATTAAAATTTTCACAATTTGCATCCCCTCTCCAAAATCCTAGATATATTCCAAACAAATCTAGTAATGTGAAAATATGCATTCTCACATAAGTATTGAATTAACATTGAATGCTCAATCATGTACTTACTAACCTTGTGATAAGTGTGCTAACGAAACTATATTCTAATGCCCTGTCCACACGAGCGAGCATGTTACGACAGGCACAAACTGATACCAGATCACAATAGGTATTGAGAATGAGGGTTGTCGATGTCAGCAGCAGGGAAACCACAGGCAGGGATTTGATAGCACTGGTACTTTACAGTAACAATCCATTTACAGCACTAGTTCAGTAAATGCCTTTTCTGTTCCGTTTCTTCTCCTGCCCCTTCTCTTCCAACTCTTAGTTTTCCCGAATATATAATTATATAGTCTGGAGAATTCCTTGCCAATCCCCTTACAACGTGTTTCACATTATGGCCTAGATATCCAGAGGATATTCCATATATTCATTCTCCACTTGCTTTAACTTCTCAATCTAATTCATGGTTTTAACATGCTAATTACCTATTCAATTTTTCTTTAGAATCTATAAACCGGGAGTTTCATAGCACTACACTAAGCCCTGGACTGGGGGCCATTCTGTCACTTTCCATTAACTAAAACCATTGAGGATCCATAAAATTGGCTAGATTCATGAACTGGTACGCAGTTCCTTGCGATGCTCAATGCCTAACTAACCGTGGCAAGTGACTCCTGCCGGTCCATATCAATTTTAGTACGATAATCCGCCAGGCATCAGGAGTAGAATCCGAAAACATATGTTGTCTCACCTTGAGCCAAACTCATCACCTATTGCCAGTGTCTTCGAGATTTAGGGAGGCATTGTCTCCACACCCAAAGTTCTCGTTACTTCATTAAGTTTCTACTTGTATAACCTTTGGCATCATTCACATTCTATAGTTCGTAAAATTGGTAAGGTTCATATTCATCACTTCATATATCTTTAGTTTAGGATTAAATCATGAGGAATTGCTGCATGGCCAACAGAATATCAAACTTGTGTTATTGGCCAGACAGTACTACATTGGATCTTTTCCCTGGTTACGGTTCACTTTCCCTACATTCTGAGTAGTCTGGCCTACACTTAACGGATTCGCCTCTGCCTTCATACACCTGATAACACAGATTACCCCAAAATTCTTCCACCCAAGGGGCTAACTACTGTGCTGTTATTGTTCAGTGGCTATGCAGCTCTTCTAGAAGGACACTATAAAGTCAAACCGTTGTTCCCTAATTCTTGGGTAGTGCCATAGCCTCTACCATAATCTTCCACTGTCAAGAGTTCTTGATTGAGGGTACATTGGCACAATATTCTATACAATTTCTTCTACTCTTGCTTTGTTAAAGCTTTTATCATCCTGCTTTTCCAACCAATGTAGTAGCTTAGCAGTTAATATAAATCTGCCTAACCAAACCGCATAAGCATGTTAAGTTTGCTTTAAAACTTTAATACCTTTTTCGTGGCATTTACCGACTGGGTATCATGCTGATGGCTTAAGGAGTTTTACTGGCATTAAATTTTGGTAAATAATGCTAACTTAATAATGATAAATTCAAAGACCAATAAATTCAAAGACAAAATAAACTTACAAAAAATTACAGTTACGGAATATCTTTTTAATTGTTTTTATAAAACTGGTATAGTATAGTTTCAAAATCCCAAATGTAGGAGTTTAAAAAAAAAAAAAAAAAAAAAAAAAAAAAAAAAAAAAAAAAGTATACATCTCTATAGAAGTTAAAGACAAATTACTCAATATTACACCAAATTATAGTACATTGAATTATATTTTTTATCCAAGTCTGCGTTCAATTTTAATAAGCAACAATAAGTTTTTGTACGAGGCATTAATGTAAAGAAGTCTTATCAGAATATGATAAAACCCTAATTGCTGTAAACTATACTTTCACTTCAGCAAATATTTTTCTAATCCATCTCTAACCATTTGTTTCCTATTCATTACCGATACATATAATCTATCGATGTATATTATTCTGTTTATAATTCTGTTAAGTCTTTCATAAACTTGGGAAGTTATTTATTAAAAACTTAAAAAACCGAAGTAGCCCATACTTTGACATAACACTCCACAAATTCTCCTTAAAATCTACAATTATATCCAATTACAACAAGCAATAATATGACTTAAGAAGACTAATTAGATAATACATCTAATAAATCATCTTTATTTTGTGTGTAAACCTTGCCAACTATCAGTCAGGAGCTTCCGAGCTCAAATCTATTTTAACAAGTGCTAATATACAGTACAAACTTTTCAAGAGGTTTTGATTTATTACTTAATCAGCAAGCCAATAAAATCATATAAAGCCTTATACGAATTTCACATAATCAGTTAATTTGTTAATGGAAAAGTTACTTATCGTTTATTTTATCTTATTAAAACTGAAGAATTTGCATACCCATGATATCTATATTTAAAATATGCCCAACAATTACACAAGCTCTTAATTGGCTACGCTTTTTTTAAGTCTTGGACTTAAAATACAGTTTTAGTGACAGTTACTCATTCTGGAAGCCTTATAATTCTGATAAGTTATATATACCAGAAAAACAACTGGCAAATACCAATGCTAACTCAAGCATAGCAAATATATGGCTATTTAAGAATTTTGTCAACCAAATTTCATCAAGACTGATCTTTAGACTAAACCCATCATTAGGATAAAGCAACTTAAAAAAATCTCCTTTCATGTTTTTACTAGTTTTATGAAGCAATTTACATTGTTTGCATATGGGTCTAATATGTATAGCCAAAATCCATAGACCGGTCATGCCTTACATAAATATCTGGACCCGTTTGGAACTAACACTGAGCCATCTCTTTACATTTCATAAAATATCCGGTCAGCTTGACAAGGGAATAAGATCCAGAAGGCCTAATGGCATAGCCATTGAATGCCATTCTTGACGATGCAGATTTAAGAAATTAAATTCTTTTAATTTCATAACCTTTCCCATCTCGTCTTTGTAGTAGGTGCTTTTAAGGTGCAATCCTTATTCCACAGGTATCTTTCTGTAGTAGTTTCAAAGCCCTCACGAGTCATTTAAGGAGCTATCCGTTTGTCACAGATTTCCTTTCTTACGAGCAGGTCCAAAGTTTCGAAGGAGCCCTCGTTACACCAAGCTTTGAAGGTGCCATCCATTTACCACAGATTACATCTTTCTGTTGTTGCACCACACCTATCAAGAGACTTATTTTGAGGATTCCATCTATTTGCCACTGATAACCCATCTTAACCAGGAGGGTCAAAGGTTTGGAAGTCTCCATAGATACACCATTGGTATTCCATTTGTAGAAGTTCCATCTTTTAGACTTTAGAACCATTATATTTTGAAGCAAAGTTCACTAGGAAGCACCAGCTTTTAAAGCTCTTGCCAAACCTCTGTCGGAAATTAAAAGCAAGTAAAGTAGAGTGCTTGAAAAGACTTAACACTAATTTCCAAATGTCTTATTACTTCTAAGCTATAATCTTAGTTGGAAAAAAAAGATATTCAATCCTAGGGCTCCAACAGGGAAAAATAGCCAAGTGAGAAAATGAAACAATACCAGTCATATACTACAGATCGCAGAATCATTAAGTGGCAAGGCATTGAGGAAGCATTGAAAGTTCTAAAAATTTAAAATATGACCAACTCATTACTTTCAATAATGAAATAATATTGAGCAAAATGCAGGAGGTTTATGAAAAATTATACGCTAAGATTTTACTGGCAATTAATTTCGCCAAGAAAATATCCTATTAAAGTTTGACTAATATTAAATATGGCCTTCACAGCCACGCCCTCAGGAGTCTCAATGAAGCCTCTTTCTTAAGACTAAAGTAAAGTCTGAACAACAACTAGTCCTAAACTTCAGTATATTAAATTTATCCGAAAGAAAATGTGATAAGTAACTAGTATTAGTGAACGGTTCTTCGGTACTGTGCATGGTAGACTTTTAAAGTCTACCATGCACAGAACATAGGGCCACCCCCTCCAACAAAGGTGGCCCCCTTTAAATGGCTAAATAAATTTGCTACCCTATTTGGAGGGTTTTGTCTTATCTAAATTACTGTTTAGCCGATTACTTTGTTAATAACAGCTTCAAACATCTAGCCTAGCTTAAGAGGCCATGTATTTAACTTTAAATTAAGAAATCTAAATCTTTCATTTAACATATGCCCCCTCCCTGGCCTAAATATCTCTACACATTCTACGCTAACTAGTTTATTTCTGTAAATTTAACGTTAGAGGATTTAAATTTAGGTTTGATAAACAATACTATATACAGCTGGTTTAACAAATTTCACATTATGAAAGTTACCATAGAACCAATAAAAAAGTTATGTTGCCACAGCTTATTAGTCTAATCCAAATTTACTGGAGGTATTTCACGGAGATTCAGCCAGAGTAAAAGTACTAAACTATCACAGTAACTAACAATATTAGAGAATTATAGATTCTGTATGTAAATGAGATTAAATTTTTTAATTTCACTTCCACAATTTTGCAAACTGTCAACCTAATATCTAAATTCAAACTAGTTTCAAATCCCATGAACAGATATTAAAGATTTCCAAACCTGTCAATAAAAAGAATACAAAGCCTGTTTCAAATCAATGAGCTAAGCCGAGATCATAGCCATTTTGAAGTGTACTTACTTACACATTGTGTTTACTTCGAACCCCACACTGGAATCTGGAGTACAAAGCTGAAGTTCCTTTTAGATTTGCGTAAAGTCTTAGATTTGCGTAAAGTCTTAACTTATTGAAGTTTCTTCAAATGCCATAACCATAACCTGAAAGTAGAGGACACTTCAATGTCTATACAAGCAATTTTTCTAATAAAAATAAACTTAAAGGCATAAAGATTAAATATTTGTTGAAAAATAATTAGCTTGGAAAATTGAAATTCTGCAGAGTTTTAATTTTCACCAATCCTTGGTAATCAGTTTACAGCAATAAATTATCTTGTTGCACCTAACTTTATACTTGTGAAATTTCCGGCACTTTTAACTATATTTGGAAAATTCTGAGGGGGCAATTATGTATATATTAATCTTCATTAAAAATTTGGGTTTCGAAGCAGCAAACCAAAATAGGAGCTTTGGCCTAAAATTAAAAATAACAGTTTTTAAAGTGTTTAGTTATATTGATATCCAAGAACATTAAGGATAGCTCATTTCCTGGTTAATCTAGATGTTTAATTGAAGTGTTGGCCAAGAATATTAATAAAATATTGAACTTGAAGATTTAGTTTAACATTTACTTATTTTCAACAGGTCAATCTTCTATAAATATCCAAGGGCATTAGTTATAAATTACTCCTATAGCTTCAAATTAAAAATTCTCTTGAGATTACAATTCATAAAAATTCGCCAATAAGTAATATAATATCCAAGGGATATTAAACAGCCGCATTAAAACCTAAAAACTCAATTACAACAAATGTTATATTGAAGAAAGTTTTTTTCTTCGACAAATAGAACAATTAAATGGAAAGACATGAAAACTAAATGAATGAAGTATTGAACGCTACTAAAAGTAAAAATTCATAAAACTAAAAATTTTCACAGAACTTAAGTATTAGACTGCAGAACTAAAATCAAATTTTTCACCGAATCCAACAGACTAAATTGCCAAACTTATGACAAACTACACAATACAATTAAATTAACTAAAGTCACTGTACAAAAGTTGAGTTTCAAAATAAAATACATTGAACTAAAGTTTCTACTTTTCATAATCGCGAGTTTCCCCGATTACATCAAAAAGTAAGGCGGCCAAACTAATATCGAATTTCATCCAATACAAAAAGACAAAACTTTTTGCACCCATGTAAGTCTGAACACTAAACTCTTCAGCTATAAATATATTAAAGTAAATCTTAAGCATATAAATTTCTTAAATATAAATTTGAGTAATCAAGGAGAAGTAAAGTCCTAAGAACTTTAGTGACTTTGAAAATAATTATTTGAAATACTGTCAGCCAGTACTTCAATGTTTATGTCATACAGATAATTATAGACCGTAATTTAATCCTTTAATTACATTATGAAAATTCTTCAGATATGGTAAAGACTCATATTAAACATTAATAGCAATTAAGTGATTAATAGTACCTAATTTCTGCCATCGCTAATAAAAAGAAAATTTCAGAGAAATATTGAAGTTAACGTTTAGTTTTAAGTAAAAGGAAAAGTAACTTCGAGACTTACAACATAGTAATCTCAATTTAACAGCCGTCTAGTCTTTTGGACTTATTAACGCAATTTCGGAATTTCCCTAACACAAACTAGTATGGAGAGATTTTTGCAGAACCCAAGTTCTCTGAGGCTAACCACTAAATAAAATCAGAGGTAAGAAATAGATTTTATCAAAATAAGTACATAAATGAGAGCATGGGTAAGCAGACATTCACTGTTGACACCCGTTACCAACTCGACTGTTTGGAAGTATCAATAGAAGAAACCATACACTGGCAGAGCAGAACGTTAATTATATAACTTAAAGAAACTTCGTACCTCCAAATCTATAGGTTGACAGCTTAAAGTGCAAGAAACCTAAACTCGAACCAACACCAACCACCAACTCCAACAAAGTAACAGTAAATAAAACAGATCTGCACCGAATTTTAACCAAGTTGAGAACCAGGAGGGCAGTCCTTCAAAATTAATACTTTACAGTCAAGAGAAAACTTTAAACAGTTTGACGGAATATTAAGAGTTAAAAATTCGTAGATATGTTAGAAGAATATTAGAAATTTGCACCATTCTGAAAACAACCCGTCGATCTAAAACACTGAAAACAGAACAGCGATCTATAACAACCATGTTTCGTAAAAGTGGACTAGTTATAGCCAATATACCCGAACGCGAAATACAAAAACCTTGATAAAAAGCATTACACACGCAAAATCACCTACCTACTATTAACTAACGGAAACTTGCAGCAGACGAAACAGAAGAATCACCTTTCTATCACATAAGCTCTCAGAACACTAACAAGATAGAGCTGAATTTTCTGACGACTTCAATTCTTCAAGGAAGGTGAAAAGTTGGCCTACCAATCCGGTCTCTCGTTCTTGTGAGGGTAATTGCTAAACTGGGTGATTTATAACTACCAGAGGACGGAAACAAGCCAGTCAATATATTTGATTTTTATGGTTTTATTTAATGCAAAAAAAAAAAATCCGTTATAAACTACTTAAAATGTAAAAGATGTGTAAATTGTTAATTTAGATGGCTTATGTTTATGGAAAAAATTTAATGTATACTGTAACCATACCGTAAATATTGAGCCAGTAAAAAAAAAAACGATATTTAAGTTTTTAAATAAAAAGTTAAAAAAAAAATCTTAAAATCTAAAAACAAAAATCCTTTGAATATTTACAGATATTGATAATAATTTCTAATCCTGTTTTATAGCAAACATTTGACTCCATATTCTAAGAAAAAACATTTAAACATTTACCCGGAATTAAACATTCATAACCATCGTAGGAAAATGTAAGAAAAATACATTTATTTATATCAAAATATATATGTGACTATTATCTCACCTTATCTGTTACAACGACAGACTTGTTATTAAAATGTGTCCGGCTGAGGAGTTATCAATTAAATAACACAATGTCAATGAAAAAGTTGTCTAACATTTTATAATAGACCCGAAAATTGAAACATTACTATATAACACGTATTCACTTTCTATAATTAATTACATTTCATAATACAATTCTGGAGTAATAAAGAATAATACAATTATTTTGTAATATGTTCCAAAGGTAAGTCATTGCAATTACAGCTGTAATTATGAAGTCAAACGCTAACTGGATTGCCTTCATTAAATTGACACTGCTTGAATATTGGCAATCACTTTGAGCATATTACAAGTGCTTCATTTGCTATTTGAGGGATACAGTTTAATAAGACACTTTTGATGGTTTACGGTATGACCCAAGGATGAATCTGTAACATTTTGGATGAAGTACATCAAAGCACAAGTACGCAGCAGTACTTTGAAAATAATCGCAAGTTTGAGTAAATGGTAAATATTTTGTTAGTTTATTTTTGTATTGTAATCAGCATTACGCAGAAAACACTAAACCAATTTAATCGAAACTTGGTGGATATGTGGCGTATGACACAAGGACAAATCCATTAGATTTTGAAGAAAATACATTGAAGTACAAGTATGCAGTGGAGTTAAAAGCAGAATAAGACTGATTGGTGGACGAAGGTATTCTCTCTAATGAGTACCCCTCTAGTTTCACCTGTTTTTTTTTTCGGGATTTGCTTGGTACAGTTGGACACAGGAATTCTTGACAAACCTCTCTCTGATTAAATTGGTTTTGTAGTTTTGGCGCAGTTAAAAAAAAAATAAAAATAAAAAACTTATAAAAATATTTGGCATTTACTCAACATTGCGATCATTTTCAAAGAACCGCAGCGTACTTGTGCTTTGGTGTACTTTATCCAAACTGTTAGAAGATTCATCCTTGGGTCATACTCAACATGGCTACTAAGTTTGGTCAAAATTGGTGCAGTAGTTCTTTTGTAAAGTTGCTCACAAACAAATAAATAAATTAACAAACAGACAGGGTGAATGCAATATATATATATATATATATATATATATATATATATATATATATATATATATATATATATATAATGGCTTTTCTGTCTGTCTGAAGAACACGCAGAAATGAAAGTAATAATAAAATAATAACTAGTTTGGTAATCTTTATTTATCGCATTATCAGCTCCCTTTGTTTACTATGTTTTGTAAATATTTATCTGAGTGACTAATGCCAGTAGATGAAAATTATGAATTATAAACCACATCGTGAAAACCAATATTAAAGTATAAATGTATGTATTATAATACATATTTGTAAAAATGAACATGTAAAACTGTATATTTTCCTTAATAAAAAAA
This sequence comes from Palaemon carinicauda, assembly GCF_036898095.1. NCBI lineage: Eukaryota > Metazoa > Arthropoda > Malacostraca > Decapoda > Palaemonidae > Palaemon > Palaemon carinicauda. The sequence continues at coordinate 14,170,846 of NC_090756.1, read as the reverse complement.
TAAATAAAATAGTGGCATTTTCACTGAATAATATTTCTAGGAGGAAATACTTTGTTTATCCGAAAGGTAAAGTATAAGAGAGTATTGTTATTTTAAAGATAAACTGTCAACAAAGTTTTTAATATATTTGCATAAACAAAAATAAATTTAAAGGATTTATTCACAATAGTACAAAGTATTATTAGAAATATTTCACTAAAAGTTCTGATATTTCCTTAATACGAGTAAAGACAAGAATAATATCTTATAATTTTTTATTATCTTATATACCTCAGAATATCCTTTTTCCTTTTATTAAAAATCATACATTTATAATTCTTACGATTTATAAAATTGTATATACAACATAATATATTCATATGAATAATTTTTTTAAACAATATATATTCACACATATACCTTTTACTATTCATCTAAATATGTTTTTAAATCATTGTTATTATTATTATTATTATTATTATTATTATTAATATTATTATTATTATTATTATTATTATTATTATTATTATCATTATTATTAATTGCTGAGTTACAATCCTAGTTGGAAATGCAGGATGATATAAACCCAGGGGCTCCAACAGTGAAAATAGCCCAGTGAGGAAAGGATACAAGGAAAAATAAGATACTTAAACAGCCGTATCAACAATGAAATAAATATCTCCCAAATAAACAATAATTACAAGCATATCGACTCGAGAATATTTTTTTAAAAGAAGTTTTGAATCATATTTTATTTACATTAAAAGTATTTATAATTTAACTCTTTATCCATTTAATTCCAGGTCATAAATTAAAAGGCTGTTTAACCGGCCGCCGGTTACCAATCAATAGAATCGTGTCTTATTTATCCGGCGGCCGAATGCGGATATTTAAAGGCCTTAATTACTTGAAACTGCCGGTCAAACAAGGCACTGGAACCTCGTTTCATATCCAGCTACTTGTTACCCAAATTCTATTTTTTATTTATACGGATATATATATATATATATATATATATATATATATATATATATATATACAGTATATATATATATATATATATATGTGTGTGTGTGTGTGTGTGTGTGTGTGTGTGTGTGCATGTGCGTGTGTGCATGCGTGTTAATTCGAAAATGCCAAAATGCCTCCTTAAGTATTAACAATGTAAGTCAGGTTTTATTGCGATATGCCCGGTGAAAAGAGAGAGAGAGAGAAAGAGAGAGAGAGAGAGAGAGAGAGAGAGAGAGAGAGAGAGAGAGAGAGAGAGAGAGAGAGAGAGCATATGTGATTAATCAGCGCGTTGTCGAATTGCTCACCATCACATAATTAAAAAACGCAAAGGGAACTCAGTCCTAAGACTCTCTCTCTCTCTCTCTCTCTCTCTCTCTCTCTCTCTCTCTCTCTCTCTCTCTCTCTCTCTCTCTCGTGAACAAGCCAATAAGCTCCAGAGACACCTCCCAGAGTGCAATCAACCCTTTGGTTTGCAATCCTTTAGCAATCCTTCAATTAAGAGACGATCAGGCTATAGACATTGTACTCTCTCGTATTCCAAACTGCGAAACTCTAAGTATGTTTTCCGTCGTCATGGCAACCGTTGAAGCTGCTTCGACGATGCTCTACGAAAGATGTTTTTATTATCTCTTATCTCAGTGTTCATGTGATGCTGCTGATATCAACTTGGTTTCAGTATACTCCAGGGCGTAGAGTTTCTATTGAAATACGGATGTTTTTTGGATGTTTTAGTGTGATGTTGGATAGCTTTTTCTGTTTGTGTATATACATACGCACGCACACATAACACTAAATGAATATATATATATATATATATATATATATATATATATATATATATATATATATATATATCGAATGATAAGTACACACACGCTCCCACCTCTCTCCAGGGTACGACTACTCCCTCTTCCCCCTCCCGAGGGACAGGGAGAGCTAAACGTGACCGGAAAACTATATATATATATATATATATATATATATATATATATATATATATATATATATATGCTCTCAATGTGATTTTCAATATTCAATTAATGTTAATTTGAAAAAGACAATCCAGTTAGCGTGTGAATTCATAATTATAGCTGTAGTTTCAATGATTTACCTTTGGAACATATTACAAAATAATTGTTTGTATTATTCTTTATTACTCAAGAAATATATTATGAAATGCAATGAATTATAGAAGGTCAATAAGTGTTGTATAGTAATGTGTCAATTTTTGGGTCTAGCATAAAATGTTAGATAACTATTTGATTGACATTGTGTTATCTAATTGATAACTTCTCAACCGGAGTTATTGTAATAACAAGTGTCATTATAACAGTTGAGATAATAATCACATATATATTTTATATAAATGTATATATTTTTCTTAATTTAATAGAACTGATTAAATATACATTTTCCAACGATAATTATGAATATTTCATTCAGTGTAATTTTTAAACTAGGTTACGAAGCAAATATTTTGCTATAAAACATGATTAGAAATTATGTTCAATATTTGGAAAGATTCAGAGGGATTCAGTTTTCATATTTTTAGTGTATAACGAAACATTTTTTTTCTGCATTACAATATAATACCTTTAAATATTCATTTCTATTACCTGGGGAATCCACCACCTTCTCCAGTGCTTGTTTCCCTACTCTGACGTAAATTACCCAGTTTAGCAATTACTCTCATGATAACGAGAGTCCGGATTGGTTGTCCGAGTTTTTCACCTACCTGTGGGAGTCGAAGACGTCAGAAAACTCAATAGAGTTCACTTAGTTTTCTAAGGGCTTCTGTAGAGGAAGTTTATCGACATTGTCTTTCTTGTCTGTTTGCACTGAGGTTTCATTAGGATCGTGAAAGGTAGGTTTATGTGGTTGTATATTTTGTTTCATAGATTATTTCGACTTTAGAACATTTGTATTTGCTGGTAAAATTTTATTAATGTATGTTAATTACCTAATGTATAATTGTGAAAATGTTGGTCAGTTTTTTTTTTTTATTTAATGGTTTTAGATCTTTTGGATTAATTTATACCAAATTATATCTTCAAACTGTTGGCGTTAATAGTTTTAGGTTTAAAGAACTACCACTTTTTTAATGTTTCTTTTTATAGCTTCTATGGTGATATTTTTTTGTCCGATAAATAATTTACATTTTAATTCTATTGAAGGTCTGGCAATATAAAGTGTTAAATCTTTTAATTAAATAAATTTATTAATATTTCCTTAAAAATTTTCTTGGAATTAAACTTGGTGTTAAACCCGATAGTTTAATCATTTACAAATGTAGTTGGTGGTTTAAGGTGATAAGACACTTAAAAACCTATATTTTATATTTTCGTAAGAGGTCATCGGCGTAATTATTACTAGTTAAACTTTTTTTAAATTCATTAAAAATTTTACTCTAAATTATGTTACTGCACTAAATATTAGATTTTGAAACTAAACTTCAAAACTAGATTTTATCAGTTTTTTTTTCTTGAGTTTTAATTGATCCTTAACGTTTACGGTAAAATTAGTGCTTTTAGAATGGGTGCATTCTTAATGGAGTTTAATCTTCTGAATGATAATACTTTTAATATAGATCAGTTTTATGGGCTTAGTAAAACTTAGAACTCTTTTATCGGTTTAATTAAAGTTGACCTTAAGTTTTAAGGTTATGGTAGCTATTACTTTTAACATTTTTCATATTTTAAAATACCTATTGTTCCCATCTTCCTTGGCTAATTTTAAATGGTTCAATTAGTAGTATAACTATTCTGATTTCTTGAGTTAAGCTTGTGTACCTATGCATTGGGATCTGCTCCTTTCGACTACAGAGTAAAGACTAGCTTTACGCTTTTTTTTTTCTTTTTTTTTTTCCCCCAAGAATTTTTGAATCTTACTTAGGCTATAAAATTTATTAATTGCAAAATTAAAGGTTAAATTAAGCTGCAGCTTTTGACTGTCCTTGGGTAAACATAACTATTAAAGCTACACATAAATTTTGTACCTCTTCTTGCTCTATAAAATTTGGCGAGATGACTAACTTTGTCAATTTATATTTCCATACAAGATCATAAATTCAAATAGTCTGATCTAAATATATTTTCAGGAAATTTAGATACCTGGAAGAATATTAGGACCTAGGATAATTCAAGATTGAGGCAGTATATCAAAAATTTGTTTTGAACAAAAAAAATAGAAATGCTGATATATTTTCAACTTTTAGAGAAGTCTTTGGTTTTAGAGGAGAGTCTAGAGTCTTTGGTTTTAGAGGAGAGTCTAGAGTCTTTGGCTCTAGAGGAGAGTCTAGAGTCTTTGGCTCTAGAGGAGAGTCTAGAGTCTTTGGCTCTAGAGGAGAGTCTAGAGTCTTTGGCTCTAGAGGAGAGTCTAGAGTCTTTGGCTCTAGAGGAGAGTCTAGAGTCTTTGGCTCTAGAGGAGAGTCTAGAGTCTTTGGCTCTAGAGGAGAGTCTAGAGTCTTTGGCTCTAGAGGAGAGTCTAGAGTCTTTGGCTCTAGAGGAGAGTCTAGAGTCTTTGGCTCTAGAGGAGAGTCTAGAGTCTTTGGCTCTAGAGGAGAGTCTAGAGTCTTTGGCTCTAGAGGAGAGTCTAGAGTCTTTGGCTCTAGAGGAGAGTCTAGAGTCTTTGGTTTTATATCCAGAAGTTGCATGTACTTTGTAAATCTTTCATTGCTCTTAATTTTGAATTTGAGCTCTTTATAGCTTAAAAATTAATTTGGTATGTGGAATGTTTAGGCTAATTTTACATAGTGTGCTAAAATCATTAAGTGTATATAAGAGGAACACTTTATCCAATTGGAGAAATTTTTAGTCCTGCGTAATTTTTAATTTTCGTTCGGCAGTTTTTTTTTTTTTTTTTTTTTATTTTGAAGTTTGTAGTTCTAGTTTGGAAGCTTAATTTTAATTTTTTTTTTTTTGCGCAAGTGTTTTATTATAGTTTGAACATTTTTGTATTTAGTAAAGTTTGCCATTTTAGTTTGGCAGTTTAATTTTAATTTCATTCGGAGAGTTTATTTTTCTCTAGGAAGTTTTTGTATTTGGTAACGATTAACTATAGTTTTGCAGTTTATTTTTTGTTGTATTCGATTAAGTTTTTAATTATCGTTCAGCTGTTTTTAAGTTTACCATATTTCTTCGGACGCTGAATTTTCATTGTAATGTTTGTGAAGTTCTTTAATTAATTCTTCATTGAATGTTAAACTAAATTTTAAACTAACATCACACTATCTTTACTGGTAACTTTTAGAAATGGTGCTTTTAAGAATTACTTAAAAACACAAATAATTTAAGGCTGTTAGCAAATTTTAGTTAATTTTATCTTCCTAAATTAATTCTAAAATAGTGCTGATTTGAAACTGGTTTAACCTTTAATCTTTAGTTTTTAACAGATCTTAAAATTTCAGATTGTACTCTTCCTTCTGGGCCAACACTTTAAAAAAGGAGAGATCACAAGACATCGTTGAGAAGATTTAACAAGCAATTACTTGCCGTTTTTAAGATCCACTTCATGAAGTTTGAGAATAATTTAACTATCTTAGACTAGATATCTACTTATATTCTGACATGTGCATAATTTGATTGACAAGTATGATATAACTCTGATCCTTTAACAAAAATTTTTAATTTTTTGGCCAGAGCTAATGTTCAATGCTAGCTATAAACTGTTAATATTTAGGAATTTTAAGATAGTTCTGTAATGCATACTATTAAATATTGTTAAAGTGCTGCTAAGTTTTACTGCAATAGCAAATGACTTTAAAAGTTTAGATGGAAATTTTATAAAGTCAATTATGTAAATTTGCTTAACTACTATTTTAAGTTTCCCGTCTTAAACTTTTCTATATTAGAACACATAAATTAATAAGTAATGAAAAATCTCCGTACTTTCAGGTTGTCATATCAAGATACTTCAATCAAGCCTTATAGATTATCTTAAGTGACTTAAAATTAATGATTCTCAATTAATATTGATCTGTAGTCTACAAAATTTAAGGAATCCAAATTGACATTCGAAGGAGCTGGAACATATTTTCAAGACTTCTGAGGCTCAAGTAAGTGGTATTCAGGGGCTATGGCCTTTTGTTTAGCTCTTGATTTGCAGTTGGCTTTGTATTTATTCTATTGTCAGGTTTGAGTCTCCTTGATGGCAAAAGTCTCCTTGATGGCAAAAGTCTCCTTGATGGCAAAAGTCTCCTTGATGGCAAAAGTCTCCTTGATGGCAAAAGTCTCCTTGATGGCAAAAGTCTCCTTGATGGCAAAAGTCTCCTTGATGGCAAAAGTCTCCTTGATGGCAAAAGTCTCCTTGATGGCAAAAATCGTCATAATGGAAAAAATGATGACTAAAATCTCTCCATAGTGAACTCTTTTTGGCTTGTGCTTAGCCATATAACTAGGATATATGTATAATTCTTCTCATTCAGGATAGAAACATTGCCAGGTTTGTAACTATGAAACCTTAATAGTTTAGATACAAAGCCATGACAATTTTAAAGTAAAGTTAGGTAAATATTTGAATTTCTTAAACGGGGCCACCTTTGTAGGGGTGGCGAAGCCACGCCGGCAAAGGTGGCCCCATGGTTTGTGTATGGTGGACTTGAGGTCCACCATACACAGACCGCCTGTGTACTAATCCCATTCCCTTTCAGGTATTTTTTTTTTTTTTCAGGTAGAACTTTGTTCTAAAGTTTAGAACATTGTTCAGAGACAGTTTGCTTGAGTTTTGTCACTTACAGCAAGGCTGGGGTTACTTTTGAGTTGCTTATTCTAAGGAAGGTTAAGGATATTCTAATTTAGCTTGCTTTTTCTAAGCAAGACTGAGGCTCTGCGAGGTAGCTTGCTTATTCTAATTAAGGTTGAGGCAATAAAGATGTAGCTTATTCTAAGCAAGCCTGAGGTGACTATGAGGTAGCTGGCTTATTCTAAGCAAGGCTGAGGTGACTTGAGGCAACATGCTTTTTCTAAGCAAGGCAGAGGTGACTTTGAGGGAGGTAACTAGCTTATTCTAAGCAAGGCAGAGGTGACTTTGAGGGAGGTAGCTTGCTTATTCTAAGCAAGGCTGAGGTGACTTTGAGGGAGGTAACTAGTTTATTCTAAGCCAGGCAGAGGTGACTTTGAGGGAGGTAGCTTGCTTATTTTAAGCAAGGCTGGGGTGAAGCAAGGCAGAGGTGACTTTGAGGTAGCGTGCTAATTCTAAGCAAGGCTGGGGTGAAGCAAGGCAGAGGTGACTTTGAGGTAGCGTGCTAATTCTAAGCAAGGCTGGGGTGAAGCAAGGCAGAGGTGACTTTGAGGTAGCGTGCTAATTCTAAGCAAGGCTAGGGTGAAGCAAGGCAGAGGTGACTTTGAGGTAGCGTGCTAATTATAAGCAAGGCTGGGGTGAAGCAAGGCTGGGGTGAAGCAAGGCAGATGTGACTTGAGGTAGCGTGCTAATTATAAGCAAGGCTGGGGTGAAGCAAGGCAGAGGTGACGAGGTAGCGTGCTAATTATAAGCAAGGCTGGGGTGAAGCAAGGCAGAGGTGACTTTGAAGTAGCGTGCTAATTCTAAGCAAGGATAGAGTGAAGCAAGGCAGAGGTGACTTTGAGGTAGCGTGCTAATTATAAGCAAGGCTGGGGTGAAGCAAGGCAGAGGTGACTTTGAGGTAGCGTGCTAATTCTAAGCGAGGCTAGGGTGAAGCAAGGCAGAGGTGACGAGGTAGCGTGCTAATTATAAGCAAGGCTGGGGTGAAGCAAGGCAGAGGTGACTTTGAGGTAGCGTGCTAATTCTAAGCAAGGCTAGGGTGAAGCAAGGCAGAGGTGACTTTGAGGTAGCGTGCTAATTATAAGCAAGGCTGGGGTGAAGCAAGGCAGAGGTGACTTTGAGGTAGCGTGCTAATTCTAAGCAAGGCTAGGGTGAAGCAAGGCAGAGGTGACTTTGAGGTAGCGTGCTAATTATAAGCAAGGCTGGGGTGAAGCAAGGCAGAGGTGACTTGAGGTAGCGTGCTAATTCTAAGCAAGGCTGGGGTGAAGCAAGGCAGAGGTGACTTTGAGGTAGCGTGCTAATTCTAAGCAAGGCTAGGGTGAAGCAAGGCAGAGGTGACTTTGAGGTAGCGTGCTAATTATAAGCAAGGCTGGGGTGAAGCAAGGCAGAGGTGACTTTGAGGTAGCGTGCTAATTCTAAGCAAGGCTAGGGTGAAGCAAGGCAGAGGTGACTTTGAGGTAGCGTGCTAATTATAAGCAAGGCTGGGGTGAAGCAAGGCAGAGGTGACTTGAGGTAGCGTGCTAATTCTAAGCAAGGCTGGGGTGAAGCAAGGCAGAGGTGACTTTGAGGTAGCGTTCTTATTCTAAGCAAGGTTAAGGGGTCTCTGTTTAGGGCCGAGGTTGAATTGACCACTTTTATTGTATGTTTCAGGTGGTATTTCAATGAATACTGTAATTCATGGGTGGAATTTAATATTTAGGTCCAGACATTCTCAGGGATTACTGACTTCAAAGGTTCCCATATGGTCTTAAGAAATCCAGGTTGACTTTTGTTGTACCTTAAGAATTACTAATGTAATATTTCTTTAATATTTGCTTCTTCCGTTAGACTAGTTTTGCTACTAGCTTCCAGAGCAAACAACCGGATGGTTTAAATATTTACTTGATTGACCATGTTCAAAGTGATAAATGCCATTTATAACTTTGGTCTTATAACACTTAATTGTAAATTAAATTTTATCTTAGTGGAGACCTTATAACTGAAAAATAGCTTAAAGCTCTACACATGACTTAAACTTTTCATTCCCAACAGAACTTTGGCACTCGATGGCAAACTTAGCTTTGAAAGCTGTTAAATGTATCAAAATAAGAGATGGAACTTAAAATCCTTATGAGAAACCAACCCACGAGATTCTTACTGATAGGATGGAAAACAAATGGTTAAGGGATGGCACCTTCAAAATTGAATGAAGCTCCTGGTAGTGATATTAGTGGCAAACACATGGCACTTCCAAAATCTTGTACTGCTCCAGGAAAATGATACTCAGTAGATCCAGGGACGCAGCTCCAGGGACATACTGCTCCAGGGACATGATACCGCTCCAGGAACATGATACTCATTAGCTCCAGGGCATGATACCGCTCCAGGAACATGATACTCATTAGCTCCAGGGACATGATACTGCTCCAGGTACATGATACTGCTCCAGCTACATGATACTCAGTAGGTCCAGGGACGACATACTGCTCCAGGGACATGATACTGCTCCAGGAACACATTGTTCAATGAAACAAACTACAGGAACATGCTACTCCAGTTATATGCTGCTCCAGGAATATATCGGTGGCAAATGGATACCATCTTCCATGTAACTCGTAACAGAAGACACGATGGTAAAGGTTTTGCAATATAATCAAAATTTCGTAGCTCTACACCTATTCCAGATGGGTCTTCAATGGCTATGCCATAGAGCCTTCCAGATGTTGACTTCTAAAATTAACAGTTTATATAAGGCAAAGACCAGTCTTTGGAATATACTATAAAAACTAATTTCATTTTGTAAACTGTTTAATACGTAGATTATTTTAACAGTAAGAAAGTATAAAAAACATTTTCCACATGATTTATTTTATCCCAAGATCTTTTTTGAGTTTTGGAAGAGTTTGGACAAAGTATGAAATGGCTCTTTTAAGTTTTTTAATTTGATTACCCTAAGATCTGCTTTTTGAGTTTTGGAATGGGTTGGTTAAATTCTGAAGTAGCTTTGAATTCGCTATACTTAAACTTAGTTCATTGGTAATGCCTAGTAAGAGGTTTCAAAGTTATTAGAGATGCACATTACAAGGTTGCCGATAATGATAGTATCCATAAGTTATTTACCATGGCTTAGGTGCTTTGGTCTGGCTTAACGGAAGTTGCGAAGCTATTGAATATTTTTTTTTTTTTTTTTTTTTGAAGTATTGTATATTTCAAATGTAGGTGGTTTTGTAATCAAATGGCGAACTTTGATTTTGTAGTAAGTCAATTCGTGTAGATCGGTAATGAAAACAAATGCTGAGGAAATGGTATGTCATAAGTATGCTATTCTATTGTGCATTATTTTGTTCGGTTTTATAACAAACAAAAAAAATCTGGTTACTCTAGAAAAGTAATTTAGTTCATAAAATTTTAGAGCATAACACTAAATTATAACGCCAGAAATGCTTGCATAATGGGACGCTAAAAAGTAGGATGACTTTGCCTTGCGCATGCCTTAGGTTACAGTAAATAACAGAACAAAAACTGATGGAAATTGACAGGATCTCTTGATGAAAATAATCAAGGTTCTCCACATTCAATAAAACACTTATTACACAAAACTATGAAGGTGGAACCAATAACTGTTTGGCAAGCGTTGGTTTAAACAGTCTGTACGAAATTGTGAAATTTGAAAGTATTAAGGACTATGGCTTTAGCGTTTTCTGATGTGCGTTTTTTACCCCCCTATATTAAGAAGTTTTAATTTTGCATTTTTTTTTTGTATTATAATGAATTAAGAGGGAAGACTTGGAATTTTCCATTACTTTACGGTGAAGCTTTTGACATTGACTAAGCTATTAAGCATAATAATCTGGAGGAATGTTGATCGAATTTGGTGATTTGTATGAACACCTTGAAACAGACAGTTTTTCGACGTTGCTAAGTTTATCGAGAAGATTTTAAATAGATAAAATTCAAGTGGTAATTATATTAAATTTCTCGAACAAGGTTTGAGTTTACCTAAGCTCAGTGTTCAGTGATTTCATTCATTTTACCAAGTGTTACATAGCTTGGAGTAAGATAGTTTCTAAGTTTTGTATTTTGAGAAAATCTTTTAAGAATCATGCACTTGAACCCACAGCCTTTCTGGTATGGCATCTTGAACAGAATAGAATTTAAGGATACAAATTCCGAAAGCTGAAGTGTTCCCTTTTACTACATCTTTTAGATTTATAAAAACTCGTCCACTTTAAATAAACAATAGAATGGATAAAGATTTGTCGGGATCGAAATGTTTGTTTTTCTGTAGCATCATTGAACCTGTCAATGCCTGATAAAGTTTGACTTTAATTAAAGCCATGCCCGCATGGTGGAGCATTCCCATATTGAGACAATGGCTTTGTCCTTCGGCCACTAAGACTTTTCCCGTCAGTGGTTACACTTCAGCGGGCAAACTATCGAAATAGCCGTTCTCGCAAATAGTAATATAAAGGGTAGAGGCCTTGAACAGTGTATTGACATCTGGAGTAACGTCACTACTACACACACAATGGAACTCTTAATTACTGAGTATAATAATAAAATGTACTATAATTGACGTTGTGGCTATTTTTGTTAGTTCAGGATATAATTTAAGCTTTTTATATTTTCCCCATGCTGTAAACAACAAGTCGTCATATGAGTATTATACATATTGCGTTAATTAATAATTGTATCACCGAGTAGCTCTTTTCTCCAACAGTTATTATTAGCTAAGTTGCACCTTAGTCGGAACAGCAGGATGCTGCTATAAGCCCAGGGGCTCTAACGGGGGAAAATATCCCAGTGATGAAAGGAAATAAACTACTATGAATAATTGAAATAATAGCTTTAAAGGACAGTAGCAACATCTAAATAGATCTTTTATGAATAAACTACAAAAGGCATGTCAGCTTGTTCAACATAGACATTCGCTGCACTTTGAAACTTTTTAAAAGTTCCACTCGTACATATAATGGGGTGAATCCCATTACTGGAAATGTAGTTAGGTAAAATGGTTATCATTGTGTGTATATCATAATGTGGAAACCATACAGCGTATCAACCCTACTGTCACCATAGTCAGTACAGACTATGTATATATAATTCTAATTCTCATAGAATAAATATCCCCTCACGCTTTAAAGGCTGTTTTAAATAAATTATTTTTTGATAGTATGAGTTACAGTACTCTCAATTATTACAGTTAAGTCCTATGTCATGAGCATTTGCTTTTCCCTCATGTGGATTAACGACAGTGGGAGATTTTAGTCTGATCACTCACAGTAAACCAATCTAGTATGGGTGGCCCTGACTAGTACAGCTTTGCTGATCAAGGCGATACGTAAATCCTTTCACTCACGTTAAGGTATTCCGACATAGAAAGGGTTATTTCTGAGTGATCTTTGTTTGTAATGGAAACTTTTTTTTTACAACAAACATAGGGACGATGGACTTTGCGATTTAGTAAACAATTTCGATTGCGCAAAAATGAAATAAATAAACACTTATTATTGTTGTTGTTGTTGTTGTTTTTATTTTTATTGTTTTTATTATTGTTATTATTCTATTCTTATTTTTATTATTATTGTTATTATTACTTGCTAAGCTACAACCCTAACTGGAAGATCAGTATGCTATAAGCCCTGGAGCAACAACAGGGAAAATAGCCCAGTGAGGGAAAGAAACAAGGAAAATAAAATATTTTGAGAACAGCAAGAACATTAAAATGAATATTTCTTAAGTAAACTATAAAAACTTTAATAAATATAAACAAATGAAAAATAAATAAATATCAATATACTAAAAGTGAAGCATATGCAGGAAATTAATCAAAACATTTACAGAAAATGTGATGTTTAATCAACATTGATGAAACAAATAGGAATATTCTGGTTTTTCTTTCCAGCAACAAAAATATTATTCAGATTTTTATTTAAACAAGAACATGTCTCTGTAACTTCCTTAATGCTTTCTTTGTGAGATAAATGACATTTTGATATTAAAAGAAGACTGAGTGATATTTTCTTTCAATCGGTAACAATTCTTGTCTTTGTTTTAGTCTCCTCAATCAACTTTAGTACGACATTTTCATATATACATGCACGTGCACATGTGTACATGTATACATGTATATATATATATATATATATATGTGTGTGTGTGTGTATGTATATATATATATATATATATATATATATATATATATATATATATAATGTGTATATATATATATATATATATATATATATATATATATATATATATATATAGTGTATATATATATATATATATATATATATATAGTGTATATATATATATATATATATATATATATATATATAATGTGTATATATATATATATATATATATAATGTGTATATATATATATATATATATATATATATATATATATATTTATATAATGTATATATATTATTATTATTATTATTATTACTATCCAAGCTACAACCCTAGTTGGAAAAGCAAGATGCTATAAGCCCAGGGGCTCCAACAGGGAAAAATAGCCCAGTGAGGAAAGGAAATAAGGAAATAACTAATTGAAGAGAACAAATTAACAATAAATCATTCTAAAATAAGTAACAACGTCAAAACAGACGTCATATATAAACTATTAACAACATCAAAAACAAATATGTCATAAATAAACTATAAAAAGACTCATGTCCGCCTGGTCAACAAAAAAGCATTTGCTCCAACTTTGAACTTTTGAAGTTCTACTGATTCAACCACCCGATTAGGAAGATCATTCCACAACTTGGTAACAGCTGGAATAAAACTTCTAGACTACTGCGTAGTATTGAGCCTCGTGATGGAGAAGGCCTGGCTATTAGAATTAACTGCCTGCCTAGTATTACGAAGAGGATAGAATTGTCCAGGGAGATCTGAATGTAAAGGATGGTCATAGTTATGAAAAATCTTATGCAACATGCATAATGAACTAATTGAACGACGGTGCCAGAGATTAATATCTAGATCAGGAATAAGAAATTTAATAGACCGTAAGTTTCTGTCCAACAAATTAAGATGAGAATCAGCAGCTGAAGACCAGACAGGAGAACAATACTCAAAACAAGGTAGAATAAAAGAATTAAAACACTTCTTCAGAATAGATTGATCACCGAAAATCTTGAAAGACTTTCTCAATAAGCCTATTTTTTGTGCAATTGAAGAAGACACAGACCTCATATGTTTCTCAAAAGTAAATTTACTGTCGAGAATCACACCTAAAATTTTGAAAGAGTCATACATATTTAAAGAAACATTATCAATACTGAGATCCGGATGTTGAGGAGCCACCGTCCTTGACCTACTTACAATCATACTTTGAGTTTTGTTAGGATTCAACTTCATACCCCATAATTTGCACCATGCACTAATTCTAGCTGAATCTCTATTAAGGGATTCACTAACCCTAGATCTACATTCAGGGGATGGAATTGATGCAAAGAGAGTGGCATCATCTGCATATGCAACAAGCTTGTTTTCTAGGCCAAACCACATGTCATGTGTATATAGTATGAAAAGTAATGGGCCAAGAACACTACCCTGTGGAACACCGGATATCACATTCCTATAATCACTATGGTGCCCATCAACAACAACTCTTTGAGATCTGTTACTTAAAAAATCAATAATAATGCTAAGAAACGACCCACCCACTCCCAACTGTTTCAGTTTGAAAACAAGGGCCTCATGATTAACACGGTCAAAGGCAGCACTAAAACCAAGGCCAATCATACGAACTTCCCGACCACAATCAAGGGATTTCTGTACAGCATTGGAGATTGTGAGAAGGGCATCACATGCTCCAAGGCCTTTACGAAAACCAAATAGCAAACTAGGGAGTAGATGATTACCTTCAGCAAACCTATTAAGACGTTTTGCCAGAAGACGTTCAAAAACTTTAGATAATATGGGAGTTATGGAAATTGGGCGGTAACCAGTGAGATTTGAGCTACCACAAACACATTTACATAGAGGAGTAACATTACCAATTCTCCAACTAATGCTAAAAGCTCCTCTTCTTGCTAACTTGCGCAAAATAACAGATAACTTTGGAGCTAAGAAATCTGCTGTCTTTATAAAAAACAAAGGAAAAATATCATTTGTGTCTACACCTCCATAAGCATCAAAGTCCACCAACAGAGATTTAATCTCACGAGATCGAAAAGCTAAACTAGTTAGTTTAGCCTCAGGAAAACAGGAATGAGGAAGTTCAAGTTTTTCATTACTCTGTTTACTGTCAAAAACATCAGCCAAAAGGGATGCCTTTTCCTTTGGTCAGTGAGTGACTGAGCCATCTGGTTTAAGTAAAGGAGGAACTGTTGCATCTACACCAAAGAGTGCAGATTTAAGGGTAGACCACCATTTATGTTCCTGAGTTGTACCAGAAAGGGTTTCTTTTATAGTTAAATTGTACTCTTTTTCAGTTGAGGCATAAACTCTCTGAGCAAAAGCTCGAAGCTGAGTATAGTTGTTCCAGGTCAAATCTGATCTGTTACCCTTCCAAAGATGATAGGCCTCCTGTTTCTCCAAATAAGCACGTCTACAATCATCATTGAACCACGGTTTGTCCTTCACTCGGTACCTTAGCACACGAGAAGGGATACGCCTATCAATTATGTTGACTAGATTCTCATTCAAATGGACAACAGGATCTACACTATTATATAATTGTGACCAATTCAAGCACAAAAGATCATGTAAAATCCCAATCCAGTCTGCTTGGGATTTCATATAAATTTTACAAGAATATGATATATCAGGGACAGGCTGCTCAGTCTTCACTAATGATGAAATCAAGGCATGATCAGATGTCCCGACTGGAGAACCAACCTTACTAGTTATAACGCCAGGGGAGTCAGTGTATACGAGGTCCAAGCAATTACCAGACCTGTGAGTAGCTTCATTTATGATTTGCTCACAGCCTGATTCAGAGGCAAAGTCTAAAGCTCTTAAGCCATGGCGATCGGTAGGAGAGATAGAACTTAACCATTCCCTATGGTGAGCATTAAAATCACCAACAAAGACAAAAGAAGCCTTTCTATCATCTTCTTGAATCTTAGCCATAATGGTAAGAAGACAATCGAAGATAGAATCATCTATGTCTAGATTCCGATAGATCGAACACAAATAAAAGTTGTTATGCCTGCCACAAACTTTTATTACCTGAATCTCATGACATCCACATTGATAGCAGGACTTATAAGAAGCAGGGTACTCGGTCCTAATATACACCGCCATTCCCCTGGCCCTAGGGATGGCATCACGTTTCAACATTATTGGCTTCTTAAAACCAGTTATAAGGAGCTCAGATGAGTGCCTCATATTAGAAACCAAAGTTTCTGAGCACAAAAGAATATCATACTGTCTGGACGCAACTGTAAGGTCTTGGATATTTGCATGAAGACCACGAATATTGCAATATAGAAGACGACATTGACGAAATCTTGGGCGTACTGGTCCCGGATTTCGCTCAATGTCTCCAGACAGCATAAGAATTAATAGAAATAAAAAAGACATCATACTTAAAAACTAGATTAACAAGAATTATAACAAAATCAATACGTACAGAATTATAAACAAAGTGATTGATGATACCCATAGACTATAGTAAAAAGTCGGAAAAACTGGTCAACATGGAGGAGCCGATACACCATGCAAGGCTAAATACCCTCCAGGATGGCCACTTCAACTGAAGGGAGGACAGTAAGGATGGTTTTGAGAAGAAAAATAATCAGAAAAAGGAAAAGACAACCTCTTGATAAACCACCAGGCATCCATGGCCCTTCTATTAAGCCTGCCCAACACACCATTTCAAAAAAACAAGAGGAAGAAAAAAAAAGAAAAAAAAAAGAAATAAGATAGAATAGTGTGCCTGAGTGTACCCTCAAGCAAGAGAACTCCAACTCAAGACAGTAGAAGACCATATATATATATAATATATACATATATGCTTGAGGGTACACTCAGGCACACTATTCTATCTTATTTCTTTTTTTTTTCTTTTTTTTTCTTCCTCTTGTTTTTTTGAAATGGTGTATATATATGCATATATATATCATATGGTTACATATATATATATATATATATATATATATATATATATATATATATATATATATACATATACATACATATATATGTCTATATATATCTAATATATATATATATATATATATATATATATATATATATATATCTGTCTCACCCTAATAAATTAACCGTACGTTCACCAACCAGGCCTTGTCTTATTTTGTAAACCATTTATCAATTTACATACTTTATAAACACGAAAAGTAATCCTTCCACCTCTCGTCACCAGACTAACACTAGAAGATGGAATTTTATATCCACCAGGAAATCTTTTTCAAAATGGAGAACGTTTCGAAAAATACAAAAAATAAAACTTTCCTTTTTTTCTGCTTTTTTTGGCCCAGGTCGCCTGGAATATTTCCAGTATAAAACTTCAAGATTCTCACAGCTTAAACATTCCTTGCAGCTTAAAGCTGTCTAGGAGTGAATCCTTTTCTTGGGATCCCTAAGACGGGGGGAGGGGGGTTGTGTTCATGTTAACGTGAGCTCATGAATGGTTTTGATGCAACAGCAAGAATGTATTCCTCTTTTCGTTAAAGGTTATTTTGAAATTTAAATTTTTGGAAATGTGTGTAATGTGTATTGGAATTCCTAGACTTATTTAGTTTGTAATGAACATTTTTTTTTTTTTAGGTTTTACTGATAGAATTTTTAGTAATTACTAAACTACAAGGTAATGACAATACACTTATTTTTAGTTAAGAGTAAAATTCTTGATATTTTACTCTAATCTGTTACATATCAGCAAGTGTCCTTTTTTCTTAAGGATTAAAATTACATAAGTAAGGGTTAAATATGCCTGGTTTCAGTTCCAGTTTCTTCAGAATAGATGCTCACCAAAACGTCAGCCGGGCAAGCACAGAAGGGGTCTCCCCAGTAAAAAGCTTATACTCACTGTCCCAGGCGGGGATCGATCTGTTCCCATGTAAATGCTAGGCAAACACTTTACCACTGTACTAGCAAATTTTAGTTTAGGTTACTAAAAGAAATTATTTATTATTTATCATTAATTTTTCTCATTTTGTATATCTTGTAAGTTATTTAGTTCACTTAAAATCCTCCCATTGATACTTTAGTTATTTATAAAAACCAGTCGACTGGTTAATGGCTTAAACAATCTGTAAATATTTACACTTTCACCTGTGAAAGAAAATTAGTTATATACCATTTATCATCTTTTATCTTCTGTGTGTTATTTGTTTTACTAAAAAGCGATTAGTTATTGGCTTAAACATTTGTGCAATGGATAGATGTTGAAGAGAGACTGAGATTCAATCAATTTGATAGATATATTTAATGTTTAATCATGTTATGTTATCAACAAATGCACCAAATATCGTAAATGTATTGAACCTACAGAAAATACAAAATTTTCAGGAACGTTTCAATTAATCCTATTAAACGTTTTTAAACCCAGTTCAGAGATACAGACATTAAAAAAACGCCTTTGAATTTGGAACAGATTAGAAAAATAAACGTATCGATTTAGAAAAGATTCTAAACGTTCTAGGAACCAGCAGTATCATATATCAATTTGTTGTGGGATTGTTGTGGCCTGATGGGTAACGTCTCTGCCTGGTGTTTGCCAGACGGGGGTTCGAGTCCCGCTCAGACTCGTTAGAGCCTTTAGCATCTGCAAACTTACCATCCTTGTGAGCTAATGTTGGGTGGTTTCGGGGATCCTAAAGGTCTATCAAAAAGACAGAGACGACTGGCGAAATCTAACCGAGGCCCCTTGCGTCTAGAGACGTCGGTGGAGATAATGAAAGGTCTATCTGCCGAGTCATCAGCACCCATTGCCTGGCACTCTCTGGTCCTAATTTGAGCGCTGATCATGTATGGTCAGTCTCTAGGGTATTGTCCTGCTTGCTAGGGCAATGTCATTGTCCCTCGCCTCTGCCATTCATGAACCACCTTTAAACCTTTAAACAGAAACGTTTTCATATGTTAAGGAATGAATAAACGTCACGAGAGCAAACATATAGGGAGAACCGAGCAGCATTAGAACTCCGTCGATGTTATATAAAGATGTTATAAAGTTGTGATCTCATGTGATGCGCCGTCCATCTTTTCGAGTCTCTTTAATTCCCTAAATGGAGAAAGTTTTGGAGTTGTTTTTCAATTAAGTTACCTCAGATATTAAACAGCTTCGTGTTTGGGGCGTCTCTTCAGAGAGAACATTATGGAGGGAAGATGTTTTTATTGCAAAGAATCGGGTGGTAGTTAGTCGTGTGCTGTCTGCGTGTTTGGGAGTTTTAGAAATGACAAACACATACCTAAATATAAGTGTATATATATATATATATATATATATATATATCTATATATATATATATATATATATATATATATATATATATAAAATACACTTTACATATTTAAACGTGTTATTTCATATTCAAATAAACCATATATTTTAATACATTAATGTCTGGATTAGACCCCGAGGTCGGTAAGAGAATCCAGACATTGATGTATTAAAATATATAGCTTATTTGAATATATATATATATATATATATATATATGTGTGTGTGTGTGTGTGTGTGTGTGTGTGTATGTATGCATCTATGTGCATGTGTTAACATATAATGTATATATTGAGACTATACAAACGTACATACACACAAAAAGATACACAGATAAACTGGCATATAACAAAATCCACTAGCGCCATAAACATGTTAAAAATAAATCAAAGCACAGAATTATCCTTTTAGGAAAACATCGCTTTCCCCGAATCCCAGATTATTTCGAGTTCCAATAATTCTGCAAAAGCCAATTCATGGCTGAGGCAAAGCCCATTTATAAGATATTTTTTTTCATGACTACGTACAATCTGAAAGCGAAATATTTTTCCATTATTAATTTTTGTCTCGGTTGGAATAGTACGGATAAATGATAGCTTGGAACGTTATGATGAGAGAGAGAGAGAGAGAGAGAGAGAGAGAGAGAGAGAGAGAGAGAGAGAGAGAGAGAGGAGTAGATATCATCTGATGAATTTATCTAGTCAACGTTAACATTGATTGCCTAGTTAGAGCTCAATATTACCTCTCCAAGGAAACATTGCCTCTCCAAAGTAAAAATTGCGTTTTCAATGTGAATATTGCCTCTCTATAGTAAATATGGCCGCCTGTCCAAAATAAATATTGCCTCTCCAAGGAAACATTGCCTCTCCAAAAGTAAATATTGCCTCTTCTAAGTAAATATTGCCTCTCCATAGTAAATATTGCCACCCCAAGGTAAATAATGCCTTCCCAAGTAAATATTGCATCTCCAAGGTAAATATTGCCTGTCCAAACTAAATATTGCCTCTCCAAAATAAATATTGCCTTTCCAAGGAAACATTGCCTCTCCAAAGTAAATATTGCCTCTCCAAGGTAAATATTCCCACCCAAAGGTAAATATCACCACCCCAAGTAAATATTGCGTCTCCAATGTAAATATTGCCTCTCCAAACTAAATATTGACTCTCCAAAATAAATATTGCCTTTCCAAGGAAACATTACCTCTACAAAGTAAATATTGCCTCTCTAAAGTATATATTCCCTCTCCAGTATGAATATTGCCTCTCCAAAGTGAATATTGCCTCTCCAAGGTAAATAGTGCCTCTACAAAATAAATATTGCCTCACCAATATAAATATTACCTCTCTGAGGTAAATATTGGTTCTCTGAAGTAAATATTGCCTCTCCGGGATAAATACTACCTTTCGTAAGTAAATATTGCCTCTCCAAGGTGAATATAGCCTCTCCAAGATAAATATTACCTCTCCAATGTAAATATTCCCTCTTCAAAGTAAATATTGCCCCTCTAAGGTAAATATTGAATCCTGAACGTATATATGGCCTCTCCAAGGTAAATATTGCCTCCTCAAAGTGAGCATTGCTTCTCTAAGGTATGTACTGCCTCTCTAAAATAGATGTTTCACCGCCAAGGTAAATATTGGATCTCCAAGGTAAATATTGCATCTTAAAAATAAATACAGGCCCTCCAGGGTAAATATTGCCTCTCCAAAGAAATTATTGCCCCTCCAAAGAAAATATTGCTTCTCCAGGGTAAATATTGCCTCTCCAAAGAAAATATTCTCTCTCCAAGGTCAATATTACCTCTCCAAAGTAAATATTACTTTTCCAAGGTAAATATTGACTCTCCAATGTAAATATTGCCTCTCCAAGGTAAATATTGTCTCTCCAAGGTAAATATTCCCTCTCCAAGGTATATATTCCCTCCTCAAAGTAAATATTGCCCCTCTAAGGTAAATAGTGAATCCTGAAAGTGAATATGGCCTCTCCAAGATAAATATTGCCTCCTCAAAGTGAACATTGCTTCTCCAAGGTATGTACTGCCTCTCTAAAATAAATGTTTCCCCACCAAGGTAAATAATATTGGCTTTCCAAAATAAATACAGCTCCTCCAGGGTAAATTTCAACTCTCCAAAGAAATTATTGCCCCTCCAAAGAAATATTGCTTCTCCAGGGTAAATATTGCCTCTCCAAAGAAAATATTTTTTCTCCAAGGTCAATATTGACACTCCAAAGTAAACATTGCCTCTCCAAAGTAAATATTGTCTTTCCAAGGTAAATATTGCTTCTACAAAGTAAATATTGTCTCTCCAAGATAAATATTGTCTCTCCAAAGTAAACATTGCTTTTCCAAGGTAAATATTGACACTCCAAAGTAAATATTGCCTCTCCAAGGTAAATATTGTCTCTCCAAGGTAAATATTGCCTCTTCAAGGTAAATATTGCCTCTCCAAGGTATATATTCCCTCCTAAAAGTAAATAT